>NW_004567120.1:18985054-18986574 GCF_000260355.1 Condylura cristata | reverse complement strand
CCCCCCCCCCAAAGTCTCTGATTTATAGTTGTTACTCCATTTTAGGCCCTTCTTTTAACAATCTCTTCCTTTCAAAAGTAACTCTTTCTGTCTGCTATGTCTGTGCAAGCATTGTTTACTTCCCTTATTTATAATAAACCTAACTTTATGAATATAACTAAATGTCTTCCTTGTGGGCAAACTTTCCTGGGGAAATGTAACACATGCAGCTGAAAGGTAGTCTGATGAAATTTTTCTCAGGTAAACTAAGGACCAAGCTCTCTGAATCCAAATTTCTCCAAACTGACATTACCCTGCAGCAACCATTTCTTGTATGTGGGTTAATAAATATGCCAACGGATAAACTATTAACCCAAAAATAATTTACAAAACAATTTATAGGTGTTAGATTAGACTACAAATATAATAGAGGACATGTCCTGTACCATATACCACCCTGACACTAACTAGCTATATGATCTCAAATCGAACACACTGTGTCTCTTGTTTTCTCACTTAAAATTAAAATCACAGATCGAGATTCAGGACATGGTATTTCACTATTGTATACTCTTACTCTCAGAGAAAATATTCTGCTGTTTGATTTGCATTAGACAAATTCAAAACTCCTTTAAAATATTTAATGAAATGCATATTTAGTTGATGCCATATTCTGTACTAATCGTATTGGTTATGTTTATAACAAGCATTAATATGACACTACAGTTTATTTAAATGTCCTCATTTTAATAAATAATGTATATATGTGTGTGTATATATAATACACACACACACACTCATTTTATCCATCACCCTATTTAATTACACACTATCACTACAAGACAGACAGGCTGGCAGAAATTAAACTCTGCTCAGGTTCACTGGGCCAGGAAGCGGCTTGAGGTCTTTTCTTGGCTCAGAAACAACACATGAACTGTAACTTTGTTGACACTTTCTTTTTTAACGTTTTTTTAAGATTTATTTTTATTTATACATACAAAAACTGGGATGTAGGCCAGAGGTGCTAGGAATGAGAGAATTTACCAGAGACAGAGTGGGGAGCAGAACAGGCAGATTGAAATACACTAAGGGGTGCAACAGGCAAGAGACAGGAGAGGTCTGCTGCCCCATGTGGGTCAGCTTCCTGGCCAGGGATGGAGCTCCTTCCTCAATGGCTGGAATAACTTGATAGCACTGAGACTTTAACCCCAGGGCCCACCAGGGAGGAGGCTCCCCCTTTTAACTTTCTACTACTTTTTTTCATTATCAATGCTTTGTGACTTACACATGACTGATGTAGATTTGTAGTAGCAATGATTGGGAATTTTCTTTTATGGTTTAACCATTTAATCTGTGTATTTTCGGATTAATATAAAAAATAATCGAGGTAGCTCGACCAGCTCGGGAACCAGCAAGATGGCGGCAGAATAAAGACACCGAAACGACTACATCCAAACTCTCACGGGATTATATAAAAACGGACTACAGACTTTCATGCTACGAGTTTCAACCCAAATGAGAACGCCCTGGACTCACTAGAA
>NW_004567120.1:18977276-18982233 GCF_000260355.1 Condylura cristata | reverse complement strand
AAAAAAAAAAAAGAATTTTGTGCTGCCAGGACAAGGAAAAGATTTTTGATATCTGGACTGGTTTAGTGCTTGTGTTTCTGTTTGCTTGTGATTTGTGACTGAAGTTTCAGATATAAAGTTAAAAGCTCTCTGTAGATAGATATATGTGTGGCCATAATTCAGGAAAACCCTTATCTCTTGTTGTGCGTAAATATCTAGAATATTTTAAATGAAATTAAAGGAGCAATGGTCTGATTAAGTCAAAGGGAATAAACATCAAGTTGTTATAGGGCAGGGAGTGGGACACACCTTAGCCCCCAAACCTGCCCACTATAAGTATGTTCTGCCGTCTGCCACATCAAGACAAAGCATGTAAGACCTTTAATACAAAGGCACTTTAATACAACCAGTGTGCAATACAGCAAACATAAAGAAGCTAGTTTCTAAATCAAGCGCCAAAAGTTACCAATCCCCTCAAGATTAAAAGTCTGCCCAAAAGGGATTTGGCCAAAGCAAGCCCTGAAAGCCTGCCATGAGCCTAAAGCATCTTCAGGCAGGGAACTGTGAAAAGGGGTCAGAAATGGCCAGAAAAGTGTGGGAGGAAAAAAACAAAGCAAAAATCCAGATAAAAGCTGCCATAGTGAACCTCCCCGGGGGTCTCTCACCCACATCTGTTTCAACCAGTCCAGGACCAAGAAACAAGACAAAGCTTCTTCACAGGTCTCTCTCTGCTCCATCTGCCTCCCTCAGGTCTCCTTGTGGCACCCTATCCTGCTACCATCCTCTTCAGTCTCCTCTCCAGATTCTTCTTCCTGCTCAGCTCCACCCTCCTTCTGGGTGGGCAGGGAATCTGCAACCTCCCCTTTCCCTGAGGACCACCCTGTTACAATGTGTCCTTAAATTCTTAGGAAGCAAGAAAATTGCCTCTCTAATACTTTAAATGTGCTAGGCTTTAACAAAACACCTTTTTGCAGAAACGGATACAGAAGCATTTTAAGATTCACAATTATATCATTACATAAAATTTTGGGAAGTAAGTTGTTTCTTTGCTTTATCAGTGTTAAGTATAATACAAGATGCATTTTGTTTTACTAGAATGTTTTTCCTAAACATGCAAACTTACTGATCAAATAAGTTATCATTACCTCTAAAAATGTTCATGGGTATGTAAAATGTACATGCTTTTAACTACATTAAATCAGTATTCTGACACACATTATTTCAACATCAAATATGTTTCCTAGAATGCCAGTTTAAAAGTAATTTCCAAGATCTTTAAGCAAGTTCAATCCAGTTTTGACATTAAACTGAGTTAATGTATACACTCACAGTTATGTACTTTCTCAGCAACTTAGTTTACTGAAATATTGGTTTAAACAAACATAATTTTAAGTTTATGTATGTTTGCTTCTGTTTTGAAATGTTATAGAGGCAATACCCTGGAGTTGCATAATGAATGTGTTCTTTTTTGCCACTTTAGGAAGACATAAAGAAGATTTGTGTGACCATAGGAAATTTTGTTATGTGTATTCATAAGTTTTGCAAGCCTGCTAAAATGCTTGTATATGCCAAACAAATCTCAATTTTCCAACCTGCACTTTTTGTTTTAAAATAGGAGTCACAGGCCTTCCCTGGTGGCACAGCAGGTTAAAGTACAGCACTAAGAAGCTAAAGCCACTGCATCACAAATTCAATCCCCAACCGGGAGGTGACCCACATGGCGCGGCAGAACTCTCCTGACCCGCCCGCTGCTCCACTCAGCAGTGTACTTCGCCCATCAGCCTGTTCTGCTCCCCACTCTGTCTCTGGTGAATCCTCTCACTGCCCCTGCACCTCTGGCCTGTATCCCAGTTCTGTATGCCTAAATAAAAAAATTAAAATATAAAATAAAATAGGAATCATTTTGGTTAAAAGTTATAATATGGGTGGTTGAAGCTCTTCAAGGAGTAACAGTGACAGAATTACAACAGTATGTGCACTTTTTGTCTTTCATGAAAATAAAGTTTTTCCTAAAGTAATTTTTAGGTTTCCAGAACCCCCTCATATTTTTATAATGGAGATTTACCATATGAGGCACCAACAATCATAAAATAAAAATATGTATTGGTTCATTGGAAATCAACTGATGTTATTATGTTAACTGCCTGTTAAAATAAATGACCCATTTAAAAAAAAACCTGAATTTTTCAAAACAAAAAAAAAATTTTAAGAACAACATTGTTTCAGGCCCCCCTGGTTGCACAAGCTGTTAAACCTCAACACTATGAACCTTACCGTTTGATCCCTGGCCAGTAAGGTGACCCACATGTCACAGCAGACCTCTCCTGTCATGCTCGCTGCTCCCCTCAGCAGTGTACATAATCAGTCAGCCTGTTCTGCTCCCCACTTTGTCTCTGGTGAATCCTCTCAGGCTCCCCTGCACCTCTGGCCTGAACCCTAGTTCTTGCATGCATGCATAAATAAATCTCTTAAAAAAAGAATAGCATTGTTTCATATATTTGCAAGTTATCTTTACTGCCTGGACTAATATAAGAAAGCTAGA
Organism: Condylura cristata; assembly: GCF_000260355.1. NCBI lineage: Eukaryota > Metazoa > Chordata > Mammalia > Eulipotyphla > Talpidae > Condylura > Condylura cristata. The sequence goes on along the minus strand of NW_004567120.1, from coordinate 18,979,712 downwards.
TCATTGTATGTGCTTCTGCACTTAATACATTGCATTTTTATGCATCACATACCCACTGGAAAGAAAACACTATATACTCAAGAGAGGTTGAAAGTCAAAAAGACAGGCAACATCATGGTATTATTCTGAAAATTATTTTGACCCCACAGATCATCTAAATGAGTCTGAGGACATATCAAAAAATGGGGGGAGGTAGGTAAATATTATTTACCCTGGTTTCTGCTACCTGAGTCTGAAAAGAAGCTGTGAAATGTATTAAAATGTTTACAGTGTTTAAATGGTCTTGCTTCATTTTTTTTTAACAATGAATGTTTCGAACTAAATCTGAAAAGCTATATCTTATAAATAATCCATCTAGATAACAGAAATTCTGTATTTTTCAAGAATAGTTTTCTGTGATACTATTGACCTTTATTATGCCTTGTTTACTTGGGGTAGGGATTGGAGGAGGAAATAAACACTTGCCTTAGCCCTATCTTTTGCTTCTTTTCAAATGTTTTATTTTGGCTTGGATTAGACAGATTATAGAAGTACTATTTCTTCAGCATTCAAGATCCTATGTATTCAAGTACACAAGTCCCTGATAATTCTTAACCTTCCTAAAATTAATTCCTAAATTTGGAACAAATATAATTAAATTTTCAGAAAATATCTTATATCTAAAACTAAAACTTTTTTAGTTAAAACCACTAAGATTTTCAGATCAAAATACCTCTGGAATCACAAAGATTTCTTTTGTCACCTTACAAAATGAAACATTGCAAATAATTGTAATAAACACATGTCATATTAATTCATATTCTTTTGTATTTCTGTTTCTGCTCACTATTTTCCTTCTCTCCTCCTTATACCATGCTCATCAATATTACTAATCCTTCAAGATTCAGCAGAGGTGGAATTTTCTCCAGGAAGCCTCCCTCTGGCCCTTGTAAGGCACTTTTATTATTTGCAAATATGACACTTTACCTACCTCTGTCTTAATTCTTGACTGTAAAACCCTGAAAAGTAGAAACAATGTCTAAGTCATCTCTAAATTCCTAGCATTTAGTGTTGTCTCAGGAACCTGGATGACATGATAAATGTTTGTTGACCTAAAAAGAGTTAATGTATTAGATATCATGCTAGATATCATAGCCTTTGGGGGAATACAACGATAAATAAAATGAACTTCCTTTCCTATCCAACAATAGAGTATTTTGTTTTTAAACTGACCGTTGATTTGTAGACTTTCAGAATTATTAAGCCATGAAAGATATTCTTTTTATTTTATGGAAAGGCACTAAGTTCAAAGAGATTGTGATTTTTCTAAAGTATAATAGCAGAGCTAAGGATTGAATCAAATCCTCCAAAATGCCTGTGTTCTCCTATATTGTGCTGACCTACCCTTCAATGATTAGCATACAGTAATGACATCTGCATTATAATATAAAGCAATAACCGCAATATCAATTTTAAATTCCGAAACAGAAATGTTTCTTCTTAAACTTTTAAACACAGCACATTATCCAATCCTGGATATAACTCACTATTATGTTCAGACTTAATTCTTCAATATTTCATCATTGATCAAAAGTTTCTGATATTATTTGTGGGTTTGTGTGTGTGTGTGTGCATGTGTGTGTGTTTAAAGATTTATTTATTTGTGCATACAGAACTGCGGTACAGGCCAGAGGCTCAGGGGTGGTGAGAGGCTTCACCAGAGACAGAGTGGGGAGCAGAACAGGCAGATCGACAAAGTACACTGCTGAGGAGAGCAGCGGGCAGGTCAGGAGAGGTCTGTCGTGCCATGTGGTCACCTCCGGGGCAGGCGGGGATTGAACTCATGCGGAAGTGGCTTTAGCTTCTGTTTTAACCCGTTGCACTACCAGGGAGGGCCTCTTTGTTTTCAATTGTAATAACTGTAGTAAATTGTAGTAAATATCATAATTGACAATTACATGTTATAAAGCATTCTTTTTTAGCTCTGCTTTGTGGACCCTTTGTATTATTGGAGAGCTGCCAAAGTTGACTTCCTTTCCTCTTGGCCCTTCCAAATATTGAATAAAAGTGAAATGTTACAATTTCGTGGCTACACTGGTTAATACTGGATTAAAATAATACTACAGTCAGTCAGTTCTTGTGTCTTTTTCTTCTTAATTGCCTTCAATTCAAAACATCATTGGCCCCACAGAAAAGCATCAGAAATGGCCAGATAAGTCTGGGAGGAAAAGAGAAAAATCAAAATCACGATAAACACTGTCATAGTTAATCTCCCCATGAACTCTCGCCCACATCTGTTTCAACCAAACCTGGGCTAAGAAATGAGAGCCGCTTCTTCTGCCATGTCTCTGCTCCATGTGCCTCCCTCAGGTTTCCTTCTGGCTCTCCATCCTTGCTTCCATCCTCTTCAATCTTCCCTCCAGATTCTTCTTCTCCTTGCTCAGCTCCCTCCTTTGC
>NW_004567120.1:18966074-18976811 GCF_000260355.1 Condylura cristata | reverse complement strand
TTAAAAAAAAAAAAAGAAAAGAAAGTGACTCATTGAAACCCCCAACTCTGAAAGTATTGCTCTCTTTCTCTTGCAGTTCTTTCTATACATTTGCTTTAAATGTTTAGATGCTCTAAGGGTGGGTGTTAGAGCCTCTTGGTTGACACTGTTATAGCTATATAGTGACCTTCTTTGTTTCTTGACTGACCACCTGAAATTCAATTTTATATTATGTAACTATAACCACTACTGCTCTTTTGGTTACTATTTGCATATGTTTTTCCATCCAATGTTTATTACTTTTTAAATCTAAAATTTAGTATACTTCTTTCCTGGTAGTTTATTCTTTTAAAGTTATATAAAGAAGGTGCCTATTTAATGCAAATCATAAAATGGAAAATAAACATCGAAGGAAACTATATTTCTAAAAAGTAGCAGCAGTTGTCCACCTGGGAGAGAATTGCTTTGCTTATGCCTATAACTGTTGCTCGCTTTTAGTTAGAGAATATCCACCAGATGGCAACCTCATCTGCCTGTGAAACATGATGTACAATCATCTGAAACTATTACAGACCTCTGGAGCCAAATGCTCTGTGATTAATGGCGGATTTCTACAATGATCCCAGTACGTGGAAACTAGGTAGTCATTTTGCAGTGACTGTGGGCAGTTGGGAGATATGAAGAACTGGGACATATTTAGTATTTACTGTGAAAAAATTTTTAAAAGATTTTACTTATCATACAGACTGGGGTACAGGCCAGAGGTGCTGGGGCAGTGAAAGGATTCACCAGAAACAGAGTGGGGAGCAGGGCAGGCAGATCAACAAAGTACACTGCTGAGGGGAGCAGTGGGCGGGTCAGGAGAGGTCTGCTGGGCCATGTGGGTCACCTCGTGGGCGGGGATCGAATGAAGCATCAACGCCTTGGCTTAGCTTCAGAGTTCAGTGCTCCTCATCTATGCTCCACCAGGGAGGGCCTTACTGTGAAATATTTTTAGTAGCAGTCTTTTATTTTTATTAATATGGTAAACGAACCTAACAGTCTCTTTTGCCATTTTCCCTCTAAACATATTTCTCAATTGAAGCAAAGATAATGATTTCCATTTCTCTAGTTTAGAAAGTTTTATGCAGTGTTATTTCTTCATGGATCACAAGTTATGCTAGTTGGTAGTGTTTATACTACTTAATGGCAATCTCGTTCCTAGCCGGTTTGCTGCTTATAATGTGAAAGGTCTTCTGTATTTCTCAACAGGATTGTATACAGAGAGTACTGCTGGGGATATCTAAAATGGCCCTTATTGTTTTCTGTTTATAAGCAACCTGCCCTGAGGTACTAATTAGGTAGAAGATACTGCATATACTTAGCAAATACTGTTGTGTTGGTCCATGCAAATAAGTCTGTGGTCAAGGTGAAAATCATTGATCGGTTGGTTCCGTGAGCTGCACATTTATGAAAGCATGCATGATATTAATATTTCAGAAAAAGAAAAAATAGATTTATTGACATTTTTATTCTTGAATAGCTAGTCCTGATTGTATCTGACATTTCAGTAATAGTGTTAGCTTAAAATTATGCTTGTAACATTTCTCTACCATTCTGACACAAGCTACGCAACCTCTGTCATCAGACACAGTCCGGATGGAGGACTTTCCACGCTAACTTAGGTTGTGACCTCTCTTTTTTGTATAATTGTACTATCAAAATATTCTGAGCAACTTTCAGCTTACAATTGGACTGCCTCAGCCGCATAAGGCCTGCCTGCCCTGACAAGCAAGCACTGCACCAGGGTGAAAAATTCCCCTGCAGTCAAGTGACTTGACTACTGACTGATAAATAAAAGCAAAAGGGCTGTTTTTGCAAAGTCTCTCTCACTGCAGGATGGAGGAAAACCCAAATCTTATCATTCTATTATCTCAGTAGCCTTCTATTCAGCTTCTAAAGAATTTTCAAACTTCCTATTGTTTGGCCTTTAGATGTGGAAATTCATCCAAGTTGCCTGTTTTTAAAGTAGTCAAGTTTTCCACCTGCTACACCTTAAAGGAATCCACAAAAGTCTTCTGGCTAGTCTTTCAGGATTCTACTATGTAGTCTTCAGATAAGGAAATGCACCTATTCAATGATTTGATTAGCAAGGAATTTCCTCTTCTGCCTCCCAGGATGACTCGGGTAGAAAAACAAAAACCCATTAAGTAGTAGATAAGGTTTAAGGGACTTCTACCTTAGTTGATCTCCACTATCGTAATATTAGTCATAAACTTTGTGCACCCATGTACCTGTTTTTAACTTTGATTGATTTTAGAATGTTATATCTCAGCTAAAGGGCAATACGACCCTAAACTGTTCTTAGGAAAAAAAAAAAAAGATGATTGTAATCTCTCAGCCCAGTTCGTGTGCTGATGTCATCCCACTGCTTGCTCCTAATGAATAAAATAAACCTCTGCTGAAGGCAGAGCAGGAAGATTTGCACCCAACCCCAATTCCCATATCTTCCTGGCTCCCCTTCCCCTTTTTCTCCTTTTCTCCCCTTTTTAGGAATCGCTGCTGGCAGACGCCTTCCCACCTTAGGGTCCTGCCTGTCTTGCCTCCAGACACCTCAATAGTTGGAGCTGGTCTCCAACACCATTCCATTGTACTTAGAAATTACCTAGCAGTCAAAGGTTAGTCATTGATTAGTTTAACTTGCTTTAATCCAACTTTTTATTTTACCTAAAGATTCTGAGAACTATGCTCAAGCTGAAAAAAGTCAGAGTTGATGTTAAGACTGTTAAAAGTGTTAAAAGATGTTGCCTCCCTGGTGGCACAACAGGTTAAAGAACAGCACCATGAAGCTATCGCAGCCAGTACAGCACAAGGTCAACCCGAGGCCAGAGAGGTGATCCACATGGTGCAGCATACCTCTGCTGGCCTGCCCGCTGCACCCCTCAGCAGTGTACTTCATCAGTCGGCCTGTTCTGCTCCCCATTCTGTCTCTGGTAAATCCTCTCACCGTCCCTTCACCTCTGGCCTGTACCCCAGTTTTGTATGCATAGATAAATACATCTTAAAAAAAATCAGTACTTACAAATGAACCCAATCACACGCTAAATGTGATTGATTAAATGATAACAATTCCACAAAGGAATGAGCCCTGCCCCTGCAAAAGAAAGAACACTGTATCCCAGCAATTACTGTATTGTTAAAATGCAGTTCTCCCTCCAAAGACTGCCCATCTGTAACTATGCAGGTGCCTCTCTTTTTCTTTTTCGTTTTCCTAATAAACCTTTACTTTTAAAATCTAACTTTCACCATCGTGTGTCTGTGCAAGCATCTTGGTATTCTGAGTAAACTAATCATGTACTGCTGAAGTGGGAACTCTGATGGAAGTTTTCTCAGCAGTATCCCAAGGACCCTGCTCACTGAAACCCACATTTCATCAAAATGACATCAATGTACACTTTATTATACTTGTTCTACAGCTGAGCAAAAGACACAGAACTGCCATTTTTTTCTTTCTTAATCTGAAATTATTAAATGAATCGAAAGTGTCCAAAGGTTGTTAATTATGTAAATGTGAATTCTTACATGATTTCTGAGTTAACAATTTCTACAAAGATTTTACAAATGTATATAACACATTCTAAGTTTCAGGTGATTATTATTTTTATTTTTTTAGATTTGTTTATTTATGCATACAGAACTGGAGTACAAGCCAGAGGTGTAGGGGTGGTGAGAGGATTTACCAGCCAGAGTGGGGAGCAGGACAGGCCTACTGATGGATGAAGTACACTGCTGAGAGGAGCAGTGGGTGGGTCAGGAGAGGTCTGCTGCACCATGTGGTCACCTCCGGAGCAGGGATGGAACACATGCTAAAGTGAAATTTAGTTTCCTAGTGCTGTGCTTTAACCCGCTGCACCACCAGTGTGAGCCCAGATGATTATTTTTAATCTTCTGTCATTTATAGGAATTTTGTATTTATATGAGTTGTCTATAATTACAAATGACCTCCTTAAAGAGACATTATAATCTAATTTATTATTACCTTTCATAGGTAGGGAACTATTTCCTATTCACATTAGAGAGGAAGGCCTCTTTTTTTTAAAGATTTATTTTTTTTATGTATGCATACAAGAACTGGAGCACAGGCCAAAGTTGCAGGGCAAGGGTGTATGTGTGAGAGGATTCACCAGAGATAGTGTGAGCAGCAGAACAGGTGGATTGACTGAAATACACTGCTGAAGGGAGTAGTGGGTATGTTAGGAGATATCTGCTGTGCCATGTGGCTCAGCTCCATGGCTGGGGATCTAATGTGTGCTACAGTGGCTGGAGATAGCCTGAGAGTGCTGAGACTTAATCCTTGCACCATAAGGGAGGCCCCAGGAAGGCTTTTTTGATTTAAAGAAACATATAGAGCCTACAGCTTCAGTTCTAGAACTTCTGTCATATATCTGTTACACAAACATAAAAACTCATGAGTCTAGACAAGAAAAATCTATTCTCTTCCACAGTAGGCATAAAATTCTTTACTGACTGGTATAAAAGTATACATAAGAAGCTTAAAGAAATCAAGTCTCTGTTTCTCATCCAAGAGAGAATGCTCTCCAGTCACTCAGTGTAAATCACCAAATGGTCAGACAATAAAATCAAACTCACCATTACTACTACCGCCAATAGGGATAACTTTTTGGTCACATGTATGTAAGAAACAAAAACTCAAAAATCAGTAAGAGGAGGTAGGTGTGACTTGGAAACATCTGAAAAGGTATGAACCGAAATAATTATGCAATATTTGTGAGCCAACATTACCTCAATAAAAATAATTCAATTAAAAAAAAATAAAGACCAAAGCTTAAGGAGACAGTAGTTGGAGAAATAAAACTTATAGAAAGAGAATAAATGAAGCACAAATTCTTTTGCTGATTGGGTTTCATTCTGACAGTCAAGAAATGTACTGGAGGGGTCTCCTTGGTGGTGCAAAGTGTTATGTCACAACAATATGACCTATTGGCAGCCCAGGGAGGTGACCCGCATGGTACAGTCCTCTCTTGTCTCACCCGCTGCTCCCCTCAGCACTGTATTTCAGTTTATTCACCTGTTCTCCTCTCCACTCTGTCTCTGGTGAATCCTCTCACACATACCCCTTTTCCCACACCTCTGTTCTGTACCCCAATTCTTGCATTCATAAATAAATAAATCTTTAAAAAATGTACTTGAGCTAAAGAGAATATGGAGCACATTTCTCTGGTAATGTAATTGTCTGCAGCAGGTGTGTAAGTTTGGGAATCTCCACAGAGACATTTTGATCAAAACTGTCAAAGTATAATTTTCAGATAAATGAAATCATAACATTCAGGCAAATATAAAATGAATACATGTCAAAGATTTGATTTAACCTATTAATGAACAAACCATTAAGATGTCACAACTGGTTTTGAAGATAATTAATTATATTTTAAAGCAGAATATTGATAGGAATTTAAGATTGCTGGATTAGATACAAACTATTCGCTACAAGTGGGGCCATAAATATTTAGAGTTACCTGTGAACAGATGGAAATCATTTACGTACAGACTATATGAAAATCTGCACCTGAATTTGCCACTTTAGTAAACCTTTAATTAATAGTACACAGTGAGTTAAATAAATTACCCTAACCCCCTTTGACTGGAGATTGGCAAATAACAGCTTGTAAGCCATATTCAGCCACTCTCAATGTTTACAATATGGTGTATAACCACATTCATGTTACATTAGCAGAGTTGAGTGTGTGTGAGATATTTACTGTGAACCTTTACAAAAACATTTTCTGACCATTGCCCTAGTTAATCCCTAGGTAATCTTCACTGTCAATGATATTGCAAATATGTGGCCCCTATTCTTTTGGCAGTATTTCTAGTTTTGGATATTGTTGTAATACTGTTTTAATTCTGCCATGATGGAAATGATCTCTCCTCCTTTCCTGTTCATATATTTACTTGTATTTCTCATGATTTTTCACTATTATGATCTTTTCCAGATTGAAGTTTATTGAGAATATTTCATTCATTTTTGTATTTGTGCTTAACACAGTGCCTGACAAATAGTGGTGACTCAATGAATTGCATTTTTAAAATGATTTATTTATATATGCGTACAAGAACTGAGGTACAGGCTAGTGGTGCGGGGGGTGAGAGGATCCACCAGAGACAGAGCTGGGAGTAGAAAAGGCAGATCTTCTGAAATACACTGCTGAGGGGAGCAGCAAATGAGAAGGAAGAGGTCTGCTATGCCATGTGGGTCACCTCACTGGCTGGAGAGTGAACTCATGCTGCAGTGGCTGTGGATAGATTCTGGTGTTGTGCTTTAACCCATTGCATCACCCGGGAGGGCCTGAGTCAATGAATCTTTATGGACATGAATTGAATCAACTAACGGGTGAAGGAGAAAGCTCCGGGAAACCTGGAGACTGGATTTACTTAAGGGGCACTGTGGGGAGGGACGGATGACTGGAAGGTGAATGAAACTTAATGAATAATAATATTAATAATATCATAAATTATTCTACTGAATTATTACATCCAAGGACCCAATCACATATCTATATGGTACCATAAAGATCCATAAGCTCTCCATCTCACTAATATGAAATGTTAAATATCTGGAATATCCTTAGACCCAGAATAAATAACGAGTTTATTATCACTTGTTCTTAGCAGGATTTAATATATGGTCAATAAAATTTATTGATAGTGGCAAAACTGTATGCAATACATATGTTGCAATAAAAGGTGTGTTTTTTTCTCACTTCATATGTAATTTGCGGTCTAGAGGATATAGTTTGGATGATGAAATTTTGGTTTTTTTAGGACATTTGGATTGTTTATACAGATGAACAGACTACAAGTTCCAGGTCACTGAGCAAATTGTACTCACTAAAAATTAAACATGGTTTAATTTTAACATGGAGTGTTAGGAGACTTACAGGCAGCTTCTGAATGAGAATTTCAAGTATACTCCTTTTTACCACTAGCAAACCTTCAACTCCTGGCACATCTGACATTATGCTAAATCTTTCTATTAATAAGTCCGCAAAATATTTTTACACACAATATTTATTTATTTATTTTGTTTATTTAAATTTTTATTAGAGTGCTCTCTTATTTTTTATAACAGTTTATTTTTACAAAATGTTGTACATTTTTTTTCCATCTCAATTGTTATCTCCACGGGTTTCCCATCACCAAGTCACCCGTGTGCCATCACCATAATCCCGTACACTTCCCTCCCCACCCCCACCCCCGTTTTTGACACACGATATTTAATCTTGAGATATTTGTAAAATGATTTATTTTTTCTTTAAAAAGTCATTTTAGGGAGCCTCGTTGTTAGCACAGGTATTAAAGACTCAGCGCAATCAAACTATAGCCAGCAACTGTGGTCTGAGTTCTATCCCTGCCAGGGAGATGATAACACTTAGCCATGTATTTCAGTTGGATCCGCTTCTTCTGCTCCCCATTCTGTCCCTGGTGAATCCTGTGACATCCCTGCTCCCCCACACTTCTGGACTATACTCCAGTTCTTGTATCATACATAAATAATAATAATAAATAATTTTTTGAAAACATAAAACAGCTTTAGAAATATTGAAAATATTCCACGGCCTCTCCAAATTTACTTGATCTAATTTCTTTTGGGTCTGAATGGATTACTCACTTAATGTTAAATAACTAACTCTTTAAAAAATAATTAAATGGGCCAATCATTTCAGATTTTTGAGAAAGTAATTTAGTTGATTTTGCAGTTAACAATTTAACTTCAATAAAAATTGGCTTCTAGTTTTCTCTATGGAGTTGTCCAACACAAATGAATGCCAATTAAAGTACAATTTTTGTACTGGGATTTAGACCATCATTTTTCTAATGATGGTCTAAATCCCTCCATGGAAAAACAAACCAAACAACAACAACAAAAAAACCTCTTCATCTATGAAGAAATAATTCCCAACAGAAATTTATATGTCATAGAGCAACAATTATCATACATTTCTCAATACCTTTGCCAAAGGAGGCATCCATCAATCAGTGCATTAAAATAATGGAGGGTTAGGGAAAGACAAATTACATTGGCAACAAGTACAACTTTGAGGATATAAAATAACTCCTAACTCCTTTGACTTAAAGATTGCTTCAAATTCACTAAATTTGGGTGTTTTTTTTTAAAGATTTATTTATTTATTCATACAGAACTGGGGTACAGGCCAGAGATGCGGAGGGTGAGAGGATTCACCAGAGACAGAGCGGGGAGCAGAACGGGCAGATGGACGAAGTACACTGCTGAGGGAGCAGTGGGCGGGTCAGGAGAGGTCTGCCACGCCATGTGGATCTCCTCCGGGGCAGGCAGGGATCGAACTCATGCGGAAGTGGCTTTAGCTTCTTAGTGCTGTGCTTTAACCCGCTGCGCCACCAGGGAGGGCCTTGGGTGTTTTTTTTTTAAGTTGTTTTCTGCAATTGGGTAAAATTAAACTTTTTCTATTTCATTAAGAATAATGCACTCTTGGGTCCTCCATAGTGGTGCAATGGGTTAAAGCACAGCACTATGAAGCTGTCATAGCCACTGCAGCATGAGTTCGATCCCTGGCTGGGGTGTGTGTGTGTGTGTGTGTGTGTGTGTGTGTGTGTGACCCATGTGGCATGGCAGACCTATTCTTACCTGTCTGTTACTCCGCTTAGCAGTGTATTTTGGTCAGTCTGCTTGATCTGCTCCCTTCTTCTGTCTCTGTTGAATCCTCTCAAACCCCACACCTCTGGCCTGTACCCCAGTTCTGTATGTATAAATAAATACATCTTTAAAAAAAAAGAATAATGCACTCTTATTCTCACTCCTTTGGTTTGCTGCTCATGACATAATATGGGTGGTGATATAAAAATAAATGTTTAAATAATGTTTAAAAATGTTTAAATAAAATAAGATTCTGGTGGGGGCTGAACAAATCTGAAGACAAAAAAATGACTTTTGTACTTCAAAGAAGTGAATTTTATGGTATGTAAATAATGGTTCTATAAAGCTACATGAAATAATCAAATAAATTAAAAGACCAATAAAAGTTCTTGTTTTCCATCCTGTGCCCCATGGATCATCTTGTTCATATCTTGAGAAGTGCACATCTACTTCGGAAACTTATTCTAAAGGTTCTTCTCAGTGATCCAGAAAATAGCATTGTGTTGGTTGCCAAAATTTCAGGCAAGTAAACTGTAATCCCTTCCCTTAATGATAGAGAGCCCAATAGTAAATGGTTAAATGTTTGAAGAAGGAAAAATGACAACAATCACACACACACAAAAAAAATAGATTTGGACTTCAGTTAACCTTCATTTTATTCCTGTTGGATCTGTTTCCCAAATGGAGATTCCCTTAAACAAAGATATCATTTTAACCAAGGACATGATTTTAGCCAATCCTATTCTAGCCAACGGTATTGAATAGAACCCAGGAGAGTAAACCTATGTTCAAAATTCTTGCTTATGACTATTCTAGTGTTTACTCCAATTATTCAAAGACTTTAAATGGATCTGATTCCTAGATCAAACTCACACATACCATTTTTAGTAAATGTCCTCACCAAAATTATAGCATCTCTCAAAGTTAACATAGTATTGTATCATTTTTCTCAAGGTTACATTTTTTTCCTTTGGATCTATTCCAACTACAGTTTTGGCACTGAAATTTTCCCATTGCTACAAATTAGTGTATTGCAAATTGCTGATAAATCCAAAATGCATTTATACTGCTGAAAGCCTGGAGTAGGTATATTTTATAAACATCTGCTTAACTTTCCTATAAACCCTAGTCAAAATGGAAAAGGACATAAATGCAGATTCAGTACACTATTAGCTCGTTGTATCATTAAAAACAATTTGATGTCAGGAACATATTGTAAAATTAATTAATTGCTTTCAACAAAGAACTGTGCCGATTTCAGTTATAAAGAGAAATAGTCATTATAAATATATTCATATGAGGCATCAAGCTCTCACTTATGAAGGAATTGCTGCCCAGGAGAATGGTACTGGGACACAGGTACCATGCATATTTTAGGTGCCTGGGCCTTTATCAGCAACTTTCCTTTTATTTTATGAGTCGTCCAGGGGTTACAAGACCCAACATTACTTCTTTGAACTGGGTCATACCCTGACTTCAATGTAGGTACATAAATGGAGATCCTGGTATACATATACACCAATGGCATTTGACCCAACACACGTTCCTTAGAACTCACTGAAATTCTAACTCATACCAATCCCATCTTACTACAGACTTAAAGTTCAACAACATATGATTTCATGTTCTATCATAACTACTTTTACACTTTTAGATGCATATATTTTAATGTTTTACTATATGTAATTATGCACGGAAGTCCTAACTATAAATGCATATAAGCCATCTTTCCAGATGGCAAAAATTTGAGGAAAATCTAACTGATTAAAATATACCTTTCTTCCTTAGATGTTCTCAACTCAGAAAGATCCACAATTCATTTTTTAGCACTTTCCTTGCAAAAGTTGTTTATTTCATTCACATTTTTTAAAGAGTATCAAAATAGGGCCCTCCCTGGTGGCGCAGCGGGTTAAAATACTGCACTAAGAAGCTTAAGCCACTTCCACATGAGTTCGATTCCCACCTGTCCCGGAGATGACAACATGGCATGGCAGACCTCTCCTGACCTGCCTGCTGCTCCCCTCAGCAGTGTACTTTGTCAGTCAGCCTGTTCTGCTCCCCACTCTGTCCCTGGTGAATCCTGT
>NW_004567120.1:18956813-18965974 GCF_000260355.1 Condylura cristata | reverse complement strand
TGTACTTTGTCAGTCAGCCTGTTCTGCTCCCCACTCTGTCCCTGGTGAATCCTCTCACCCTCCGCATCTCTGGACTGTACCCCAGTTCTGAATGAATAAATAAATAAATCTTAAAAAAAGAGTATCAAAATAATTTATTGTGGTTTGCTCATAATTCTTATATATGCTAATTAATGCTAACAAAACTATGAGGAAGACTTTGTTATCACTGTTGCATAAGAAAATGATTCAAATGCATGACATTAATTACCTAAGTCAAAATAGAAAATTAAAAATAGGAATAAACATAATTACTGAATTCATATCTAGTTGTCTATGTTGGTTTCAATTTTCAGTAGTATTTGATTTAAAATGTGTCTTACTCAATTATTTGTATTCTCGATTATTTGTAAACATTGTTCTGTTTGCTTAAATGCTTTAGAGCAAAAATACCTGTTTTGACTTTTAATATCAAACACTCCATTTCAAAAAGGCTACTTGATTTGTGTAGGGACATAGTAAGAACACCACAGTTGGTATGAGGCTTTTTTTAGGCTTAAGGCTTTCAAAATTCAAAAGATGCAGAAAGACTCCTCAGAACACCCCTTATCTGACAAAAAGCAGAAACCTATGAGAAATGAAAACTACCATAAATTCCCTCTTGTGGGGAGCTTTCTACTCCCAGGAGAGAGACCAAGAGCAAACCTGCCATAAATCTGTTCTCTGCAGGGATTTCATGGTTACCAGGAAGATGGAAAGACCACTCAGAGCTACATAAACAAAATTGTCACATACTTATATACTATTTGTTCTTCTAGAAATTCATTTGTCTTTTGAAAAAAAAAAAGAAAATTAAGCAAACAAAAAAACCCTATTTGTTCTTCCCATAGAAAAATTTCTCACCCTCCTCTTCCCTACTAATTTATGTACATAAGCCCCAAATGCTAACCTCCCCTTTGGATTATTCCTCGGTGAACACCCACTTTTTTTTCTCTTGCTAATTTGTCTTTTGTCAGTTAAATTCACAGGTCTCCAGACACTAAACACAAGAGGATAGAGGAAAAAAATTTTCTTCCCAGTACTTGCAAAATGCAACATGCTATATTACTTATTTGTATGAATCTACCTTTCTTTAAAATTCTAAGTGCCATTTTTTTTAGTAAATGTGTTTGTAAATTTTTATTCATATTAAGAAAGAAATTTTTAAAAGTTCAAAATTGGCAGCAGTCGTCTGCCCACCTGTGACTATGCAGGTGCTTCTTTCCACCAACTCTCTCTCTCTGCAGGGCACCAGCCTCCTGCCTGCCTGTGACCTGCACCATGCTGGGACTTCTCTGCACTGATCTCCCTCAGCAGAGGCCGCTCTCCCAAGGCCACCCCCCTAAGGCCACCCCCTGCAACCATGCAGGTCTCTCTTTCTCTCTCTCTCTGCAAACCTGTCACTTCCGGGGCAGCACTTCTTGCCCACTTGTGCCTATGCAAGTGTCTTTTCATCTCCTGTCTCTTTTTAATAATTTTCCTCTTTAAATATTAAAAAAGTTCAAAATTATTTATTTGTTCATGCCAGTAGTTTTATCTATAGATAGACCCATCTACATTTTCCCTTAGGTAATTAATTTGCAATTGCTTCTGAGTTCTGTGGTACTTCAGGAAACAAGTCCATCTGAGCTGTGCTTGTAGACTAAATTCTTTAAAGCATTAATAACTAATCATCATCTGAGAAATTTATAGAAAATGCATATTCCTGGGTTTAGCCATACATCTCCTGACATTCTGATTCACTAAGCAGGAGTGCAGAGATTTGTAACAAGCACCCTAGGTATAGCATTCAATCACTAAAGGACTGTCCTAAAACAAAAAATACCCATACCAAATATATGTAGGCTAGACTTTCAACCAATAAAGTCATCTTTTTATGCCTCACTTGATGACCTTTTGAAATATTGGGGAAAATTCTAACATGGTTGTTAACTGGAGAATAAAAAATGACAGTAAAAAATCAGTATCTGGGCCCTCCCTGGCGGCACAACGGGCTAAAGCACAATACTAAGTAGATAAAGCCACTGAATCATGAGTTAGATCCTGGACCCGAGCTGACCCACATGGCACATAAGACCTCTCCTAACCCGCCCGCTGCTCCCCTCAGCAGTGTACTTCGTCGATCTGCCTGTTCTGCTCCCCACTCTGTCTCTGGTGAATCCTCTCATGGCCCCTGCATGTTTGGCCTGTATCCCAGTTCTATATGCATAAATAAATAAATCTTTTTAAAAAATAAGTATCTGTCATACTAACTTTAACATCTTTTGGAAATACTAAAGTTTGGAATACATAATTTCAGTTGACCCTTGAACAACACAAGGATCCATTTGCACATCAGATTTTTTCTTTATCACTAGGGTCTACATTCACAGGTTCAACAGCTTTTGAGTTAAAGACACAGACACTGAAGCCCAGTACATGGAAGAGCAGTTACAAATAATGCATGCATTGCTGACTGTGGAGGGGGTATGTGCTCCTAGCCCTCCACTACATTGCTCAAGAGTCAACTCTTAATTCCAAATTCAAAACATAAAAATATCTTGTTTATAGATCTACTCAAGTATGAAACCAGAATTCTTGCTTCATCTTAGGAGGCCAAAGCAAATTTATATTTATTGTACAGCGAATGAAAAAAAATGTACATTTTAAAAAATAATGTAAAAGTCAGTGTTTTACTAAAGTTGTTCCCTCTGATGGAAATGTCCCTTTCCTCCTCCTCTACTTGGTAATGTTTTCTAAAAAAATTTTCCATAAATATACCAGAATTTTGGGCCTTCCCTGGTGGCACACAGGATTAAGGCACAGCACTAAGAAGCTAAAGCCTCTTTAGCATGTGTTTGATACCCACCTGCCCTGGAGCTGACCCACATGGCGCGACAGACCTCTCCTGACCCGCCTGCTGCTCCCCTCAGCAGTGTACTTCGTCCATCTGCCTGTTCTGTTCCCCACTCTGTCTCTGGTGAATCCTCTCACTGCCCCTGAACCTCTGGTCTGTACCCCAGTTCTGTACACACAAATAAATAAATCTTTTAAAAGAAAGTATACCAGAATTTCTCTCTCTCTCTCTTTTTTTTTTTTTTGTATAAGTATACTAGGCTTTGGGGGGGGGTAAGGTTAATGCTTTATAACATTGTAGTTTAGTTATAGGATTCCCCCCTTTCAGGTGGTGTTACCACACCATATCCATCACCAACAACTCATAGTCTACCACCACAGTCCATTCTGTTCCTTCTCCACTTTGTTCTTGTTCCTACCTCCTGTCTAGTAGCCTCAACTCTACAGTTAGCTTTCTAGATTTGGTAAGTTTGACATTGTGTGACCCTTTGTTTGTTCTCTCTATATCTATAAACTCTTGCCATTTTTGGCAACCTGGATGGAGCCAGAGGAGATTATGCTATGCTTGTCAATTTTTTGACCCTACTCAGCAGTCATCGCCTATAATCCCTTTCTACTTCAAAAATCGCCTTTTTAAAAAAATTTCATTATGATCACTTTCTTTTAGATAGAACTTTTTATTTGGATCACTTTCTTTTAGATAGAACTTTTTATTTGTTCCAGTATACACTACATATGACAATTAATTTATTATATATGTGTTCCCCATTAGGCTATAAACTTCACTAGGGCAGAAATTATGGTTTGATTATATATAGACATGATTTGCTATCAATATGTATAAGCGTCTCTATCTGTTACAGGTACATCTTCAAGAAACGGAAGGGGCACTGTTTCCACCCCCACATGCATGCAGCCATCCTGGGTTACCAGTCCTAGTATGTTGTGAACTCTGTGCAATTCCCGACCAGGGGAGCTATTGAGAACTAGAGCAGGAGCTGAGTGGCCAGATAGACCTATATAACATGGAAGGCAGAAGGGTACACTCTCTTACTTCTCCATCTTTGACTTGCACCCTTGTACTGCTAAGGAAAACTTGGAGGTCTTTAAGGTCATTTGGAGAGATTTTTTTTCTTTCTTCTGCTCTATGCACACTGATTCTATTAAAATGTTTTCACATTAAGAGTCTTCTTCCAGGGCCCTCCCTGGTGGCGCAGCGGGTTAAAGCACAGCACTGAGAATCTAAAGCAGCTTCCGCATGAGTTAGATTCCCACCTGCCCGGGAGGTGACCACATGGCGTGGCAGACCTCTCCTGACCCGCCCGCTGCTCCCCTCAGCAGTGTACTTCATCGATCTGCCTGTTCTGCTCCCCACTCTGTCTCTGGTGAATCCTCTCACTGCCCCTGAGCCTCTGGCCTGTACCCCAGTTCTGTATGAATAAATAAATAAATCTTTCAAAAAAAAAAAAAAAGAATCTTCTTCCATTAGCCTGTGTGGCAGATGGTGGAATCTCTTTTAGAGAATGCACCTTTTAACAGTTTTGGAGTCTCTGGGTACCCCTCAGGGATGCATTAACACATATATATATGTCCACAGGACAGAAAACCAGCTTTGTCACTATAATCTCAGGTTTAGAACTACAACAATAGACTTCATCAGGCATTTCCCCCTAAGAATTAAAATAAAGACACATGCATCCTAATAATTTCTTTGATGACTGACAACTCTTTTCAAAGTATTGTTAGATATCTTTGAAAATTCTTAACACATAAGATATAATTCTTAACACATAAGATTAAATTCCCATTTCCGGTTGTAAGTTACTAATGAAGAAAGAAAAAAAACCACATATAGTAACTACCTAGATTAAGGCAATGATTGCATGAGTTTTATGCTTTTTAGTGATATTCTACTAAAGTGATATTCAACAACATAGGGTTTCTGTCTGCTTAAATATTCTCAAGTCTGCTT
The DNA here is from genome assembly GCF_000260355.1 of Condylura cristata. Classification (NCBI taxonomy): domain Eukaryota; kingdom Metazoa; phylum Chordata; class Mammalia; order Eulipotyphla; family Talpidae; genus Condylura; species Condylura cristata. Next base: position 18,961,149 of record NW_004567120.1, on the reverse strand, counting down.
TGCTTGATTCTTCTGACCAATGTCATTGTTCATAAGTTAAGCAATGCTATTATTGTTGCTAGGTAACAGTTACCTTCTACCACACCAATCTGTTTTGAAAAAAAAAATCCTATATTAAATTTTATCTGTGCATATGTGTTCTACACATTTCAAGCTGAATAAAATAATAATAATTACTATGCAAAACATTATGATTGTGACTATTCCATGGCAATGATGTGTGTGTCTGTTTTATTCAGATGCCACTCTAATTTACTGCTACATTAAGCTATGGGAAAGGTCAGCCAGGAAATGGGCCAGAGCCTTTTAAAAATCCCAGTGTTCAGCCAATTCTATTAATTCCAAGTGCTTTGCTCTTTTCCTCTGTGAAGAGGCATCAACTTAGCATAATAGGTCCAATTTTCAAAAGACTGCATCTGATTTATTTCTTTTGGAAATTCAGCTTTCAGCCTAAAAAAAATAAATAAATAATGTGCTTGTATTTAAGTAGCCACATTTTTCATACCAAACTGGTAGGTAGAAATACAGAATCAGAAAAGACTTCTCTGAGAGACTGATTACTGAAGCATATTTTAAATAATGAACCGTGAAAGGAGAATTAACATTTTCCTCATATTACCCGGATGTTAGGAAGTAAGTGTAGAGAATCTTAGTTAGGGGGAAAATTTGCTTGAAATCTTGCTTAGAGCCTTTAATGCAGTCATTACTTCACAAACATGACTTCACGTTAAGTATGCATGACTCAAAACTTAAAACAGGAGGAGGCAGTTTTTAAATATATTAAACAAGGAAGTAACAAACTCTGAACAGATAATCAGCATTGCAAAAATTGGTTCATGAAATCTTATGCAATGGCCAAACAATTTCCTTGCCCCAACTGAACCCACTAAATTCCTTGGATTTTAAGTAATAGTGTTAAAGAATAATTTTTGAAAAGTAAAATCATGACTGCCTTGCAAATAAAAAATGAACATGTTTTCGAGGATACCATTTAGCTATTTAATTAATGAGAGAGCCAGAAAGGTGTTACTGGTTCAAGGTGAATTCAAAGAGCAAGGACATAGATAGTTTATGGAATAAATTAATGAGGAGATTCAAAACTGGCTTATTCCATTGTCTCTCCACTAGACACAAGGTTATTTTGCATATGCTTTCAGTTATCTACAACTTAGAATTGTAAAAGAAAATCAAAGACAGTGAAAGCAGGAGATAGTCTGCTAGGTGAGCACTACAGAACCTCCATTAGTACTTTTTTGGCCATTTCAAACATTCATGACTTTCCAACAATGCAAACTGTACATACAAGAAATGGTTCATTTCATTAAGATTTAGCTTTTCCAAACACAATTCTTCTGTATTTCTAGAGAAATTCGTGGGTTTGCTATTTTTGTGTGTGTGGTTAATCTATCCAAATACCTTGCTCCAGTCTTCTTAGGGTAAAATGAAAGATACTTTGGAGAGCTTTTTTTTTTTAAAGATTTATTTATTTATTCATAACTGGGGTACCGGCCAGAGATACGGAGGGTGAGAGGATTCACCAGGGACAGAGTGGGGAGCAGAACAGGCAGATCGAGAAGTACACTGCTGAGGGGAGCAGCGGGTGGGTCAGGAGAGGTCTGCCACGCCATGTGGTCACCTCCAGGGCAGGCGGGAATCGAACTCATGTGGAAGTGGCTTAAGCTTCTTAGTGAAGGGCTTTAACCGGCTGAGCCACCCAGGAGGGCCTGGAGGCTTTTTTTTTTTAAATTATTTAAGAAAATCCCTTTTGTGGTAGATGAAATTCTAAGATGGCCCCCAAGATTCTTACTACCCTCTGTGGTAGTAAACCACCCCCCTCACCCTCTGTGGACAGGTCCTGTGAACAGGATTGCATAATGGGATTTTGTAGATATTACCTTTGAGTGAATCAAAGCAGGGACTATCTGGCTAACCTGGAGATTACTTTAAAGAAGATTAAGAAGCAGCAGTAGATGTGTTCCTGTTGGCCCTAACGGCAGCTACATTGAATGAAGTCTTCCAACAACCACATATCTGAGAATAGAACCTAGAGCCTCAGGTGATACCTCAATCCTGCTGTTAAAAAAAATGATTTTTGCCTAGTGATGAGAGAACACAGTTGACTAGTGCTCAGTCTCCTGACCTATGAATTTTTTTTACGACTTCTGAATTTGTGGCATTTTGGTACACAACAAAAAAACTGATATGTTTTCCTTTTCCTCTAAGATGAACTCCCCCTCCTCATATAAGTACATACATAGAATTAAAAAACAAGCAAACAAAGAAAAATTCACAGGAATAATTTCAGGTACTGGTTAGAATAACTGCATGTTTTAAACAATAGTTGACCCTCCAATCAAAGACAGTAACCTCTGGGGAAAATGTGCATGCCATTCTTTTTGTTTAGCTTGCAATAATAAAAGGAATTCATGTGCCTTTTAGCAAATCTGGGAACCAGAGATAGGTATAATATTCAGTTTGGATGATTTCCTGTCACTTTTGTTTTTATGCATATTTTTAACATGCTAAGATGATTCTTGTCCATCATTGATCCCTCACTTCTTGTATATTGCATGGTGTACAGTGGATGCTAAGATAATATTTACTGAGAAAAGATGAATGAACAGTTTTGCGTTTCTGTTGTTGTTATTTGATGATACATTATAGTGCCAATTCTTGTGACTCTACATCAAACATAGATAATATAATACCTAAAGAAGTAGTAAACAGGCCCTCCCTGGTGGCGCAATGGGTTAGGACACAGCAATGCAAGCTAGCTGCAGGCCTTTCAGCGCAGTTATCCCCCGCCCCCAACAGTTGATCCACGTGGCACAGCAGACCTCTCCTGTCTCCCTGCCGCTCCCCTCAGCAGTGTACTTCATTGATCTGCCTATTCTGCTCCCCACTCTGTCTCTGGTGAATCCTTTCACTGTGCCTGTACCCCAGTCGTGTATGCATAAATAAATCTTTTTAAAAAGTAGTAAATAGTTAATTGAACAGTACACTATGTGCAGTAGAATACCTAAAAGAACTCACATGGGATTACAACTTGCGGTTGCCATTCATTCTCTCACTCTTCCTTTTCTGGTGAATGGACTTTTAAAAATAATTTTTATTGATTTTTACATAGAAGAACTGGGGTGTGGTAGGCCAGAGGTGCAAGGGTGGGGGTGAGAGGATTCACCAGAGACAGACTGGGGAGCAGAACATGCAGATTGATGAAGTACACTGCTGAGGGGAGCAGCAGGAGGTTCAGGACAGGTGTACTGTGCCATGTGGGTCACCTCTGGGGCCAGGGATTGAACTCACACTGAAGCAGCTGCCACCAGCCTGCAGTGCTGCCTCCTAACCTGTTGTGCCACCAGGGAGGGCCAGGTTCCAGAGTTTTAAATTCTCACTTTCTTTTGAATGGGAATTTTTACTTTGGTATCATCTGCCATATCTAAACCTGATAGAAAGGACTTTATATCACTGAGAAATCTGAGGTTTTTTCCACTGGATCTAGTAATTCAATGAGATTATTACTTCTCCTGGTAAGAAGGTGAATGTTTTACATAAATGGGAAAATTTGGTAGTCGGAGGAGTGGGCTAGACCAGAGAATACAAATTGTTTACCCAAATTCCATTTTCCTTTTGTTTATACTAACACATTTGTTATAATTTGAGGGAAGGAGTCACCAGCCTCCCTGGCAGATAGGCAAGACTATATTTCACACTTCTGATCAAAGATATGAAGGAGATATTGTTGGTTGTAACTTCTGACAGCTTATAATAAGGAAGTAGGCAAGCTGTAGACAAAGCCATACCCTAGGAATGTCGGGGTGAAGTTATATCATTCCTAGACTGCCCACTGCTGTACTTCTAAATGAGAAAAATAACCCCCCCAGATAGTGTTAGGTACTATTTTCCAGTTTCTGAAACAACCAGTCAAATGTAAATCACTAACTGATACACTAGATAAGGTAATTGTAATTTCTATTTAGTTAGTTTCAATTTGTGCTCACTATTGATGTGTTCACTCAGTGTCGTTGAAGTCCAGTTCAATCTGTTGAAACATATTTGAAACAATTCAATAAGATTTTTATTGAATACCTATTATAGGCTTGGCACTATTCACTGAAAATAATTTTTACTGAGTGACTATTCCATGGCCCTTACACTATACTTTTTCTTTTCAGGACAATTTTAAAGATCTATACTGGAATTCATTTTGTTCCTTGCTCTGCTGAAACTGGCTGACACTTGGAGGGAATTTTATAATTTCAGATTAAAAACTTGTTAGATTGGGCCCTCCCTGGTGGCGCAACGGGTTAAAGCACTGCACAAAGAAGCTTAAGCC
>NW_004567120.1:18870139-18956618 GCF_000260355.1 Condylura cristata | reverse complement strand
TTTTTTAGCTCAAAATGGAGCACTTTATGCTTCCAATAAATAATGTTTAATTTGCATCATGTATAGTCACCTATATACGTGAAAATGTGTTTTCAATTATAAATGATATTTGCTACATAAACTGTCCATGATGATCTGTTATCATGGATCTTAATTGGCTGCCTACTCAGCATTCGTTTCCCCCTACTTCTATCCTATAAGTGCCTAGATTTCTGACCAGGCAAGTTGCCCCCTTTACATGAAGCTACCATATACATATACAAATCCACGGGGGGGGGGGTGTATATACATTTATACATTCCATTGTAAGTTAGTCTGTATCTGTAAAATAATTTTCTTTTTATAAAACTAAAAGGCCTTTTAAAAAATTTATCTATTTATGCATATAAGAGCTGGGTACAGTGGGGGGGGAGTGGTGAGAGGATTCAACAGGGAAAGAAGCAGAACAGGCAGATAAACTGAAATACACTGCTGAGGGGAGCAGCGGGCCAGACAGGAGAGGTCTGCTGTGCCATATGGTTCAGTTCCCTGGCCAGGGATTCAGTATGTGCTGCAGTGGCTGTGTATAGTTTGACAGTGCTGTACTTTAACCCCTTGTGCCACCAGAGAGGACCCCTAAAAGGCCTTTGTAGATAATAAGTAAAGAAGCTGCAGATGGACGAAAGAGAGCTTGTATAGAAAACAGGTGAATCAGAGTGGTAAGAAACCACGCTGGTGAGTAGTATTATACTCCCCCTAAAATGGTAACTATGAAATATTGAGTCCTTTGAGAACAAAGTCATGTGAAAGGGAAAGTCCCAAGAGTGATGAGCATCAGTTACCAGGATTGACTATGTCAGGCATAGTCCTGATCCTAAAGAACCAGCCAGGAAGACTAAATATCAGATAATCATTTTGAGCAGCACAGAGAAGAGGAGGGTTCCAGGAGAGACAAGTAGGCCAGATGCAAAAAGTGGTGACACCAAGACACCAAAGATATGATAGGAACTGGAGGTCAGAGGGGGCTGCAAAGATCGAAGTGATCTTCAGCCGGGTACAATAAGCTGGGACACACAACTGTGGTGGGTGGGAATTTCCATCCTTCTTCATCTTTGAAAAAGAATTAGGAATGTAGTTTCAGGCCCTTTTCCAGAATGTTTTGTTTGCTCCCACCAACTGCACTGAGTTTTTTTTTTTTTTTAAGATTTATTTATTTGTACATACAGAACTGGGGTACAGGCCAGAGATGCGGAGGGTGAGAGGCTTCACCAGAGACAGAGTGGGGAGCAGAACAGGCAGATCGACGAAGTACACTGCTGAGGGGAGCAGTAGGAGAGACAGGAGAGGTCTGCCGCGCATGTGGTCTCCTCCGGGGCAGGCGGGATTTGAGCTCATGCGGAAGTGGCTTCAGCTTCTCAGTGCAGTGCTTTAACCCGCTGCGCCACCAGGGAGGGCCTGCACTGAGTTTTAAAGTAGCAGCCTCTAGCAGCTACAATCAAATCATAGTTGTTACAATATTACAACCAAATAATATTTGATTGGCAGAAAGATTACCACATTTAAAAAAAAACTCCATGGACTTATAATACAGGAATTAAGTTCACTGCTCCTGGTGTATGAGACCACCATGTGGCAGGCATGCCTGAGAAAACATAGCATGAATTTTCTCATTAAGTTTTAATAATACCCTTATGCATAAGTTACTGTAAGTATTCCCATTCTGGAAATGAGGAAACTAATGTCCAGTGATGATAAGTCATTTGCACATGATCACTCAGCTAATCAGTGGCACAGCTGCACTGCAAGCCCAAATGTATCAGATTCCAGGGAGGATGTGCTCCTAAGTACATGTTACATTGCCTTCCAGATAAACCCAATGCTGTTTTCACAGACATGGGCCGTATGTTCTTCTTCATTAATTGTATACTTAGTATGTAGATGAAGGTGCCACTTCATTCATTTAGCTGAATGGGGAAATACATCAAGAATACAGAATGAAAGAGACTATTTCAAGAAAGCAGGAAATAACTGAGCTCAGGCAAAGGCAAGGTCCCCTGCCTTCCACAGGATTCCCATGGAAATGCTGAGCAAATAGCAACTACAATGAATTACATGGTACTAGTAAGCTGTGTTGTAATTAATCAAACATACATTCTTTTCTTGCTGATGTAATGTCTTGGAATCACTGCCATTTTCAGGAGGCCCCTGGGAATATGGCATATCAACACTTTAATTCTCTGTACAGCTCATGATCTGATGCAGAACACTCTGGGCAAACCCTGGAGACGATTTAAACTACTTCTCATAAAGTCCAAGCGACTTTCCTTTTTGTATTTTTGTGAGCTTCTCAAGGTTTTAAACAGTAAAAACGGGCTACTACAACTCCAACCAAAGACAACACACGGATAACATGATTTCAAATGACTTATAGGGCAAGTCTTTCAAAATGAGATGCAAGGTGAGTTTGACTGCAGTTTAAGGCAGCAGAATGAGAAGCCACCTGCCACTTGACCAACTGCAACTGGGAATAAAAGGAGAAATACCATGGAATTGGAAGAAGACGTCTACCTTTCCCTGTACAGGATCCCCTTAACTCACACTCGACCTAACTATACTTTTGTTACCCAAGTATCTTTGTCTTTCTCGTAATAGAGATTATACTAGGATTCATAACCATTCTGAAAACAATCGTAGCAGGCATTCACATAATTTCATTTATTCCTCATGACTAATATCTCCATTTTACAGATGAAGAAACCAAGTGACTCAGAGGTTAAGACTCTTAGCCACAGTCATATGTCCAATAATAACTGGTGGAGCTGGTATTATGCTCTCAGCCTGGTCCCAGAGTGCTGTTCTAAGAGAACAATTCAGACCAAGTGAAAAGAAATCCATGATGAAGAAAAGCAAGAATATTTTCAAAAACAATGATTTGGAAAAGATTCAGACTGTGATAAATGCAGTGCAGGTGTAGCTTAAGGCAAAGAGATAGCAAGATTACAGAATCCTCAGGGAGAGGGAGAAAAAGAAAGCTTAGACAAAAAGCAGACTGGGTTCAGGGTACTGACTGAAGGAATTCAGTGTGCATTGTCTCTTAAACAAAACAACACTGAATTTTGTAACTATTCATGAGTTCTTAAATGGGCAAATGGGGTCCCTTCCTGGTGGCACAACTGGGTAAAGCACAACGCTGTGAAGTTAGCTGCAGCAACTTCAGTGCGAATTATATCTTGGGTGAGGGAGGTGACTCACATGGTGCGGCAGACCTCTCCTGTCTCACCTGCTGCTCCCCTGCGCAGTGTACTTCATGTATCTGCCTATTCTGCTCCCCACTGTGTCTGTGGTGCCCGTGAACCTCTGGCCTGTACCCCAGTTCTGTATGCATAATTGAATAAATTTTAAAATGAATAAAATAAAATGGACAAATGACTAGACATTTCTCCAAAGGAGATATACAAATGACCAACAAGCATATGAAATGATATGCAACTTCACCAATCATCAGGGAAATACAAATTAGAACCACAATGAGATATCACCTCATTAGGATAGTTATTATTAAAAACAAAACAGAATATACTAAGTGTTGTTGAGGATGTGGAGAAATTGGAGCCGTTGCGTGCTATTGGTGAGAATGTAAAATTACTGGTTGCCTAGAGCAGGGTAAGAGGTTACGGTCATTTGGAGTTACTGCTAATGGGTATGGGTTTTCTTTATGGGAGGACAATCATGTTCTGAAATTAGACTGTGGCAGTGAGTGCACAACCTTCAACATATGCCCCAAACCACTGACTTGTACTTTTTTTTTTTTTAACATTTACTTATGTATGCATCCAAGAACTGGGGTACAGGCCAGAGATGTGTGGGGGGGTGAAAGGATTCCACAGAGACAGAGTGGGGAGAACAGGTGGATTGACTGAAATACACCGCTGAGGGGGGCAGTAGGGAAGAGAGGAGAGGTCTGCTGCACCATGTGGGTCAGTTCCCTGGCTGGGAATTGAACTTGTGCTGCAGTGGCTGCGGATTGCTAAATAGTGCTGTGCTTTAACCTATTGGGCCACCAGGGAGGGCCCTAACCTGTACACTTTCAATGGCTATAATGTATGGTATGTAAAAACAAACACTGGATACTACTTTTGCCTTGGCCTTTACCCTAAGAGCAAAAAAATCATCTTCTGTTGGCATACAGCCAGGGATGAGGAGAGAGATGTGTGAAAATGGGGGAGGAAAGAGCACTAGGGACCATGATGACCGGTGATGTGGTGGTGGGAGATTTATGGGAAATACACGAGTGAAGAAATCAACTATTGTACAAAAATAAACAACAATGTAAATAAAAATATCCTCTTTTGATAGTGAAAACTGCCACTAATATGTTTTATTCAAGTGAGGTGACGTGAAATTTGAAAATCAGAGGATAACTGAAGTATGGTTCCACTACCAAGCCGTGTGTGAACTCAGTCTTTTCCGCTATCTCTGCTGATTTAGTCATACTTATTTATCTCCCCCATTACATTATGAGTGTCTTGAATGTGAAGTCTATAATTTCCAGGGTAACATTTTTTTTAAAGATTTATTTATTTATTCGTACAGAACTGGGGTACAGGCCAGAGATGCGGAGGGTGAGAGGGTTCACCAGGGACAGAGTGGGGAGCAGAACAGGCTGACTGAGAAGTACACTGCTGAGGGGGGCAGTGGGCGGGTTAGGAGAGGTCTGCCGGCCATGTGGTCTCCTTGGGGCAGGCGGGATCGAACTCATGCGGAGGTGGCTTAAGCTTCTTAAGTGCAGTGCTTTAACCTGCTGCGCCACCAGGGAGGGCCCCTCCAGGGTGACATTTTATTAGTAAATTAAACTGGGGGGAGGGAGACATCATTAAGATTTGACCACTCTCATGTAATTGGTTATGTGACTTAATTTCTCTAAAGCTTGGTGTATCTGTAAAGTTGGAATTATAGTCTGTTTCAACATATTGTTGTAAGAACTAAATGGGAGGGACCTCCCTGGTGGCTTAGGGATTGAAGCTCAGCATTTCCAGAGCCACAGTCCACCCCAAGTGCCTGAATTTGATCTGTGATAGACTGAATTCAGTCCCCAGCAGGTGCTGACCCACTGGGAACAGCAAACCTGTCCTTTTCACCCTCCCCTCCACTGCTCCCCTCAGGAGTGTATTTCAGTAGATCTGTCTGTTCTGCTCCCCACCCTGCCTCTGGTGAATCCTCTCACTGGCCTACATCCCAGTTTTTCTACATACACACACACACACAAACACACACACACACAAACACACACACACACAAAACCCCAAAATTTAAAAAACTAAATGGAGTGAAGTTCTATGAAGTCTCTACCACAGAGCCTGATTGGTTTCAGTGAGTGTGATCATTGGGTTCCTTCTGTGAAAGATTTTGGCTGGTTTTCCCATTTAGCTTCCTTAAAAAAAAAAAAAGACATTTACATCGACACAAACAGGCAAAGGCCATATTTTATTGTATTTATTTTTATGATGAAAGCTTTTCATTTACTTTTTAAAAATAATATAATAGTTTATTTTTACATCATTTTGTGCCTTTTTCCATCTCAGCTGTAATCCCCGTAGGTTTCCCTCCACCAATTCACCCGTGTACCATCACCATAGTCCAGTGCACATCTCCCACCCCCCATTTTTGATCCCATTCCCCACTCCACGCTCGAAAAATGTCTCTGGTATATAGTTATTCATTATTATTATTTTCTCCCCTGGTCAAAGGCTGTATTTTCAAAGGATACGTTTATTAGGAAAAATAGACAGAGATGGGCAGAAAGGTGTGTTTTGCCAAAGCAAGGTGTATCGTTATGCAGTGTCCTTTGTGGAGATCTTATCCTTTGTGGCATTTTATTGTTTGTGGAATCTATCACTTCTATAGTCTGGTTGGGTTCATCGGTTCATTTGTAATGGCCCACAATTCTTTGCCTGTGGATGTTTCCATAGCTGGTCTAATGACTAAGTTGGCCATCACTACCCACACCCTCTAGGTTTTGGTCTTTTGAATCTTCCATCCTAAATTTTCTATGCTCAGTTTCCATCACACCTGGTACATAGTAGATTCTCAATAAACATTCGTTTCTTTTTACATTCTTTCTGAGGCCCTTTCTTCTTTTGTCCCTCTTCAAATGAAATGGCCTGTTTCCCCTAATACTCATTCGGTGAACACAAATGTACTGCTGACTCTAACATTTATAGAACTCCTCCCAACCTTTTTGTTTTTACTTCCCCTTTGCTCATTACTATTTCTTGGTTTTATTCTCTTTTATTCCTTCTCGTGTATGCAAAGGTTTGTATTGACGATGTAATTTCTACCCAGTCACAGTGATGGATATCACAATTTTATACTAATAAGGTATTTACATAACAACAATCAAAGGTTTCTTAACTACTATGAAAAGGGGAGCTCATGTATACATGTCTAATGGGAAAGAGTAACTAATCAGAAACTAGTGCTGAAATTAAAAAGCTTCTTACGGCTTTAAACTTCATTGCCAAGATACAGAATTATTCATCATCTTAATTAGATGGGTGCCCTTCTTAAGAGCTAATCCAGACATCAATCTGTTATGTAAGCAAAGAATCAGGAAGCTACAGCAGAGCTCAAGGAAGCTTTTGAGTATCTTTTGTACAGAATAAATTGCTTGATATATCTTAATAATGTTTAGATTAAATACAATGAGTAATTTTTAAAATGTGCTGAGGGGGGGAAGGAAAGTAACTTCTATTGAAAGACCAAACTAGAGGTGTTGTTGGTTTATTCAGAGCTTACAGTTGATGCAGCAAAATCAGTTATGCCAATGCCCTCCAGCAAAAGGCCACTAAGCACACCTGCAATTGAAAAAGTTGGATCTATTGTTTATTGCAGGAAGGGAGAATACATACCTGGCCTCCCTGGGGCATGTCACTAACAATTTACAAAGTACTTTGCATATAAGATCTAGATTTGTGATAGGTGATTTTGGCAAGGGCTTATGCAAGGGGTCTTTGCTCTGGATATGGATATTGTGGCGATGTAGGAACAATTTGACTGAGTATCAATAAATCTTACCTATAAAAAGGGAAGTCCAGCTGAAGGGTAAAACTGCAATTGGTACAGAAACAGCAGTCACTAATATTAGCCAGGATAGGGGGTTGTTTAGTCATCTTTGTGGCTTGGGCAATGTTCACATTTTGTCTAAGTTCAAACAGGATTGCGCAGTTGTGTTTCATTTTGCCTTAAAGGCTTATAGTTACAGAGTGACTTTGATGCACCTAATCTGAAGACTGTTAATGTTCAACAGAAGAACACAAGATCTTGTAAATATCAGACCAGCTCCTGGATGTCAAGGCCAGCTTTTCTTTTCTTTTTTTTATTAGGGGCATTGCTGGCTCCTACCCCATTTTCTGTTGTTTTGTTGAGTTCCTGCTGTAAAATCAGATTATTTTCTAAGACTCTCAATACAAGATAGGAAAAATGGAAGGGAAAGTAACATTTATTGAGTACTTATATATCAGGCACTATTGTATACCTGATATATAATATAATAACATTCACAAATAATAACCCTGAGACCTCATCTACATTGGACAGAGGAAGAAATCAGGGCTCAAAGAGGACAGGTAACTTGCTTAAAGTCACACAGCAGGTACAAAGAGGCTGATTTTGATTCAGATCTGTATCAAAAAAAACTTGTGTTTTGGCCCTCCCTGGTGGCGCAGCGGGTTAAAGCACAGCACTGAGAATCTAAAGCCGCTTCCTCATGAGTTTGATTCCCGCCTGCCCCGGAGGTGACCACATGGCGTGGCAGACCTCTACTGATCCGCCCGCTGCTCCCCTCAGCAGTGTACTTTGTCCATCTGCCTGTTCTGCTCCCCACTCTGTCTCTGGTGAAGCCTCTCGCCGCCCCTGAGCCTCTGGCCTGTACCCCAGTTCTGTATGCACAAATAAATAAATCTTTAAAAAAAAAAAAAAAACTTGTGTTTTACTATCCCATGTTGCCTGGAAGGAGATTTAGGAACACAAAGTATTCCTAAGTATTGTATGTATGCATTATTTAAGAAAATATAGTCACAATTGGCCTCCCTGGTGGTACAGCAGTTAAAGTCCAAGCATTATCAAGATATTAACAGCCACTGCAGCATGAATTTGAACCCTGGCCAGGGAGCTAACACACATGGCACAGCAGACCTCTCCTGTCTCACCCGCTGCCCCTCTCAGCAGTGTATTTCAGTAGATCTGCCTGTTCTGCTCCCCAGTCTGACTCTGATGGATCCTCTCACCCTGACCCCCCACACTGCATAAATAATAATCATAAAGAGAGAAAAGTAACAATTCCTTGAATTCACATTTTTATGCAATATGTTTAGAATAGTTTATATATAGCAGGTGGCAGAAGCCGTAGCAAGCACATGGTATTATATCCCTAGACCCTCACACGTTATAAATGTTCAAGGAGGACAAAGCAGATGAAAACTAAGAGTTTTAGAGGATGCACATGCGGACTCTGCCTAAGAGAATGTAGAAATGTAGAAACTGGCCATTCACAGAACAGTGTTTCCTAGACATAAGCTCTTCTGCGTTAGTTTCTATAGCTTCTGTCACTTGGACCAGGCATATAGGCTTAGCCTTATCAGTCTCTAGGAGCTCAAGAACAGGGGGATGTAAAGAAATCTGGACTTTCAGTTTAGTCACTCAGCATAAAATCAGTCTTCCTACCATTCTCTTTCTGGCCTAACATTTTCATCTAATAAATGGGCTTTAAACTGGTTCCTTATGGAACTCTCCTATACTGCTGGCAGGAATGCAAACTGGTCCAACCACTGTGAAAAGCTATTTAGTGGTTTCTCAAACTGGTAAAAATGGAACTTCCATATGATCCATTCATTCTACTCTTAGGTATCTACCCAAAGGAAAAAAAAGCATTAATTCAAAAAGACATCTGCACCCCCCATGTTTACTGCAGCACTATGTACAATAGGGAAGATGTGGAATCAACTCAAATGCCCAGAAATAGATGATTGGATCAACAAGATGTGGTACATATACCTGATGGAATATTAGTCAGCAATCAAAAAAGATAAACTCATGCCATTTGTGGCAACATGGATGGAGCTGGAAGGGATCATGCTTAGTGAAATCAGCCAGAAATAAAAAGAAAAATACCAGATGGTTTCACTCACAGCAGGAGTGTAAGGGATCAGAAAAGAAAAAAAAAGCAATTGAAAGTCAAAAAACAAACATAAACAAACAGCTATAAACCAGAGACATGCTATGGAGGAGGGGAGGGGAACAGGATCAAAACTGGGCGTGGGAAGAACACACGTGACTATGGCGATGGCACACGGGTGAATTGGTGGTGGGAAGCCCACGGCGATTACAACTGAGATGGAAAAATGTACAAAATGAAGAATGATGTAATAAAACATATATAATAAAATTTTTGAAGTAGTTTACTATCATACCATAAATATAAATGAACTTGTTCCTTATAAATATTTTTTTTACCTTAAAATTCATTTCCAGGAAAAAAGCACCCCTCATGTAACACCTCACCCAAGTTCTTTTTTCCATCACATGGAATGAAGAAAGAGTTTTAATGGGCATATTCCCCTCTTCATATGTGATTAAACAACTTCAAGGGTTTACATCTAAGTGTCAAACCATCTCTTTTATAGACTTCTATCAATGTTCAAATGTAATTGTAAGACCACTCAGGCTCAGGGACAAACAACAACAAAACAGGGTTTAATGAAGAAACAGGAGATTGTGCAAAAGGAGTTTCTAAGCCACAATGGCTGTCTCACCAGAGATGCTGTCTGCAGTGGTCAGCAGCTCCAAATAAAGTCTGCTCATGCCAGAGGTACCATGCAATCGATGACAATCTGGAACCAGTGGCACACCGGCAAGCAGTGGGCCACGAGCCAACTCACAGTGAAAGCTGAAGGTGCTTAGGTGACACACAGCAATGGTCTAAAAGCTGGGTTGGGCAGCACTGGGTGGTGGACTGGATGGCAACAGAGGCAACAGCACCAGGAGGCAGTGTTGGACACTCTGAAGTTGTGACTAGTTCTTAAGGTGACTGAATAGAGTGCTGGTTACCTGTTAATAGTGGCCAGTAGTGCCTGTCACCAGCAGGAACCCTGAGGCAGTGTCAGACAAATCAGTGGTAACAGGTCCTTGTGAGCTGTTGCTATGAACTGATAACTTATAGCTTTTCAGCCACCAGGTTGAAGCCAATGGTGCTACTTGCAGGCAATATCAGAGCCAGGGCCAGAGGCATGCGCAGCAATGAGGGTCTCTGCAAAGGTTTACAGAGGCCTACAGGTCTGTGGAGTTCTGGTGAGCCTCACAGAGGTCCATTAGTTTGAATGTGTTTGGTCCACTTAGATCTTAGCTCTAGATATAAAAGGGTAAAACCTGCTCCCTGCCCAAATTGACCTGCATTGAAGTCAGGGAAAGCTCTTGGCTTCTGATTTCAAAAGGGAACCCAGAAGGGGTTCATTTGTAGTTCAAAATGTTTTGAATATTGTGAGTGGTAAGACAACTGTCATCATGATAAGAACATTAAGATCATGCTCTAAAGTTGACTAGACCATTTCTCGTTCTCTGAACTCTCATGAGATGCTATCTGTAAAAGCTCAGCAAAAATAGAAGGTATAATTTCTAGTCTACTTACTTGTTTTATAGGTCACTTTCAGGATTTTTCCTCTCACATAATATCAGCCTGCCAGGTTTTTATAACTCATTGTCTTTTCTACCTGCTATCATACCATGCAGTTTCACTCAAGTCCATTACTCAGCTAGGTTCTATGCCAACTTCTTATAACACAATTTATCATTGATCCAGACTAGGTGTTTGCTCAATCACTCAGAATTAATTGTACACTTTAATCATTTTCATTGAATCAGTTCCCATCTGTAGCTTTTATAACCATAGGTACTAGCTGCATACTGATTAAAAATTTCCCATCAGTTGTATATGAGATGTGACTATAAATTTTCTTTTTAATTTCCAGCTTATGACTCATAAGCTGGCTGAGAAGCAATCTGAAGAAGTAAAAGGTTTGCAAGTGATAGTGGTGTCAGGGTGTTGGGGAAAATTCCCCTATCCCATCTGGGTCCCTTGGCTGGTAGACATACAGACAAATTAGTGGCAGCCATATTAGTATGAGAAAGGCCAAAACTTTATTATATATGCATGGAAAACTTACATAATTGTAAATTCTAAGGGAAAATGGAGCAGGCCAGGACTATTTAAGGACTTGGGGAATTAGGGTGGAAAAAAGGGGGAGACTTTATATGACAAGGAGAGGATGCCTTCATTCTTTGTCTCTGAGAATAAAAAGATAAGTTACTCAGATAGGGAGGACATGTTCTTGGATAAACTTATACCTGGGTGATTATCCCCAAACTACATTTTTGAAGGTCATAAAAAAGGGAACAGTGATTATTTTTTAGACTGCAATAATGGTGAGCAAGCCACTGAGACAAGGACAAGGCTTCTTTTATTCTTTTCTTAGAACTCTAGGGCTTCCTTTAATAGTTAGTTCCCTACACCAAGGTGACACTTGGGAACATCAAGAAAAGGCTATGTGAGCCCTTTGAGGAGACTGATTCCAAAATGGCATAAAATAAATATTCCTTTAGGAGAATATTCTGACATATACCTTCTAATTTGTTAAAATAGCCTTGTTATAATCACAACTCATATTCTCCATTTCAACATTGCTGTTAGAATCCTCATGTCTTATGAGAATAGTCAGCACCTTTTCTGACATTTAGGGTATAAAAAGAATCCACCTAATTTCAGCTGAGCATGGTAGAAGTTCAATATATCATTTTATTTATCATTCCTAATGTCCTGAAACAAGCATGAGTTACAGCATTTTTTTGCTCTTGCTTACTTGGAAGGCAAAGAGAGCTACTGAAGTGTGTGTAGGTGCAATTTAAAAGTATAGGAAGTTTCTTCTGCCTTAGGGATGGAGGACACCACTCAACCAAAAGATGACAAAGGTCAAGGATAAATGTCCCAGATATTTCTGTGGTGAGACAGTTCTGAGGCCCATTTTGTACCCAGAGTTTCTAGCAAAGTTAGTTTAAATTGCCTATGGCAGTAGCACCTTGTTTGCATGGGGTGAGCAATACTTGGGAACACTTCCCAAGTAAACTACCCACATCCAGTCCTTATTTCAAAGTCTGCTTTCTGGTTAGCCAAAATGAAGACACCTCCTCATAGTTGTCTACTTTATCTTTTGACCATTAAGAGAAGTCTACTAAAGTCTCCTACTATGAGAATGATGTAAATTTCTCCTTATGTGTCTATCAGATTTTGCTTGTATATCCCAAAGCTTTCTTGTTTTATGCCTTAAGTCTCCTGGCTATTTAATTTTCTTAATGGATAACGCCTCCAGGATATATTCCTCATTGTCCCATTAAAGTTTTTCAATTTAAGGCCCTCCCTGGTGGCACAGCGGGTTAAAGCACTGCACTAAGAAGCTAAAGCCACTTCCGTATGAGTTCCATCCCCGCCTGCCCTGAGGAGATCCACAAGGCCTGGCAGACCTCTCCTGACCCGCCTGCTGCTTCTCTCAGCGGTGTACTTCGTCGATCTGCCTGTTCTGCTCCCCACTCTGTCCCTGGTGAATCCTCTCACCCTCCGCATCTCTGGCCTGTACCCCAGTTCTGTATGGACAAATAAATAAATCTCATAGCATTTGCCTGGTATATCTTTATCCCATTCCTTAATTTTTTTTACATTTAAAATTCTCTGTTCAACGGTGGCCGGTTAGCTCAGTTGGTTAGAGCGTGGTGCTAATTAAAATTCTCTGTTGGCTTTTTGGGGACTGTTTCTATTTGTGTATGTATTGATGCCATGGGGGTTTACAACACTGCTTTAGGGGTAGAAATTCATACCTCTACCAATGGATGTTACCACAGCTCACCTACCACCTAAGTACCCATTGTCCTGCAGCATAGTCCAGTCAACCCCCCTTTATGAGCCACATACGTCACTTCTCCTGGTAACCTCAGTTTTGCAGCCAGATGTCTAGGATTTTTTGTGGTTTGGTCTTGTCTGTTTTATTTGCTTTTGTTTTAATCCTGTACATGAGGGAAAGCATCCAATATTTGTCTTGTTCCTTTTGACTTATGTCACTTCGCCATAATCACCTCTCTCTATACCCATGTTGTCATAAATAGCATGATTTCATCTTTTTTTTATATCTGAGTAGCATTCAATTTTTATTTTACTTCAGATGATGTCTTATAAATAAAACATAGATATTTTGATGGATTAAAAGTTCCAATCAGATAGTGAAAATGAAAAGTATAGAAACATTTTTATATCCAAAATTATGAGGAAACAATCACTCTAATATACTTCTGGTATTCCCTTCAGAGGGACATTTGAAAATATCTGAGAATACTGCACATTTATCATTTATCAAAGTAGTCCTATCCCTAGGAATTTGTCTTATAGACATAAACATATTTGTGCATAATCATGTTACTTCAAAACACTGATAGCAAATAAAACTCTCATACAAGAGAGTGCTTGAGTAAATTCCACACTGTGGAATACTATGCAGATGAAAAAAATGATAATGAACTTTGTGAAGTAACATAGAAGTTTCCAGAACATATCATTAAATAAAAAAAAAAAAAAGAAAGTGCATAATGACCAATCAGGGGAGAAAACATAAATTTCCATTAACTGATGGAATAATAAACAAATAGTGGTATATCCATAAAATAGAATATTATTTAGTCATCAGAAAGTATGAAATGCTGATATCTTCTATGACATGGATAAAACTTGGAAACATTATACATAATGAAAGAAGACAGACACAAGAGAATATATCTATATATCCATATAGATGTATACATACATATATGTATGATTTCATTAATAAAAATTATCCTGTATAGGAAAATCTGCACACATAAAAATAGACTAGTAGTTGCCTGGGGCTGGGAAGGTGGTTTTGCAGAGAAATAGGGTATAAATGCTAATGATGATGGCATTATTTTGTGATGATGTTTCTACAATCCTGTGAATATACTAAAAACATTGACCATATAATTCTAAAAGATAAACTTACGGTATGCAAATTGTGTGTTAAGAAACTTGTTTTAAAGTTTTGCTGTCTATTTCAACTTGTACTTCCATTATGATAATTCATTTTTCATTTTTTAAACCATGTGTACAAATTAACCAAGTAGTAATGCAACATTTATCTTTTTATTCATTTATTTATTTTTAAGATTTATTTTTTTTTATTTATTTATTTTTAAAGATTTATTTATTTGTGCATACAGAACTGGGGTACAGGCCAGAGGCTCAGGGGCGGTGAGAGGCTTCACCAGAGACAGAGTGGGGAACAGAACAGGCAGATCGACGAAGTACACTGCTGAGGGGAGCAGCGGGCGGGTCAGGAGAGGTCTGCTAGCCATATGGATCTCCTCCGGGGCAGGTGGAGATCGAACTCATGCGGAAGTGGCTTAAGCTTCTCAGTGCTGTGTTTTAACCCGCTGAGCCATCAGGGAGGGCCAGGACTAAGCATTTGTTTAAGGAAACTTGTCTCTCCAGTATACTCCCTCCTAAAAAATGTCCCATCTGTCATGCACATGGCTTGTGAACTCCTCCACTGCTCTTGTTTGCTGGACTGAAAATTATAACCATAGTGTAATTTGTAAGAGTTGGTGAGATGCAGTTTAATGCACACACTCTTCTGGTTGTTCTTCCTTGCTGCCCTAAGTTCCAGTACCTCGAAATCGATACAAATGATAAAGGAACGCCATGTCCACGCCCTTCGAGTCTAATGAGCTAAAACAGAGATAAAATTGGAACATGTAAAAAAAATGTAGTTTAGGTGTAGTAAGTTGTTTAGCCTGTTTTTCTCTCACACAATCATACACATACACACAAAAACACATACACAACCTTATCTTTGATGGTGAAAGTGACACTATGATGCTGTATTCACTAATTATATAGAACTGAGGATTTTTCTCATATCCAACATCTTATTATGAAAATTTCAAAGGTCCAGAAAAATAGACTTTTATAGTGAATACCTATATTCTCATCATCTATATTTTATAATTAAATTTATTTTGTCTTATCAATTTTTTTCCAGCCATCCACCCCTCTATCCAACCATCAATCTAGAATTGAACATTTAAAGTATGTTTCAGATGCTTGCCCAAGGATCAAGTGAACAAACAGGACTCCTGGTTTCTGAACTCTTGCTCCATGCTCTCTGCCTTAAATTTAATCTTGTTCATTTGTCAAACTGAATCTAGTTTCAATTACTAATAGCTCTGTAAAGACTAACATTTTCTATTCAGATCTTTTCTAATTAAAGGAGATTAACCCGAGTAGAATTCTTCTGATGATTTATTTATTTTAACATTCTTGTAATTGCTTAGTGTGTGTTCAGAAACTCAGATAAAACAAACTCTATTCATCTTAATAATAAGATAGGCTCATAATAATAATTTTATTAAATGTCATTTCTAATCCCTGGATTCTTTTGATTTAGTCCAGACAGATTCTATTGCTGCCAGAATCTCTTTGTGGAGTGTACTTTTAAATTAATTATAAGGTTTAAACATGATTATCTCTACTCGTCTTTGACTTGATCTTTGTCCTTTTCACCTTTTCAATTTCCTTTTGTACAGTCAGTTCTTTTTCACCTCAGTGATATCATTGAGTGTGAAATGCACAACAGAAATAATTAACATGGAAAAGTTATTAAAAGCTTATTAACTTCACATTCTAAAACATATGTATGACTTTTAGCACATGGAATTAAAATTTGTGTATAAAAGTAGTCAAGGAAACTATGTGGGCTTAGAGCATCTCTTGCTCCCTAAATAATTACTGTGGTTAAAAAAAGAAAGAAAGGAAAAGAAGTGAGCAAATAGATTGAGTCAATGACTTTTCCTGGGAGAATACCGGCTTTTAATTGTGGGGTCCTTTTTTTTGTTCCCTGTTGTAATGAAAGCACAATATCTCTGTAGCAGAGCTGTTTAATTGCATCAGAAAAAAATAAAAAGTTATATTAGTAAAATATAGCTCTGAGCTTCCAAAAGCACCCCTTCAGAGAAACACTGCTTCTAGTTCACTATTGTTTACCCAGCATATAGCCCATGGAGTCACATAGTAGATACTTGCAAATATTGTTTGAATGTTTTTGAATAAACAGCAAAAAGTGATCTGTTCATAGTAAGTTTTTGCATGTAGAGTGAATTCAGTCACAATGACTTTAAAGCTCTACCTAAGGGATTTGGAAGTTATGAGCTATGGGTTAAATCTGGCCCATAATCCATTTCTGTGACTCTAGTTTTATTGGAACACAGGCATATACATTTTTATACATGTTGTCTGTGACTGTTTTCATGCTACATCAACCGAGTTGAACAGTTATGAAAGAGTCTATATGACTCACAAAGCCTAAGAGAGTTACTATCTGTCTCTTTACAGAAAATGTTTCCCAAATCTGCTTTAGGGTTCATGTACAGGCAAAATTAAAGGGGAACACTGGGAAGTGCAAATCAAAGCCACAGTAAAGATACCTCATTTCACAACTTCCAGGATGGATATGGTGTTTTATTTTTTAAATGAAAGTAAAATGTGTTCGCTTGTGAAGAATTTAGAATTCAAACATTGCTTTTTGGAATATGGAGCAAGTGTTGTGGAAACGTTTTGGTGGTTTCTTGAAAAGGTAACGAGAATTACCTTATAATCCAGAAATTCAAGTCCTAGGTACATACCCACAGGAATTAAAAGCAGGACTCAAGCTGGCATTTGTATGCCATAGTGCTTCATGGTATTTTTCACAATGGCCAAAAGGTGGAAACAACCCATGTGTCCACCAACAGGTGAAATAATTAACAAAATATGGCCTATCCCGATCATTCAGGCTCAAAAAGGAATAAAGTTTTGATATGTGCCACCATTTGGGTGAAACTTGAAAACATTATGTTAAGTGAAAGAAGTCAGACACAAAAACACAAATAATGTGTGATTCCATTTACATGAAATCTTAGGCAAAGTTCATAGGGACAAAGTAGATTAGAGGTTAGAGTAACTGGAGAAGGGGAAAAGGGAGTTGATGTTTAATGTCTATATCATTTGTTTTGAAGGTGATGAAAAAGTTATGGAAATAGTCATTAATGAGAATATAATTAAAATCACTGAATAAAATGGTTAAAATGGCAAATTGTATGTTAAGCATATATTTCAGCACATTAAAATACTATGATGATGTAATATATCAATAAGCATTGAATAGTTTATTTTTTAAATTTCATTTCCTTAAAGTCTTTTAAAATGATGCACCACTGATTTACAACCTTGTTGATATATTGACAGTATAGGGTTTCTCCCCTCAGTGTGGTCACCAGAACTCTCCCAACACCAAAGCACCCAAAGTCCTCCACCACTGGCCCTTGTGCCCCACCCCCCTCCTTGTCACTTGTCTTCCTCCCCTCCTGGATGCCTCAGAGCTATGGTTAGCTTTCAAGGGTTGCTTTTAAAGTTTCAATTGTATTCTTAAAATGGGTGAATTTTATGGTACGTGAATTCAATCTCAATGAGGTTGTTAAAAAGTCAAGAAACTGGGCCCTCCCTGGTGGCCCAGGGTGTTAAAGCACAGCACTAAGAAGCCTGATCTGCTCCCCACTCTTTGTGGTGAATCCTCTCATGGCCACTGCACCTCTGGCCTGTACCCAGGCTGTGTATACATAAATAAATAAATCTTTTTAAAAAATCAAGAAACTGAGGCCCTCCCTGGTCATGCAGCAGGTTAAAGCACAGTACTAAGAAGTTAAAGTCACTTCAGCATGAGTTTGATCTCTGCCTGGGAGGTGATACATATGGCACAGCAGACCTCTCCTGATCCACCCTCTGCTCCCCTCAGCAGTGTACTTGTCAGTCTGCCTGTTCTGCTCCCCACTCTGTCTCTGGTGAATCCTCTCACCGCCCCTGCATCTCTGGCCTGACCCCAGCTCTATATCAATCAATCTTTTTTAAAAAGTCAAGAAACTGAACTGTCTGGGAATAATGAGTACTTAGGTTTCAAAGACACTCAGACAATTCTCATATCACTCAAATCAAATGATCTATGAAATCAATTTCACATTTACAATAAGAAGGAAGGGGTAAGTGATGGGGGAGTTTTACATACTTAGAATAACAGAATGGATAACAACTGGGTTATACAATGTTTATTTGTCTTGTTTCTCCTATCTACATTAGCCTTCTCTGCTGATGGTGCTCATGTTGTAGCAAAAAAGGGCTTTGCTGATGGAAAAAAATGAAGCTAGTTATACAAATAATAAACACACACACACCACATAGTATTGGAGAGTTGTAGGTAGAAGTGCCTGTCCACAAAGTTTGCCACAGCCCAAAGAGTAGTCAGATATTTTATGAAACTGTATGTAATATGTATTGTATCTATATATCATAAACATTTAGCAATAACATATAAGATATATGTTCACATATTTATCTGTCTGTATACATGGAAGAGACCCAGCATGATCCAGGAGTTTCCCAGGTGGCGTTAGATGTCATCTTAAACAGTATTGATGAGACAATGGAAGTTTGGGGAAGGACTAAAGGAGTCAGTGAGGGTATTTGCTGGGGAAAACAAAGGTACTTCTTGTCTTGCTCTTACCTCACTGTGCACATTACATTTCATAATGGTTTTTGGTGTTCAAAGGCTTTTGAACTTAAAAGTACTTGAATGAAAAATATGATCTAAATTAATACATCAAGGCCTATTTCTTCTTCGTTAAAATTATACATACTACTATTTGAAAAGGCTTGCTTACCATACATTAATATGATAATGATTACACTAAAATTAGAAATGTTATCTTTGTCACTCTGAATATTTTCTAACTGTAGTGTTAAGTTAATAAAACAAAAGAGGAGTTTAGAACTTGTCAAATTAGTGCTTTTCCCTTATTTACAGATATTTAAATCATTAAGTCAACCATAGTTGCATAGATCCAGGAAGCAAAATTTGCATGGACAAAGAATTGGCATTTTTGGGGTAAAGTCAATATTTTTGTCTTTCATGTATATAGTGTCTCTATTGCAGCTAATCAAGTCTGCCATTGTAGAGGGGAGAGTGGTCACATGCATATTAATGAGCTTGGCAGTGTGCCAATAGCATTTTATTTACAAAATGGCTGTATTCTAGATTTGGCCTGAGGCTGTAGTTTTCCAAAGCCTGACACAAATACAGTGTTATACTACTTCTTAGAATTGTAGCCAAGCACACAATCCATATGGGCTAAATCAACTCCAGAAATTTTCATTTTTCTGTAAGCTATCCACATTATACAGATGAAGGAACTTAGATCCTGAGAGTTTAAGAATGAATTATGAGACCTTAAAGAATAATAGCTCATCCGTGTCAAAGTTAGATAGAATCTAAACTTGACTTCTAATCTAATATTCTTTTTGTTACAACAGCTCATCACTTATCATAATTCTTTGTACATTGATAACCCATGTTAGAGAGAAACAGTAACTCACATCACAGAAAAATTACTATAAAACAGTTATATATATTATATATCATCTATCATATGCCCAGTATATATGATATAGTTGTAGGAAGAATTCCTCACCCTGATGTTAAATCTTTAAAATATGTTGGCCATAATCAAGATTTTATGATGTTTGCAGAAGACTAGATACGTAGAACAGGTCAACAACCCAGAAATCCATCTAAACAATTATATTTAATTCTTTGACAAAGGAGTAGCATCAACTCAATGGAGGAATGTTAGCCTTTTAAACAAATGGTACTGAAACAAATGGTACTGTTACGAAGCAAATGATACTGTTATGAAGCAAATGGTACTGTTATGAAGCAAGTCCCAGTAGAGGAGGCAGCATTAAGACCCAAGGCTCCTGGTTCAGGGCTGTAGGGAGGAGCGTGGGCTCCACTGGGCCGGCTCCAATACTGCGGCTTCCTGGACCCACAGGCAGTACAGTGGCCTGTGGATACCCCGGCCAACATGGTGGACTTGCAGCAGAGACCACCCTGCAGAAGCTGTGATCAATGACCCAGAGTTACTGTAGGTCCCATCTGTATGTTACACTCCGACCCGCTGAAGGGCACTGGGGGCAGAGGCCAGTTCTAGCTTATAAGCTTGCCCTGAGTTCAGGGCAGGTTAGGTCTGTGTGGACACCAAGTTTTCGCATTTATATTTGGTACCTGGACTGTAGAATGGGCCAATCAGTTGTGAGCTAAATGAACTAAGCAGTTTCAAGCCAAGCTCATTAGTCAGTTATTTGGATTGAAAATGGGAAACAAGTTGATTGGTGTGAAATAGTTCAGTCACTTGCATAGGATTGAAATGGTCCAATCAGGGTTATAGGGTGGTGTACCCTGAAAGGGGATATAGGGCAGGGCAGGAGCCAGCTTAGGGCATTCTGTTCCTAACCACTAAAGAAAGAAGAAGCATCCAGTGTCTGACCTCCAAAGACAGAATTTGAGGACCTCCTCAGAGATGCGGAGGTGCAGGCTGCACCTGCCTGCAGCCTTCATCTTATAGTGTTTGGAGGGAGCATGGGAGCATCACAGGTCTTGGCCTGGTGTTTTTTTTTTTTTAGATTTATTTATGCATACAGAAATGGGGGATAGGCCCAAGGTGCAGAGGTGGTAAGAGAGGATTCACCAGAGACAGATGGAGAGCAGAACAGGCAGATTGATGAAGTACACTGCTGAGGGGAGCAGCAGGCAAAACAGGAGAGACTGCCACACCACGTGGGTCACCTCCCTGGCTGGGGATGGAACCCATGCTGACGAGGCTGCGACTAGATTTGTAGTGCTGTGCTTTAACCATTGTGCCACCAGGGAAGACCCTGGCCTGGTGTCTTAAGTAGCTCTCTTGTGCTATTAGTTTATTCTAATACTTTACAAAGAGATGTTATCACTGGTGCGTCTGATATCACATAATAGTATCCAATGGTGATCAGCACTACTGGCCAGTGCTGTCCAGCACTGTTAACAGGTGACCAGACACTGTCTGGTGACCTCTGAGAGCTGTCTTCCACTTGGGATTGCCTACCACCACTTCCTGGTGCTGTCGCCTACGTTGCTGCATGGTCGTGTCTGATGTTGTGAAACCCAGCCTTCAGAATGTTGCTGTGCACGGCTGTGGTGTCATCTCACCAGCCCCACATGTAAACACCTCTAATTGTCAGTTGGATCCTAACATACTGCTTGCAGGTGGACAATGAGCTCCAGTGCATCGTTGATGAGACAGCACCATCTTGCACGAGCACTCTTCTGTTTGGAACTTCTAGATATGGTGGACACTAACTGGGGTAAGATAACTGCTCACCTGTGGCCCTAAAAACTATTTATTTTCCATGATCATTGAATAAATCCCCCTATTGTTCCCTGAGCCTGAGTGGTCTTGCAATTGAGCATGTGGGTGAGAACCCGTAGACAGTGTCCTTTGACCCTCTATAGCACTGCTAAAACACCGTTTTAACAGGAGATCCATAGCAAAAACAATAAACAAAAATCTCCTTCAATCTAAATTTTGTATTATATACAAAAACTGAGTCAAATGGGTTATGGAATTAAATGAAAAAAAAAAAAAACTTTTAGAAAAAAGAAAACATGACAGAATATCCTTGGGACTAAATTGAACAAAGAGTACATAGCCTTCATAGCAAAAGCATGCTCTCTAACAGCAAAGAAAACTGGCCCAACAAAATTAAAATAGTGACTCTGCAAAAGAACCCATTAAGAAGGATAAAAGGACAAACTATGGAGTGGGAGAAAATATCCGCAAAACATATATCTGAAAAAGAGCTGGTATCCAGAATATATGAAGAACTTTCAAAACTCAACAGTTTAAAAGATCCAAATAAAAAAGTGGGTAAAATACATGAAGAGACATTTCACAAACGGAGGCATACAGATGGCAGACATGCTCATGAAAAGAGGTCTAACATAGCCATCAGGGAAATGCAAATCAGGACTGCAATTAGCTATTACTACACACTCATCATAATGGCTCAAATGGAAAATAACACCAAATGCTAGTGAGGATGCAGAGCACGTGAATATCAATACATCGCCAGTGGGAATGTAAAGTAGTAAGTACATCCCTCCTGGGGAAGAGTTCTTACAAAACTAAACATATAATTTTCAACCTAGTGACTACACTTCAGCATTTATCCAAAATAAATGAAGATTTTGTATTTATACAAAAAAAAAAATCCCACAACTTTACATTATTCATAATAGCCAAAAACTTAAAGCAGCTTAGCTTCCTCCAAAAAGTGAATGATTAAACACGCTGTGGTACATACTTAGCAGAGACTACTACTCCGCACTCAAGAATAAATTATTGATGCATACAATAACTAGGATAAACCTCAAGGAAATGATTCTGAGTGGGAAAATCCAGCCTCAAAAGATAAATCGTACATAATTACATTTATGTTACATTCATGAAATGGCATAATTACAGAGATGGAGGACTAATCAATGGTTGCCAGATGTTAGGGATGGGGAGGAGGGGAACAGCGTGGCTATAACGGGGTAACATGAGGAAATACTGTGTTGATGAATAAGTTGGATATCTTGATTTTTGTGGTGTTTACGCAATGCCATAGATGTAACAATATTCCAGAGTCCTCTTTGATACTTCACATGCAAAATCTGGTGCATGTCTATTATATCAGGTTCAGATCATTCAAGTGTTAATGTTCATGGTTCAGGAAATCAAATGCATATAACCACAATACAAATGTATTGGGGAAATCTACATTTCAACAATAAACATATAATTCAATTGGCAGCAAAATGGGGTAAGGGTAGAACCTTTAGGTAAGGCTCAGGAGACTAGCTACACAGAGTGGGTTGGACCTGGTTCAGAGAATACCTGACAGTTGTTTGTTAGTCAGTTTGTAGGGAGGGAGGAATACTCTCCAGAACAAGAGTGCTTGGTGCTTCTCACCAAAATGTGGAGAAGTCGTCAGAACTACAGGTGTGGCATACATAAGCTTCTCAAATTGGCTTAAATTTGGTGCCTGTATTTAAACCACTAAACAGGTTCTTATTATCAGGACCACCTATTAATTTTAGTAAGTTCATTGCCTTTCAGGCAATATCTCAGAAGACATCTCTGAAAAGTCATTTTAGAACAGAGATCTGAATTCATTAAATGAGCAAACCATGAAGAGCAGAAGTGCGTCCCAGGCAGAAGGAACAGAAAGTTCCAAGACCTTGAAGCACAAATGAGCATGTGAAAATAAATGAGACCATCTAAATGAGAAAAAGCAAAGGGCTGTCCAGTCAGAGTTAGTTATAGCAAGGGACTCTGCTACTGTTCCTTGTATTTGGCAGGGACTCAAAGCCAGCAAGGAGTAGGAGAAGTTCAATTTGGAAAAAGGAACAACTTCAGGTATACACTGACTAGAGGCTGTTGGCATGTGGAAGCTGTAAGCAGACTAACTAGAAGCACTATATTCATATGATTGGTCACATATGCATATCTGGTGTTCTTTGATTGGTCTGTATTTGGCAGGTAGTGCAAAAATGAGGGAAGTTGCAGTTATTAATCAAATCCAAGCTGTTTTAGGTTGATTGTTGAAGGAAATATTGTTTGGTTTCCTGTATTGGGTGCTGGAGGTAGCAGTCTGTCTTCCTACAAGTCTGTCTGATAAAAAGTAAGTTGGTCTCAGGCCTCCCTGGTGGCCTAGGGATTAAGTCTCTGCACTATCACCACGGCGGCCTGATTTTGATCTTTGGCCAGGAGGCTGACCCCCATATGAGACAGGAGACCTCTCCTGTCTCGCCTGTTGTTACACTTGCCTGTATATTTCAGTAAATCTGCCTGTGTTGCTCCCCACTCTAGTGAGTCCTCTCACCCTGTCCCTCTGGTCTATAGCCCAGTTCTTCTACCCAAAAATAAGTCAATTAAAGAAAAAAAAGGCAAGACAGTCTCTTGGGCTGATTTCTGCATTAGAGTTCTTTTTTATACATGATCTGATCACTGTTTGCATATTCAGTCTCTCAAGCTTGTCACCTTTGGAGAACATGGATGGCAAGTATGGCTGGAGTGAAGAAAAGGAACAAAAAGTGTTAGGAGATTAAGTTTAGAGAAATCAGTAGAGAATGTCTGGTAAGGTCTTGAGACTCAAGGCAATGAGTCTGGTTTTACTCCATATGATAGGGAACTTGGAGTATTTTCAACAGGATAGTGAATAAAGTGAGATGATTTCTACTTTTATAATGTTACTTTGGCTGTTATATGTATTATCGAGACATAAAGGGACACAACGTTGAAGCCGAGAGACCATCAAGGAAGCTGTTGCCCTAGTTTCAGTGAACATGTGAAAGAATTCAGAACATGTTCCCCCAAATATGCCCCTCTGGCATATAGAATGTTTTGTATTAAAGGTACTTGAAAACCAGCAGATGCAAGAATGATACTCTGACGTTCCATGGTTCTTTTAAAAATGGGAGGTAAAGTTCCTGTGTGAAAGATTTCCTCTCAAGGAAGAAATATTCTTTTCTCGAAGGATGGCAAACAAACCATGTCAAACTACCCCTTATCTTCTGAATCACTTCTTCATGCAATTAAGTGGCCTAGTCCAAGTCCCTTTGCCTCGTCACATTTTCACAACTTACTCATCTTTGTCTAACTCAGTATGAAAGGTTTAAGTTACACTGCTTCTTTGTGTCTTGATCTGTCTTATGTAGTCTCCCATATACATGTCAAAGAAAATTAAGCTTCTATGAATAGAAGAAAATCAGCAAAGTTTGGGCACAAAGGAAACATGGTTGTTGGAGTGGACATATCACAGAGACTTCTGTGAAGGCAACATGCAGTTTCACCCAGCAACAAAGAGATTTAAACCCTGGAATCCCTAGAAAGACCCACCGACATGTGCAAAAAGTAGACATTTTGTGGTGATTAATTTTATGTAAGTTTTTGTTTTCCTCCAGCAAAGATTGTATTTTCCACCGAGATAATGATTCCCTGAGTATAAGATTGCATCTCCTACTCTTCTGGGTTATTGCAAAGTTATCAGATGCCGACAAAAATGAACCAATGTTATTCTTATTTGTTTGCATTTCTTATTTGTTTGCATTTATGTAAACTTTTTTTTTCCAACTGAAATAGCCAGCTGTTACAATGGCACATAGGCTGAATCTTCTCTAAGGAAGTCTTCTGACTCTTCCTTCCAAGATTGCTCGCTTTCTTGCAGGTTAGCCCTCCACTTTGACTCCAAAAATAAAAGTTTTCCTTTCCTCCACAAAGTGGTGTTTTATTTTTCACCTGGCATATGTTTTCCCCTGTTAATCTCTCTTAGGACAGTTTAATTCTTAGGCCCAGTTGGATGCTGTGAGAGGACAGAGGAGAAAAATCTTCTCTTCCCCCCCCCCCAGATGATAGTGGTTTGAATTGTGAGAAGGAGCTGCAGAGGTGGTGAGAAGTGGTGGATTCTGGCATGTTTGGAAGGTAGAACCAATGGGATTCACTGATGGGTTGGATGTGAGGTGTGAAAGGGAACTCTCCAGAGTTTTGAACCCTGGAAAATGTTGGTGTCATTACTAAGATGAAGAAAGTCTTTGTAAATTACTTATAATTCTTCCTTAAATGATACTTCTCTATCCAGATGATATATACTATTAGAGGGTAGGGATGGTGCCTAGTAAGGTTTACCTTCTACTGTGCATATTAGAAATTACAGTTTATATTTGAACAACATGGGTTTGAACTCTGTGCTTCTGTTTATACTCATATTTTTTTTTAATGAACACAGTTTGTTCTCCATATCTACTACATGTTTTGCATTTATAGATTTGGTTGGCTGTCAAACCCAACAATAGAGTACCAAGCATAAGGGATTACAATACCCAAGGATTTTGGTATACATGGGCAGGGTGGGGAGGTTTGGGGATGGTAAGGATGTATTGTTCAGGGTGTTGATCTGAAACCAATCTCTGAATGATACCAAGGGAGGAGTGAGTTAAGTTTGTGGGGATTCAAACATTACTTGCAAATTTTTAAGAGTCAGACCCCCTATCTGAGGATCTAGATAGTTTAAGAGTCAACTGTATATCAAGACAGACTTAAGTAACTATTCCTGGTTATATTAAATGAATTTTTAAAAATTGCTTTTGATGCTAGGCTAACAAAGCAGAGTTTTCTGATGGGGTGTTTCTGTTCTTTTCCCCACTCACTTGATACTTAAAGAAATGCAGAACATTTAGCAAATCTGCATTTTTCTGTAAGGGACAAATTGACCTGCTTATTGATATAGTTATTCCAGGCAAAGTGATTAGATACTAAAACTGGATCTGAAAGAATGCAGATTTTCACATTCATTTTGATATGCTCCAGAAAAGAAAAAATACTCTGCATATTGCCTCCTAGAGAAAAGGACAGATCAATACCCACTAGAGAATTATAGATGAATTATAGATGAATTAATCTATTAATTGCATTCTCACCCTAAATTATTTTTTAAGTGCCTGATAGGGAAGAAATTTTACTATGATCTAAATCTGAAGTTTTTTCTTCTTCTTGTAAATTTGCAACCATAACACAGGGCCTTTCCTCTCCTTATTCTATCATGATATGCTTACTAGCCACAATGCTACATAGAAATACAGGGAACATTAACATTGTTTGCAATGGAATATACATCTGAAAAGCAAGTGATATATATTCAATTGGCCCTGTTTCAGAATTTTATCATTATCACATTAGTCATTGTGTAACTACTTGTTTTGACAGACTTTATATATATATGTATATATGAATCCTATATAAATAGCATAGCTGTCATGAAAAATAGATTCCTTCCATTAATTCCTGATGAAATAGTCATCATCATATACATTTTGCTTTTTAAAATATTCATGTTTCCATTCCTAATTGTCACATGTATTTGAATGCAAGCAAGAGTTTTTCTTTCCTTAATATCTACAGTTTTATGTTTTCTGTCTTCAAAGTTGTGCTGTAATGCTGTTGGTGAGATCACCACTGTTATCAAAATAACCTATTATAGTTGCTGTAGCACATATACAATTTAATAGATGATCAGGCAAAATGAAAAACTGATTAAAAATAAGTGGAGACATTCAAACAAATTCTTTCTAGCAAATAAAAAAATGTGAAGCATATGCTAGAAAGAATCATTTGTTTTATACCAAAATTATTCAGATTGTTGCAATTTTCCTCATGTAAGGGAAAATCCTGCTAATTTTGTCTGTATTGAGAAAATTTCAGAGTTCAACATTTGAACAGTGAGGAAAAGTTTTATTAGCAAATGAATATAAAACCACTAATGTTAGTTCTGAGGCCTCCAGGATGGCACAGGGTTCAAGTTTCAGCACTCTCAAGCCACTGTGACCTGAGTTCCATCCCCAACCAGGGAGCTGACCCATATAGCTCAGCAGACCTCTCTGGTCCCATTGCTCCCCTCAGCAGTATATTTCAGTCGATCTGCCTGTTCTGCTCCCCACTCTCTCTCTGGTAAATGCTCTAACCCCTGCACCTCTGGCCTATACCCCAGTTCTTGCATGCACAGATAAAACAAATCTTAGAAAAAACATTAGCACTAAATTCATCCCATTTAAGTGAACAACAATTTTACTAAAAGCACCTCTACAACTGTTAAACTATCTTATACTCTCTACCAGCAATGGTACCTAAATGTTCAGAGTATCTGTAGGTCTTTAGTACATTTCAGGGCTCACAGGAAATTGGAACAGAGTAGGTGAACCAGGTCATGGAATTAGATTTTCTCAGTGAACAAAATCAGCTATGTAGATTTTGGAGGAAATGTAGTATGAGGGTCAGAATATGATAATTAGGCAGTCAGTCATCCAGCATTAATGAGCATCTACTTCATGCCAGACACTGCACTAGTTACTGAGGATATAAAGATGATTCTATTCCCTCAAGGAGCTTGCATGTATGCAAATGAATGAATTGCAATGCAGTGATTAAATACAAGAATATAAGCAATTGTAAGCACTGAGGGTCACAGGAGGAAATAGCGATGAACTTCCATCTGTGTACGAGATTCAGGGAAAGTGACAGACCTGGCTAATGGGGATAGGTCAAACTATTTTGAAGGTGAGTGGCAGTACACCGAGACCTCAGAGGTGGAAGGGGCTTTCCAGGCAGAAGAGCAAATGTGATCATGCTGGAGAGTACCATGAAAGAGCAAGAGGTAGGAGATGAGTGTGGAGCAGAGCAAGCCAGACTGGAAGGAAAGGAGAGAGGGGAGGGGAGAGAAGGAGGGAAAACTGGAGAGTGGAAAATTTCATATACTACACTAGGAATTTTGCTCTAAAGTCTGCTCATCTTACAGGGCATCTACAAGTAAACCAGCAATCTGCATGTTCACAGAGCTTTCCCTTTCTCGTCCTTTAATGTGAACATTCAGTCAAAAGTCACATATTTGAGGAAAATGTCCAACATTAGAATCGTACATATTTAAAGTGCATAATATGGTAACTTTTGACATCTATACATATTCAAACATATGTATACTCACATGTGCTCATAGCCAAATATAACACATATTTAACTATATACATATTCAGATACACACACACGCACATATATACATACACACTTGTGAAGTCATCCTTATAATCAAGCTATTGAACAGCCCAAAAAGTTTCTTTGGGCCTTGCCTCCTGTCCCTCACCAAACAAACACTGATCTGTCACTATAGATTTGCATTGATCTGGAATTCTATGTAAATGAAATCATGAATATTTGCTCTTTTTGATTTGATTTATTTCATTCAGTATTCTTATTTTGAAAGTCACCCATATTGCATGTATAAACAATCCACTCCTTTTATTTGGGGACTGAGTGGCATTTCATTGCCTGACCACACCATAACTGATCCGCTCCCTTTTTGATGGAATTTTGGATGTTAATTTTAAACAATGTAGTTTGTTTCATGCAATCACTATAAAAATTATAAATGAGATGTTTTATATTCTTTCCCTCCCACATTATATCTTAAAAATCTACTGTGCAGTTTACACAGGAAACATGTCAATTGGGACAAACCATCTTTGGTTAATAGCCACATGTAGCTACTATTTTATTGAACAGCACAGTTCTAGAACTTCATATAAATATGATCATAAAATAAGCAATCTGTGCTAAAGCTATTTTACTCAGTATATTTTGAAGAATTCTAAGATTCATTCACTCATTATCTTAACAAAAATTAACATTAAACTTACGATTAAAAATGGAAATAAAATCCCAAAGAACATAAGATAAAACTGGACCTTTCAGGGTCCTCCCTGGTGACACAATGGGTTAAAGCACCACACTAGGAAGCCAAAGCCATGTCAACATGAGTTCGATTCCAGGCCAGGGAGGTGACCCACAGGGTGTGGCTGACCTCTCCTGTCTTGCCTGCTGCTCCCCTCAGCAGCATACTTTGTCAATCTGTCTATTCTGGTTCCCACGCTGTCCCTGGTGAATCCTCTCACCACCCCAGCACCTCTGGCCTATACCCAGTTTTGTATGCATAAGTAAATAAATCTTAAAATAGATTCACATAAACAGGCTGAATACACTAAACCACAGAATTAAAATGCAGTAAAAAGTGAAGTCCAACTAATACCATATTTAAAAAATAAATATTTAATCTATAAATACACATATTTTAAGCAAAAGGATAGAAAAATACATACAGCTGACCCTTGAACAACATGGCATGGGGGTTATATTTCAAGGCATCTCAGCAACTCTCTTCAAGGTGAACATTAATCATTGCTATTCTTGGCCTCTGGTGTCCTGCCATTCTAAGTTGCTCTCTATGTATTTTTTTTTACCTTTCATGTCTAGCTCATACCCAATGACCCTTTTAAATATAAGTTCATTTGTTATATTTTATAGCTTATCCATCTTTTTCTTGCTTTTAGTCCAAACCAGCTATATTCTGAGTCACTTTTTCACAATTAAAATGGCCTATTAAAGTGTTTTGCCAGCTAGAGTTTTCCTCCTAAAGTGAATTCGGCCCCTAGACAGCTGTAACACCACCATTTTATAGCTCCAGGCTACACAGACATGCTATATAAAGAAATATATTGATGTCCATAATGAAAGACCATGTGGCATACAGCCCATTAATCCCTTTCCAACCTAAAAGAAATCATGAATCAATCGGAGCATGACTTACCAAAACTGACTCAAAAAGTCTTTTTCCTTTATGACTGTAGGTGTTTTCCCTTTCCCCAGAGGACATAGGCTCTGATTCTTTCTCTCACTGGTAAGGTCTCAGATGTTATGGGGTGGTCCCTTCTGCAGACTCATCGCCCACCAGGTCTCATCTCCTGCTAGGACCCTCTTCTTCTGGGCTTTGGTTATAGTAAGTCTTCCCACTGTTTCTCCAGCCTTAGCATTGGTGGTGGTTTCTGCTCCTGCTCAACTCAAGGTTGTTTCGCTGGCCCCCTTTGCTGTTTATCACATGCATGAAATAGCTTGAGTGGTTTTGGCTTTTTCTCTTTATTTTAGTGTGGAATAACAGAGGTATAGGCCACAGGTACAGGAGGTGAGAAGTTTCACCAGAGACAGAGTGGGGAGCAAAACAGGCAGATGGACCTCAAATACACTGCTAAGGGGAGTAGCGGGCAGGACAGGAGAGGACTGCTGAGCCAGGAGGGTCACCTCCAAGTACGGGGATTGGACTCAGGTCTGGAGGCGAGAGCCCTGAGACTTAATCCCGAGGCCAACAGGGGCCAGTTTTCAATAGGGGCTGGGAAGCCTGGAGCTTCCAGGGCCCCCGCCTGCCCTGCACCCAGTTGCCTCCCTACAAACAGTGTAGAAAGATCATAAAGAGTCTGAAAAAGCCACCAGTTTTTGGTATTTATTGGACTCTGAATAATACACCTCCTTTGGAAATCTCTATTATATGTCATCTCTTTTATGGTAAAATTATAAACAGTACGCCATTCCAACATACCTATTTACTCCCGTGTTGAATGTTTTTCTCTGCTCTCCTCCAGGTGCATTCTCCTCACAAGCATTCTCCACCCTGCTCTTTGCTCTAGGATGTTGATCTTGACAAACCGCATCACCTGATCTTATTTATGCCCTGGCTTCTGGGTGGATTCAATCTGCACCAGCAAACTGGAAGATGGAGAAAAGTGTTTGGGGTATTTAATCTCCCAGTTCCCTGCTCACTTTGCTTCTTACACTCACAGATTGTTGGTTTCTTTCTGCTGTCACGACTTACTCCAACGAGAGCTCCCTCCTGTCCATGGTAACAGTTTCCTGCTACTAATCCCTGGACACTTTGCCATTTGCTGGTCACTGAATCTTACATACCCCTTTGTAAGCAGTTCCGTTATGAAAGTGTTTTTACTTGTCTTTTATGACAATCCATGGTCCTGCTGGGACATGATCAATGCAGTCACATACCTGTATTTGACAACCTGTTCACTACAATCTCTCAGGACCCTCATTGGACTACACACTGCGCCATTAGCTCCGGGCTTTGAATTACCGACCTTACTTCCCTCTTATTCATCATCTTGCTCTAACCTTTGTGTTGTATTTGGTTTCCTCAGATTGTAGTTTTCCCTTTTCCCAGAGGACTTAGGTTCTGCTTTTCTCTTCCACATATCCCGCTTTTAAGGGTATCCGGGAAATATGCTTGTAGCGCCAGCAAGGCACGGAGCAGATTTTCTATGACCCGGGACACAGGTCAAGGAGGAGTCCTGGGGCTCTCAGCAGCTTTTTCAGGCTTTTTATGATCTTTCTACACCATTTGCAGTGAGACAATTGGGTCTGGAGGTTCCAGGCTTTCCAGCCCATATGAATCTTCACTCTTCCTGGGCTCTCTGGCCTCATGCTCTCGTCTCTGGCCTCTACTGCACTCTGAAGCATGGCCCTCTGTGGCCATGTCCTCTGCTGCTGCCCACCTCTGTCCTCAGCTGCTGCCCTTATATGCTCAGTCTCTTGGCTCAGGTGCACCTACTCACGCACACCCACACCACACTCCAGGTGCTGCCAACCGGCACGCATGTAAGCCCACAGGTGTTGATCAGTTACCCACAATGCTTTAGCTTGGAGACCCTTCAACCTAATCTTTCCTTACCTGCTTACCAAGTTACTAATCACCCAAAAAAGTTGGAGGAGCATATTTGGGCATGTTCTATGTAGTCACTCAGTCTACTCTATAACCATCCCCTGAGCTGTCTTATCTGTTAGCACCTTTGAAATTTATGTCTCCAAAGCTAACCTGTTGTGAGCTCCCAGACTGTGTATTTTCAGCTGTCTATTCAATAGTGCACTTGGATGTCTCAAACACACATTCAACAAAACTGAATTCAACTGCCCTCTGATCCAGTTTTCCTCCAGTTTTTTTTTTGTTATTGATGATGCTTGTTCAAACCAGAAACCCATAACTCATTATAGACTTTTCTCCTTCTTACTTACCTCATTCATTAGAAGTAATGCTGACTTTGTCTTCTCAATCCATTTCAAATCTATTCAGTTCTCTTTATTGTTCTCACTATCACTTGATGGTGGAAGTCTCAAGTGTTACCTTTTTTGAGCCATTTCCATGGCCTCTTAACTGCACCCATTCTCCCCATTCTTCAGCCTACCCTCCCCATTACAGCCAGTGTTCTCTTCTTCTCTAGGCTTAAAAATAAAATTAAAACCCCACAATACTGCCAAGGCCCTGCATGTTCTTGTGCCTGTTAACCTTTCTACATTTCTACCTTCTCCTCATTCTCTGTGCCTTTTCAAGTGTGCCAAATTTATTTGACCTCAGAATCTTTGCACGTTATTCTTTTTTTTCTCTTTAAAGATTTATTTGTGCATACAGAACTGGGGTACAGGCCAGAGGCTCAGGGGCGGCGAGAAGCTTCACCAGAGAGAGTGGGGAGCAGAACAGGCAGATCGACTAAGTACACTGCTGAGGGGAGCAGCGAGTGGGTCAGGAGAGGTCTGCCGCGCCATGGTCTCACCTCTGGGGCAGGCAGGAATCGAACTCATGCGGAAGCGGCTTTAGATTCTCAGTGCTGTGCTTTAACCTGCTGCGCCACCAGGGAGGGCTGCACATGTTATTCTTTATGGAGTATTTGCCTTATTCTCTCTTTTTATTCTTCTATTAGATTTTACCTTAGATAGCATTACTAGGCCAAACCAGGCAGTATCCCCTTCACTTTATTTGTGCAGCACCATGTACTTCTTTTTTAAAAAGATTTTATTATTTGTGCATATGGAAATGGGATACAGGCCAGAGGTGCAGGGACAGTGAGAGGATTCACCAGAGACAGAGTGGGGGGCAGAACAGGCAGATCGTCGAAGTACACTGCTGAGGGGAGCAGCGGGAGAGGTCTGCTGTGCCATATGAATCACCTCAGGGGCGGGGATCCAACTTGCACTGAAGCAGCTACAGCTTGGCTTAGCTTCACAGTGCAGCACTCCAATCCGCCGTGCCACCAGGGAGGGCCCACCCCAGGCACCCCATCCCACCTCACCCCACCACACCATGCCCCACCCTGTACTTCTTTATACCACAGTATTTTTGTGTTGGTTGCTATATATTCCAGTAAATTGAAACTTTCACTGGAGCATTAAATGTGTTTTGCTTTCATTCCTAGCACTTAGAGTAGGTGCTAAATAAATATCTACTGATAGAT
Source organism: Condylura cristata (assembly GCF_000260355.1). Lineage (NCBI taxonomy): Eukaryota > Metazoa > Chordata > Mammalia > Eulipotyphla > Talpidae > Condylura > Condylura cristata. Next base: position 18,922,929 of record NW_004567120.1, on the reverse strand, counting down.
TGAGTGAGTGAATGAATGAATAACTGAAAGAAATGAGCTACTTATCTTTGCAAGATTGTAAACTTGATTACAAACTTCAGATCCCTGCAGAGCCTAGCCCAGTACACTGTTTAATCTGTCTCTTATATTGTCTCATTTTTGTGGATGGTTTAATCAATGAATACTTTATGTGGAAATGAATTGGAATACCTGGAAATGCTCATGCAATTCTCCAAAGTCTCCTCACCCGTATTTAATACGTGCATTTCCTTTTCCTATTCTACATATGTTCTATAATTCTACCTCCTTTTTCTATGAAGTATAATAATTCATTCTTTGCATCTAGGGGAAATTTCACTGGCCTGTAATTCTCTCCCTTTTAATGTCGTTACCTTTTTTATAGAGCACAGATGGAATTGCTGTGAACAGTTAGAACATTATACAATTTTAAAGAATAATATTTTTACCTAAAAGGAGGTGTTCCCATTTCTAGGTGAGGCGGGGAGAAATAATAACCATGCACATGAAGAATTAGCATTGACTGTGGATACTAAGTCAAACAATCAGAGGATTAGGATTTGCATTGTGGGTGAGAATGTACCTATATTTCTGCCACAATTTTCCATGCAAGGAAATTAAAGCTATAGGCTCTACCTTTGTGTAGACTTCCCCACATTCTAATGCTGCAGCTATAAAATTATTTAAATAGTTGTCCGAATTCTGCTTATTTGTTTTGAATTTGAGCACAATGAGTTCATCACATATAGAATCCAATCATTTGTGGTCCTTGGACTGTTACAGAAGAGAGAGCTTTGAAAGAGTATCCGGTGCTCAAAAAGCAAAGCTTGGTGGGCTGAGCTCTAAACTAGTGGTCCAAAGGCCAGCAGTGTAACCTTGACTTGGGCTTTGTGTAACCATGCATGCCTCAGTAATCTCCCTGCTCACATCCTCTTTTGTAAAAACAACCTTCAAAATACCTCCACTCACTGTCCCTGGGGTTGCTAGGAGTATCAAGTGAAGAAAATATGAAACAGAAAACACATTCTCGAAGTCCCTACAAGGTAGACACTTGCCAGACTTTCTCTTACTCTTACCTCAAATCAGCTTCATTAACATCGGACAGTCATGAATCATTTTTTAACATCTTACTACTAGGGAAACAAACGCTTTTGTAAATGGAGAGAAACAAAAGCTGGGGTGCTGGGAAGGGTTACAGAATAAGAAAAAAAATTATCATCTCAAAATTGTAAATCCCACAACTCTGTAATTGTTACAATTTATTTGGGATGAAGAGACTGATGCTCTTTACATTCTTCAGCCAGTAGACATGTACTAGCAAACCAAAGAGGAGTTAGCACTTGTTTTCCAGGGCTCAAACATGACATGCTAAATATTAATTCAGATATTATAGTTGTTTTTATATAAGAGGAATCTATTCCAAATATTAATGACTTCAAATAAAAGAAACCCAATTTTTTCCTTCCACACAATTCATTTTGTTATAAATTTTTTTGTACAAATGCAGTAAAATGGATTATTAAGTAAAACCATTTAACTGCATTAAATGGACCCCTTTTACCTACTTTGTAAGAATGGTGGGGCTTTGCAGCAGACAAACTCAATTATGAGTCCTAAGCTTCAGATTTGGCATGGATGGAATGGTTAGGCTGGATGAACCTGACTTTGCTGGACGAGCCATATACTCCTTGCCTAATACGTAATACATATTACATTAACCTTGTACAGTACACCTTGTTTTATACAGGCCAAGTTTCTGAAATGTATGAAAAGTACCTCTTCAGAAACTAAATTATTTTTAAACATATTAGGAGAGTTTACTAGTTAAAGTATTCATATGGTGAGTCTTTTTATTAGGTGGAATTATATTAAGCTGCTGATATTTAAGCATTTTTGACCTGCAGAAATGGCAATTTCACTTGGCTTAGGATAATAAAAAGTAAAGAATCGTTCTTTCTCCTTAAAACAGAGTAAACCTGTAGATAAATAACTGACCTGTCTCTATCCATTTAGCTAACATACAATTTTCTAAAGAGGGAAAAAAATGGCCAAGTGAGCGTTTTGAATGGATGCATACATTCAAACAGTGCCCTCTGGTTGCTCTAGCTGCCTCTTTGAGCAGTAATAAATGCTAATTAATACAATGGGGATAGATTAACAATTTTCTAATAATGCAAAAATTCTTTTCTTTACAGTAAGTTTGCTAGGATGAAAACATTGAGTTTCTTTCCTAAAGATTAAATACCACGCGAGTCATCATAATGACACATCTGCTCAAATGCATGTCCACTATGTTATCACGGGAAACTGTGGGGGTTATGCTGCTATTTTAGCACAATCCATGTGGTGTGTTCTGGCTAAAGCTCATTGAAGATCTGGATCCCATGAGAGTAGTTGTGATGAAAGAGGGTGGTTGTTTTTCAGGTGAGTAGCCTAATCAGGAATCTCCATCCAAGTTGGTGATTAAAGAGCATTTAAACTTGTGAAAGTTGGGTTGGGGAAGGTGCGTGGGCAAGGAGTAGATTTACCCTTTTTCTTCATCGGATTCAGCAACGAGGCATTGATTGGGTATCTTGCTATTTGCTACTGTCGAGAAAGTGTAATCAGTTCCTTTAATTATCCAGCCATTGACATCTTCATTGTAAAGTGCATTTAAATACTGTGAGCACAAAAGGGAGAGCTTGGAGTGAGGGGAGATGTGTGTCCAGAAGAAGTTCTGGGGTCTGCTGGCAGTGAAGTCTTGCATAGCTCCAGAGCTGAATTTTTAAAGGGTATATGGAGTTCGAGTGTTGCATAAACACACAACTTCAGCCACCAAACGAAATAATATACAAATCACTTTGCATTTTGGAAAACATAATGCCAAAAGGGAATTGTCACCCTTCTCGAGTCTTAGCCTACCTGCTGATCTCGTCTGATGGGTGCACCTTGCAGCTGCCATCTCTTACGGTACTCTGTTGTAACAGGTGTGCCCGAGTCAGCCTTGCTGCTAAGTTTAGCCCTGCGTGTGGGGATTTTACACTTTGCAGCCCCTTGGAGAGGCAAGTATTGGCAAATGACTGTTTATAAAAGTAGAAAGCACTAGGGAATTTCACCACCATGCTAGATTTAGATCAGAGTAAAGGGGCCAATCTAAATCGGGTACAGACTAGAGAGAGCTGCCTTTCTGTGAAGGTGGCATCCACCTGATGTCCACTCCCCTTCTCTCACCTCCACTGAGTTCCCGTGGGAGCACCCTGTGAAATTTGATGACCACTATTTAGGGGCAGGAGAGAACCTATTTTTTTTTTAAGCTGGCAGGATTTAACACAGGTGTATTTAGTTCTTTGGTGGCAAGATTATAATCGTCTTGAAATTTCTGATTTGTAAATACTACTCATCTCCTTTGGTTCCCCTTTATAATGTTACTTTAAAAATCTTTCTCCACTATGGGCACACTAGGGCTACTTATAGGGATGGGACTTTTCAAAATATATTTCTTGTATAGATAAGTGAGACACTTCGTCTTTTGGCAGGGATAGGTGGGGGGAACATTTTTGGGAAAGACAAGTGTGACACTTGAGGAATTGATCTCTAAGGATTGGTGGGAGGGTGTTGTTTAGTCCTTCCCTCCTCTGTTTTTCTGACAGTTAGATCTAAAAGGAGTCTAGAGATGAATAAATAACTTTGGTCATTTTTCTGAAGAAAAAACTGGGGCCCAGAGGCTTGAAATTTCTGTTCAAAGCCACAATTATGCAATGATAGATACGATACCAAGACTATTTTGTTTTTGCTTTAAAGTATAGTTCATTCTTCTTTGCCAAGGCCCCCTTTAAACAAAGCTCATATCTGCGTGCAACTCAATCTTGTAGTGTGATGGGGAGGGAGAAAAAGGCAAAGACCCTGCACGTATAATGTAAGTCTTATTGTTGTGAGCATATTTTGACTTATTATTACTCCCCATCTTTGGGGGTAGCTCATCATTCCAAAGTTTTGTAATACATCTACCATTATCTGCATTTTTAAAAGTCCAGTAATAGTAATAACACAGATATAAAATGCACATTTTCCCACTACAGGCGAGTCTACTGACTAGCAATTTCTTTCTGCAAACTTGCTCTTTAAATGAAAGTTTCTTTAAATCTCTTCTTTCATTTGGGGCAAGCCCAGTGACCTTAGATGATCAAATCATTGTCCCTTTGGGAACAGGTTAGCGGTCCCCTCCCATTCACCTCTGATGTGATTTAGCTTCATGTCAGCAGAGGCGATTTTTTAAGGCCCAAGTGCTAACTTAATTGTGTTCCTTTTGGGGGGGTACCCTCTTTGAACAATCAGTTCTTGAAGGCAAATTCGTTGTTCTTGGAGCTTCTATGGATCTTGCGTTTCTTGTAACAGCTGCATAAGAACTTCTCTGGTCTGAAGTTTGCTCAAGGCCCAGGCTCTCTTTGGTTACTATGGAAACCTGCCCTCCCAACAAGCTGCCATTTCCTATATTGCTCACAAAGAACAAATTTTAAGCCTCTTAGATACCCCACAAGCAAAGTTGAAATAAAGAGTAGCAAAAAGGTAAACAGGAATAATTACTTGATACTCTAGGTGGGAAACTACATGCAACCGACTAAATGTTCTGGAACGTCGACATACAAGAGTTCTCTGAGAGTCACCGAAGCTCACCTTTGCCCTGCTTTAAGGAGTAGGGATTCGACTCTGCATCTCCACATCTGTGAACTGAGGAACACTTTCTGTGCTCTCGGTGGTTATGGGTGAGATGACATGTTTGAGCCGAAGGAGCATTGTAAAGAGCAGGATGAGAAGAATGGCCAGGAGGCTCAGGAACAAGCCCACATACATGTACAGGTTGGAATACTTATCTGAAGTTGTATCAACCTCTGTGGCCAGCGTGGGGAAATGTGCCCGCCCAGTGAGATTTCCATGGTGCTTGAAATGTACCTCCGTCATCACTCAGGACTTGAGTTGGCACCTCTTCTACTTGATTTTTATTGCCCTCGAAGCATTCCAGAGTCAGGTAGAATAGCTCTGAAAGTGTAGGAGTTGTTCTAACAATCTCATTCAAACCAATCGGGGTCCAAACCAAGTTACACAAGCAAGAAATAGTGATGCTCTAATTTGGCGATGGCCCCACCCTCTCTGTCCTCCAGCACAGTCTCTCCCACCTCTCTAGACTTTACTTGAACTTCTTAATCATTTATTTTACAATATATATATATATATATAAGTATATATATATATATATATTGGTTTCCACAGTCCTACTCTTATACTGATTAAAATAAATGTGGTGAAACTGTCTTATAACACTGGTATGGGAACAAGACTTTCTCTATTAAATCAAATTTCTATTCTGTTCTGGTTAAGGGAGAAAGGGCTGTTTTACCTGTCGCTCATCTAAGGATTTTTCACCAGTTACATGGATTTACTTGGGTTCCTCTGTTAGGAGATTTTCTAAAGGTTTTTGTGTTTTTCAGTTTCAGCATATCTGAGTTTTCAGCCCTCTGGTGTGTCTTTCTGAATCTTCCCTACAGATGGGCTTATGTGGTTCCTGTTCAGGTGGCACAGCTGGGGGGTTAGAAATCTAGAAGACGTGTTCTCTGCAGCTCTGTGGCCGTCCCTCACTGTGAACTGGAGGGAAATTGTTCTCAGACCTGGCAAATCTCAGATGGAGGACGTCTCAGGCATGACGACAGCAGTAGGCCTAGGCTCAGAAATTTCTCAACGTTCTTCAACAGACTGACTTTCCTGAAATTGAAAAACAAAATGAAACGTTCAAGAACCTAAGAAAAACAGATAGCATTTTTTTGGTAATAAAAATTAATTGATATATTTTGAAATGGTCTGTGCTGTCAAATTAGTTTTAAGATGGTATCCTGAGTTTTCATTATTTTAATGCCTTTTTCCCTCTGTGGGAAACAACTATTCAAAGATTAAAGAAATATTCAGATCACACAGCAGATAATAACTAGGTTAGATTAGGACAGTGTTTTCCAAACTAACTGATCATATGATTTAGCTAGTACACTTATTAAAACACATACTCTAAGCCTGAGCCAAAAATCATAATCTCCACAGTGGGGGCTTGAAAATCCTCCTGGAGACTCAGCCTTTATAGTGATGCAACAACAAAGCACCTGCCTCTCTGTCCCACCAGATAAGCACTCCTATTTTCTTTATTTACCCTCTAGGCTTATCAGATGCTGCTTTCTTACATTCAGAGGGAAAAGAGAACCACTGGAAGATAACATGGCAATTGCTGACCACCAGGGGATAGCAAAGCAAGGTGGCGCCAAACTGAATTTCCACAAAATCTCCAGAAGTCTGTACCACAAGGCTGGACATGCTGACCATTGCCTACTTCCCCCTTCCACTCCCTTGTAGCTCAGGATAAATACCCTTGCCCTCTGCCAAAGAGCAGAACCGTGGTCTTTTAGACACTAGTCTGTTGCCCTCCTTGTTTTGTTGAGAAATTAAACTACTTTCCTTCAAACTCTGTTTCCTTTTCTTGGCCAAGGGAACTGAGACCATTTGACATGCCAGTAACATTCTCAAGGCCCAGGAATATGCATTCTATACAGTTGTTTTTTTTTTATTTATTTATTTTTGCACCCAGAACGGGGATACAGGCCAGAGGTGTGGGGGGTGGAGGGGGCTGAGAGGATTCACCAGAGAAAGAGTGGGGAGCAGAACAGGCAGATGTACTGAAATAAATTGCTGAGTGGAGCAGTGGGTGGGTCAGAAGAGGTCTGACACGCCATGTGGGTCAGCTCCCTGGCTGGTGATCAAACTTGTGCTGCAGTGGCTTCTGAGAGCTTCATAGTGCACTGCTTTAACCCTTTGCACCACAAGGGAGGGCCATACATACAAAAAAAAATTTTTTTAAATATTTATTTATTTGTACATACAGAGCTGGGGTACTGGCCAGAGGCTCAGGGGCGGTGAGAGGCTTCACCAAAGACAGAGTGGGGAGCAGAACAGGCAGATCGACGAAGTACACTGCTGAGGGGAGCAGCGGGCGGGTCTTGAGAGGTCTGCCAAGCCATGTGGTCACCTCTGGGGCAGACGGGGATCGAACTCATGAGGAAGTGGCTTTAGCTTCTCAGTGCTGTGCTTTAACCCGCTGCGCCACCAGGGAGGGCCACATACAAAATTTTTAGGTGGTTTTTTGTACACCAAGTTTTCAGCACTAACTATCAGTAGTGAGAATTGTCTCTCTAGATATGCAAGCTAAAGAACATAGTTAATGTGTCTTATTGGTTGTTTGGGGCTCCTACTTAAAGAAATCAAAACAGTGTTGAGGCTTGAATTGTGTTCCCCCAAAATACCTGTTTTAAGTTTGAACCTTCCAGTACCTGTGTATGTGACATTATTTGGAAATAGGGTCTTTGCAGATGTAATCATGTTCAAGTGAGGTCATTACGTTGGCGCTAATCTAATAGGACCTTATATGAAGAGAAGACATACAAACAGAAACACAGGCATAGACTGGACTGATGCATCTTTATGTGAAAAAAAAAAAACAACAACAACAGACAAACAAACAAAAAACACAGATTACCAGCAAATCAAAAGTTAGCAGGGGCAATGAAGGATTTTACCCTTATAGATTGCTGAGTGAGCATGGCCTGAGAGGAGGAGACTTGATTTGAGGTTTCAGCCTCCGGACCTGAGAGAATATATTTTTGTTGTTTTAAGCCACCCTGCTCAGTAATTTGTTTATGGCATCCCTGGGAAACCAATACACAGAGTAGTCACCCTGAGGCCCTGGTGTTTTGGAACCTTTGGGGGCAATGTTTCTTAATGTGACCCAAAGATGTTCCTTCCTCTGAGTCACCTGGAAGAGGCTTATTAAAATGCAAATTTCTAGCCACCCCCCCCCTTCCTTCATAGGTTAGAATTTCTGGGGACAGGATGCTGAAATCTACATTTGGGCCAACTACACAGAGTACTGACAGAAAGGGCTTCTGGTGCTTGGCACATTTCAGGATCATTTATTCAGCTTTTTGAACATATATATACCGGGCTTCCTTCAGAGACATGTGTGGGACATGAACTTCAGTGTGGCTCAGAGACATGTGTGGGACATGAACTTCAGTGTGGCTTAGAGACATGTGTGGGACATGAACTTCAGTGTGGCTTAAAGCAGCACAGGTGATTCTGACATGCTGCCAGGGCTGAGAAGCACCTCTCTGCCATGGAACAGAGGCTCACAATTCAGGACGCTGTCAGGCCCAGGCCACCAGCACAGAGGTGTCTTTTGATTTCAACTGTCCCTATTTACTAAATGGGTTTCACATAGAGCTTTTCAGTCAAAGCAGACTCCTCTCCCACTTCTCTTCTCTGCAACATCTTTCCTTAAGAGTGGTGCTGGCCCAAAGACAAAAGCTTAATGAATGTTTACTCATATTTCTCTTAAGTTAGTTTTTTGCCTGCCCTTTGGAAGAGAAAGAGGGAAAAAAATGAGCCCTAGAGTGCAAGCTGAGGGGGAGAAGCCTTTATAGTATCTTAGCATATCTGTCCTCCCATATGGATAGTAACAGGTCCAGAGATTTGGAGAAACCACACTCTGGTTTATAGAGCATTGTCATCATGGATACTCTTTCATTTGCCTACTTAATATTCCCCTTTACACGACATCTACTTCAGCTCCTTTCCAACTCATCCTATTGTCTTTTCCTCCCCAGGTAGAACCAGCACACTAATTTTTGTTCATCATTATCTAGCTTGTATTTACACACCTGGGTACACCCCATTCTAAACATGTTACTTTTCCTAACTTTAAAGAGTCAAGCTGGCTATCTTTTTCAACTTGCTTTTTTTGGTTTTGTTTTGTTTTAAGCTCTGTATTCGATTACTATATGATTCATTTGTAACAATTTTAATAGGTTGAAAAAGGGATAAAATTGAGAAGACCACTTATCACCTGTGAGTCACCTTACTGCTTGCCTTTGCACATTATTCCACTCAGCTTGGCACTCAAGGCTGTCTGGAAGACCTTCCTTCCTTCCATTATCCTGACCAATCAAGCAGTGTGCTCACTGTTACCTACCTTCCGGTCTCCATGTTTTTGCTTGACAACTTCCTTCTATACTCATACATCTCTGCTTGGGCAAATACTACTGTGCTTCATGCTTCAGCTCATCAAGCTGACCTTGAGATACCATCCAAACCCTAATTCCCACAAGCTTTCCATCTCTCCAGGAGAAGTTACACTCATCTAATATTACAGATCTCTAGTTGATGTGTTTCATCCCAAGTTGTAATTTATTATAAACTCCTTGAGAATCTTATCAGTATTCTATCTCTTATACAGTCATGCTGTCAATAGCTGCACAATAACTGTTGAAAAAATGTGTGAGTATGACTGAAGAAATGCTCTTAGCACTGACAGTCTGAAGAGAAGCACAATCTTATCTCTGTTCTGTTAACTAACATAACTCGAGGAAGAGTCCCAAGCTTCCTTTTCTTTCTCTTACCCTCTCCCACTCTCTAACCTCTAATTGACAGATGAGACATAACTATTCCAGGTTATACTCTAGAATTACAAAATAATCACTTGTTGGGTCTCACTGATGTTGCAAAGGGTTAAGCACAGCACTATGTCCACTGCCACTGTGGCACAAGTTTGATCCCTGGCCAAGGGGCTGACCCACATGGCACAGCAAACCTCTCCTGTTTCACCCACTGCTCCCTTCAGCAGTATATTTTAGTTGATCTGTCTGTTCTGTTCCCCACTATGTTCCTGGTAAATCCTCTCATTCCCCCAACTTTGGCCTGTACCCCAATTCTTATATGCATAAATTTTTTTAAAGAAATAATCATTTGCTTAGAAACTTTGCTCTTGAATTACTTTCAAAGAAAAACTACAAGTTCTGGGTTGACAGTCTTACATTGTAGAAAGCTCAGATGCCTTTCAGTAACAATTGATAGTATACATTCTTCCTTCAGTCTTCAGGCAGGTCTTAAATATTCCTTAGTTCTTAATACTTATAAAATATTTATAAGAATTCTGTGAGGCTTGGAGAGGCTATAGAGAACAATGATCTCAGGTAAGGTTGACAATTTTTTAAATATTTCATTTGAGGGTTTGGAAAGCTAACTAATCATATAGATTTTTTTAAAACCCCTGTACTTGGCAGGATACCAAAAACCCTGGTCAATTCAGACAGGTCTATCAAGTTAACTCCTTAAGTCCATAAATGACTTTGAAATGAATAAGCAAATTAGGGATTAGGGAACACTTCATTGCTGGGCCTGCATCTGATAATTTCTCACAAAAGCTTTCTAGATAAGATTGTTGTAGCTCTCATTGCTAACTAATTAATAATGTGTTGCACAGATAATGTGATTGCCCCATTAAAAGTTTTGCACCATCAAAATAAAAATAACCATACAATTTCAGAAGAAACCTAGAGTCTACTAATTCTGAAAGATCTGATTTTTATGGAAAGACCCTTGTAGATTCAGTATCATGCAGTTCTTACTTGAAAGTTCATAAAATAAAAATCAGGCTTTCATCTTTGGAAAAACACATGGAAAGCTGCTGAGGGATAAGAGGTAGAATGAGGAATGGGAGGAAGATAAGCGATTTGTAAAAGAAAGGGGAGAGGGAGGAGGGGAGAAAGAAAGGTAAAATGAGAGAAGTGGGAAGTGGACAGATAAGATGTGGGAGGAAATGAGTGATTAAGTGGAGAAGACAAAAGGCAAAAGGGGGTAAGTTTTGGGAAAGAAGGAAGGGCCATGGGAATGGGAAAGAGAAGATTTGGGGAAAGGCAGAGACACAGAAATAAATAATTGGCCAATGTTTAATATTAGTTTGCACAGCTGGTTGACTTCACTTCTGATGTAAATTGAAGTACCAGGGTGATACGAATGCAACTTTGTTTTACTAATTTTATGTGTTATCTTTGACTCGGTAAATAAACTATTGGTAATAAAAAGAATTCTCATGATTTTTGGGCATGAACACTGAAATGCCAAGACTGGTAATGCTCACCATCAGCCTCTAGCTAACCTCATAGAAACAAGATAACAAACATCCACGGAGCATGAATTTTGGTCCTTTTAAAGTGGGGAATGTGAATTTTCTCCATCTATACTAAAGGGGATTTCTTGGGTGAAACTTGTTCTAATAACTTGTGTGTACACCCCCCCCCCCAGTCATGTGGATCTTTTCTCAGCAAATCTTTGTGTGCTAAGTGCTGAGGATAGAGAGATAAATGTAACTTGTTTTCATGTTTCAGTTGTCAATGAACTCCCAGGGGTTACTTTTTTTTAAGAAGATAAAGTTCTGAAAAGACTACACTGTTAATTTAATTTTCCGCAGGACACCTGGCTAGAAAAATCGAGAGCTGAAATCCTACTTGATATAAGGAAAGTGACCGGTACAAGGCAGAGACAAAGTAAAAATTACTAATTTCAACAGCTTGCAGCAGTTCGTGCCTTCTGCTTGCATTTATTTGCCCTGTGTTCCAGAGGGCAATTTACAGGAGGTAGCTGCTGTTTGAGTATCTAGTTTCACATCAGCCGATGTGAAAAAAAAAAAAAAAATAGTTCCAGCGGCAAGTGCTTCTTCAGTGGTTTGAGCCATTAAGTAATAAGCTTTCTCAAGTGGGAGTTGCTGTGTATTCTGCAGCAGATGGTGTCTATTTGTCACACCTGCCGATAAATAAAATAATGCCGCTCACTTTACCGTGAATAACATCATATTTTCAAACATGTCTTACCTTCCCTCGCTCACAGGATGAATGGGCTTGGCCATTAAGTGTCCCTCTTGAAGCTTGCACCGACAGGTAATTTGTTTGGGAACATCTCTGGAATATCTGGAAAATAGAATGAAAAAAATTGTTTTGCAAGAAACAGAAAGATATTCATGCAGAGCGTTTTTCTTTTCATCTTCCTAGAGTCAGACCTTTCCAGTGAAAAACTGAAAAGCACCTTTTTTTTACTAGTTACTTAAAATGCAGGTTACCACTTACAGCTAGAGTTCAGTTTCGGTGCCGGCTCCTTATAAACTCCAAAGAGCCAAGAGGTGTCTGGAGGTGTATATACCCTCTGAAACACTTCAATGGAAGCAGCCTGAATAGGTAAGCGCCCAGTTCCTTTTTCGCAGGCAACAGTTTATAGTATGCCAGCAAGGTAGTGAGTGATTCAGCTCTGCTCAGCCTGAGCAGTGTGGAGCACAAGAGGGAGGAGATTAGCGAGAAGCTAAGTTTCTATAAGCCTTCCACTTTAACCCCTTCGAGTCTTCATGAGCTGTACGATTTGCTAGGTCTCCTTGTCTTTATAAAAGCTTCTTGATAGGCCATTTAAGTGGATCAGGTATCTTGTTTAGTTCAGGAGGTTTTTCACCATAGGTCTTTCTTATATTAGTAATATATGCTAAGATTTGAAACCAAACATGCCAGAATGTAGCGGTATTTAAATAATTCCATGTTGACAAACAAAATGTATGTTCCTAGGTTTGGGTAATATTTTTAGGCACCAACTGAATACTTTTCATTTGAATTTTTTGTGGAATTTAACTTCAGTCTTGGACTCCAGAATTTCCAATTAGGATTCTAAGATTCAGGTAGAATGTCTTTGAAAAATGTGTATCCAGCCACAGTATATGTTCCATTATAAGTTATTCATCTACCTGTAGTTAAATGCCCTTATTGCATTTTATATATTATCATAGGAGGAAGATTAACTTTTTCTCCAGTACCTTCTCTGTGTCAAGCACTTAAAAGATAGAATTTCATTTAATCCTCACACCTGCCCTGTGACTTTAAGCAGTATTATCCTTACCACTCATATTCTACAAATAAGGAAACTGAGGCCCAGAGAAATATGTTATGTAGTTTAGTAAACTTGGAAATCAAGGCAGTATTATCCCCAAATCTCTGTTGTTTTCTCTGTGGAGTGTTCTTAACATTTTATGGGCATTGGATCCTTTTGAGGACCTAATAAAAAACTATGGACCTACATCTTCCTCAGAAATAAGCATACAATTTCTATAATGCATGGAAGACTGCCAGAATATCCTCATGTTACTTTTCCAATATTATAATAACTAATAAGTGCATTATTCATCCAACAAGTCAAAGTTATCCACTATTTTATTATGGGATTAATAGTAATGATAAGATTAATAACAGTATTATACTGATTTAAAGAAAGTACAGCATTTTCCTCTTTATCCTAAATTCTCTTGGACAAATTTTGCATCTTCTATATTTTCATCAATTTATTTTTTCCCTTATTTTAGTGGCAACAGTGGGGTTGAACTCCCCATGAAATCCTTAATGCTTTGCCAGCATGGTCTAGTGCCTTGTGGTAAGCTAGTTTTTCAAACTTGAAGCTTATCATGAAGCTGCAGGATAAACACAGTGCATTTTCCTAGAGGGTCAATTTTACTTGAAAGTTTGGAATGGGAGAATATAAGTAATTTTAGTGATAATTTAAAGTGTGGTTTATAGGATAACAAACCCATATTGTAAAATACAAATTGTGTACATATTTTACAATCAAGCATGAGACTTCAGAGTAATTTTCTGTTTGTGCTGAAGTGTCTTACATAACATATTAAAAGTCAAGTTTCTAGGAAGGTGTAATAGATGCCTTATAATAGATGGGCAATTCCAAAGTCAAGTCATCATATGCAGAATTTACAAAGGAAATGAGCCAAAGCAGGATCCAAGAAACAAAAAGAAGTCAGATTATGGAAGGAGGTGGGGAGGAAAATTGCGAAAACATTTTTTGCAGACACCTATGGCCATTCTGTGGCTATCTCTACCTTCCATGGTGATAAGGGCTAGCAGCTGTAATTGGAGTGGTGGGACATGGGAGATACCAGCTCCTTCACCTCACCCCTAGTGAAAGGGTATCTCTCCAGATCACTTACCTAGCTTGAAATTGTTCCCTGCCATAGAGGAAGAGGATGCTTTCTCTTTGACTTTCTCCATGCTGAGAAAGCTAATGTGGCCCTTGGCAGGATGACAGTGGACTGACTGTGTTGGGCTTGGCAGGCATTTTCAAAATGTCAGGGCAAGGGACCTTTGAGAACCAAATGGGGGTCATGCTAGAAAGAGGGACAAGGTGGGTTCATCCTGGACACTGGACAGTGGACCGGTGGAGGGATATAACAACAAAAAGCCAGAGATTACTTGAATTCTTAGGGATTGAGGAGGGAGTTATAATACACTAACTTGAATAGAAATGCCTCAATCTAGGTCTCCCAATTTGCAGGGGTGGGGTTCCTCACTGATAGGGATCTTTAAGCAATCCAAAGAAGAGCCAGAGGTTTAGAGTAGAAAGCCACTGATTCTACCAAGGCAGAAATACATGACCACTTTACCTCTCCTGTTCCTGCTTCCACCCTGATAAAGGTAAAATAAGCCTTTGTGTAGGGTCACTTGTCGTTGAGTAAACTCTGAAGATTTTGATCCTGGGCTAAATATGTCCTGAATCAAAACTGTGTTTCAGTGATCTCAGGACTACTTTATCCTAGAAATAAACTGAAAAGCCTTGTGATCTGTCCACATTTCCATTCAGGGTCAGGAAAAAAATTGCTCACCGTACATTTTATGTGCACATTGGGAGGCAAATAAAATTGTCTATTGATTCTATCATAAATTATACTTTAAAATATATTAGTTGTGCTCATTAATTCATTCTTTTATTCAACAAACATTTGAACGTTTATTATGTGCCCAGCATTGTGCTACTAGTAGGATATACAGTCAAATGAAAAATATTTCCTATAGTCTTCTCTGGTGGTGCAAGGGATTATGTCTCAGCATTAATAAACTATTTGCAGCGTGAGTTCAATCCCCACCCAGGGAGGTGACCCACATGGAGTGGCAGACCTCTCCTGACCCGCCCACTGTTCCCAGCAGCAGTGTAATTCAGTCAAGCCACCTGTTCTGCTCCCCACTCTGTCTCCGGGGAAGCCTCTCATGCTCGCATCTCTTGCCTACACCCCAGGTTTTGTATCATACATAAATAAAAAATCTTAAAAAAAAAGAAAAATATTCCCTTGTGCTCAAATTTCTTATCTAGCGGGGTCAAAAATGTTTTCTGGAGAGGGTCAGGTAGTAAATATTTAAGAATATTTAAGCAAATAATCTTTTAAAACCAACTCTATAAAAATGTAAAAAAACATTCTTGAGGGCTATACCAAAAGAGATCATGGGTCAGATCTAGCCCAGGGAGCCTAGCTTGAAGACTCCCAATGTGTGGAAGAAACAAATGTTTAAAAATTACCAAGTTACCATACATATATTATGATTGAACATACATTTAGGACATTTGGGAAGGAGACAGCAAATAGCAATACCTAACTCTGGGGAACTGCAGCTTTCAGGAATCGGTAATGTTGATTTGAGACCTGAAGGATGAGTAAGAATCAATGGGGTAAAAGAGGTGAATGGTATTAAAGGCAGAGGGAGTTGCCTTTCAGAGGCACCAAAGCCTGAAAGTACTTGGTTTACTTGCAAGAGGTTCCATACATTTCTGAAAGTTACACAACCAGTAAGTGATGGGACCTAAACTTTTTTTTTTTTAAGATTTATTTATTTGCACATACAGAACTGGGGTACAGGCCAGAGGCTCAGGGGTGGTGAGAGGCTTCACCAGAGACAGAGTAGGGAACAGAACAGGCAGATCGACGAAGTACACTGCTGAGGGGAGCAGCAGGCGGGTCAGGAGAGGTCTGCTGTGCCACGTGGGTCACCTCCGGGGCAGGCGGGAATCGAACTCATGGGGAAGTGGCTTTAGCTTCTCAGTGCTGTGCTTTAACCAGCTGTGCCACCAGGGAGGGCCCGGACCCTAAACTTTTAATCCAGGTGTGTGTGACTCTAAACCCATGCACTTAGCTATTGGTTACCTGCCCTGGTGCTGAAACTTTGTCTAGGATCTACTTCTTAGTATTCCCAAGTCAACAGTTCTGTACGACTTATGACAATTCTAATTTTTCCCCGAAGATTTATTTATTTATGTATATAAGAACTGGGGTACAGGCCAGAAGTATGGGGGTAAGAGGATTCTCCAGAGACAGAGTGGGGAGCAGAACAGGCAGATCTAATGAAATTCACTGCTGAGGGGGGGCAGCGGACGAGACAGGAGAGGTCTGCTGCGCCATGTGTGTCACCTCCCTGCCAGGGAGTGAACTCATGCTGCAGTGACTGCAGACAGCTGCATAGTGCTGAGACTTTCACCTGTTGCACCACCAGGGAGGTTCGTAATTCTAATTTTCCTGTGAATAAAAACATCAGAGTTCTAAAAGGATATTTTAATTCCACTCTGGTTCTCCGCTTTAAAAATAACTTCTCCAACCAATAAAACCTAGCACATCTTGTTCAAGTTCAAGTACTTTACTTATTTCATCTTTACAGAAAGGTGAGTTTTTTTCCCCCTCTGGTAGCTAAACTCTAGAATCATGATAATGTAATTTCTTACTTTCTCATTATAGATTTAGACATTTAGAAGAGATAGTAACCTCTGGCCTGTACTACACGTGCTTCATCAAAGTACTGTTCCTATATTCATTGTTGATCTAGGACAACTGAGTTCTTTCAGCACCAATTAAATCCATCAATATTTATTTTATTTTTTCCATCAATTAAACAATATCTTATATTGGGCCCTCCCTGGTGGTGCAGTGGGTAAAGCCACTTCAGTATGAGTTTGATCCCCACTCCCGAGGTGACCCACATGGCGCGGCAGACCTCTCCTGACCCTCCTGCTGCTCCCCTCAGCAGTGTACTTCCTCGATCTGCCTATTCTGCTCCCTGCTCTGTCTCCTGTGAAGTCTCTTACTGCCACTGCACCTCTGGCCTGTATGCCAATTCTGTATGAATAAATAAATAAATCTTTAAAAAATATTTATTTATTTTTGCATAGGAGAACTGGGGTGCAGGCCAGAAGTGCAGGGGGTGAAAGGGTTCACTAGAGACAGAGTGGGGAGCAGAACAGGCTGGTTTACTGAAATACACTGCTAAAGAAAGAAGTAGGCAAAATAGGAGAGGTTTGCTATGCCTACGTGGTTCAGCTCCCTGGCCAGGGATTTGCACTTAGGCCATAGCGGAAATAGCATTGAGACTTAACCCCTAGGTCACCAGGGATGTCATGTAACATGGGTTTGGAAAGCAATGTTAGCCATGAAGCAACTATTCCCTGAGAAACCTTGAAGTCCGCCATGTATTTTTGGAGTCAGCAAGAATAGGGGTTGCAGTCGTGTTTTCCTTTTATCCCCAAATTCCCTTTAGCAAGTATGATATCTATTATCACTTCATCATTTTTCTTTTCCCAGTATTATTTACAATAATTCAGAAGTGTAATCAACCTCCATGTCCATTGACACATGAATGGGTTAAAAAAATACATATACACACACACACACATATACATATATATTAAATCTATAACGAAATATAATGGAATTATATATATATATAATTTATAATGGAATGCTATTCAGCCATAAAAGAAGGAAATCTTGTCATTTGCAACAGCATATATGAAACTTAAGGGCATGATGCTAAGAGGAATAAGAGAGAAAAACAAATAATGTATGATATCATTTGTATGTAGAATATAACAGAAGCAAACTCATAGAAAGTATAGGTTGGTGGTTTTAGGGAATTAAAAAGAGGGGAGAAGTGAGTGAAAGTGGTCACAGGGTACAAACTTTCATTTATAATTCCTGAGGATATGAAGAACAGCATAACTATAATTAGTAATACTATATTGCATATTTGAAGGTTGCTACACATACCCACTAAAGCAATGTGAAAGATGTGTTATCATTTTCCAGTATATATGCATATCAACTCATCATGTTATACACTTTCAACACGCACAATGTTATATATCAATTATATCTTAAACATTTGGAAAATAGAAATTCTGCTTAAGAATTGAGTACATGGCCCTCCCTGGTGGCGCAGCGGGTTAAAGCACTGCACTGAGAAGCTTGAGCCACTTCCGCATGAGTTCGATCCCCGCCTGCCCCGGAGGAGATCCACATGGTGTGGCAGACCTCTCCTGACCCGCCCGCTGCTCCCCTCAGCAGTGTACTTCATCGATCTGCCTGTTCTGCTCCCCGCTCTGTCTCTGGTGAATCCTCTCACCCTCTGCATCTCTGGCCTGTACCGCAGTTCTAGATGAATAAATAAATAAATCTTAAAAAAAAAAAAAAAAGAATTGAGTACATAGAATTTCACTATTCTGATGTTTCAGTCCTTCTGCCCTAAATGGGCTTTTATTACTAAATAGGTTAGATATTATTGAAACTGCAAGCCTGGAGAATGTCACAGTTCATGGTTCCTTACCAGCATACTCACAATTGCAAGGCATGACTCAGACTCAAAATGTAACATTAGGGTCTATTTATAATGGAGAAATTGGGAAGGACTTAAAATAAGAAAACAAATGTAAGGCCACAAATGGCTTCTATCCTACTCTAGATAGTATCCTCAGTGTACTATAGGTGAGACCAAAAGATGTTTGTGAAAGATGGTGTTGTCCCTTCGATGAGAGAATAGAGCTGGTGGCACACCGAGAAGTGGTGGACCAATACACACTCACCAAGGCATCAGGAGGTAATCACAGGGGGCGCTACCGAGGCAGTAGCACAACAGCCAGCAGCAGCAGTCTGGAAGCTGGGCTGGGTAGCACCTGAGGTCAGAGCAACAGGAGACAGTGCTAGAGGCAGTGAGGTTCCAAGCCAGTAGCATCCGTCAGCAAGGGATGCTGAGGATCAGACAGCAGTGGTCAGCTCTTGGAAGCATCAGAAACAGGTCAGCAGCAGAGCAAGGGTGCCAGTCAGGAGACAGGTCTGGTCCTGCCACAGTCAAACACTACAATGGAGGAGCTGAAGGGTAAGTGAGATTTGAGATCTGAAGCATAGGTCTTTTCAGATGATAGTGGGCACAAGTGTCTGATTCTGTCTGCTTCCCTGGCTTTTTATGATTTTCAGGGTTTGCAGGTTTTAAACCTTTTTGGTACAATTTCAAATCTGGCATGAGTTGCAAAACCCCTTTGGTACCTGCACTTACTCCTCCTGACTTATTTTGCTTAGTATAATCCCCTCTATTTCCATGCATGTTGTCATAAAAGGCAAGAGTTTTATCCTCTTTTTTATAACTTAGTGGTATTCCATTGTGTGTGTGTGTGTATACATACATATATGTATGTATATATATAGATGTATATAAATATATAGATAGCTATAAATAGATACATGTGTATCTGTTTATAGATATATACATATATATGTATATATAGATATAGATATAGATAGATGTATGTATACATATATATGAGTGGATAGGAAGTTATATCTATCTATCTATATCTATCTATATCCTATCTGTTCATCTATTTTGGGATCCTAGATTGATTCCATTGCTTGGCTACTATCAGTAGTGCTGGGTGAAACTAGGAGTTCCCTTTGAATTAATGATTTTGCATTCTTTGAATAGAAATCTAGGAATAGAATTGCTGGGTCATATTAGGTATAGATCCATTTTTAATATTTTGAGAAACATCTATTCTCTTTTCTATAGGACTGGGCCTGTTCACATTCCCACCAACAGTGTAAGATCGTTACTTTTAATTTAAGAAATGAATCCATTTGTTTCTTCAGCTTTTGTCTAATGAAATTTGAACCCCCTCTATAAATAATGAAATTTAGATCAGAAAAAAATCAATTAGCATTTATTTTTGGATACTTATGTGCCTAGCACCCTGCCAGATGCTAGAGAGAGCACCAACATGCTTAAAACATAGTCTCTGCCTAGAAGGGACTTGAAATCTAGTTGAGCAAGCAAGCTAGTACATGAAATAATTAGAGAATGAAAATACATAGTAAAATGCTGAATTGTTAAAATGCTAAATTATGTCCACTAGAGAATCTGGCAGCAGGAAGATGTAATCAGTTCGGATGTAAATTAGAAAAAGATGTGGGTAGAACTGGAACTTGTGTCTGGTATTAGATGATGGAAGAGACGGGAATAGGAAATGAAGGGAGACCCCGAGAGGAGGAAAAGCCCACATGAATGAACAATGGTTTGGTGATTTCTTTTCTACTTAGTTATGTATTAAATAGAATTTTTCCCTCTCTAATATCACTAAAAAGCTCTTTCTCTTTAAATCTGCCTAATATAAAAAAGTCTCTGCAAGTGGATTATTTTTTCTTGCTGACAGTGCAATAAATTTCCTGTCGCTTTGCAGAATGGGAACTGCCATTTACTAAATGAGCTATTCTCTTCTCTGTGCTCCTTTTGTGCCAAGTCCTAATAAAGACAGATGGGTTTCCTCTATCGTGCTGCTGCTTCCCATCTCAGGCTGATGAATATGAGACAGAGAGCGTGACCCCTTTATTGTCAAGTAATATAAAAGACTCCTTCCTTATTTATTGCCATACTTTAATTACTAGGGGAAGGTATCAATTAAGAAACAAAAGATTTGAAATGATTTTAGCAAAAGCAGAATGTCTGAGCAAATTAAAACCGTTTCTTCTCCATTTTTCTCTTCTGAGGTGGGGAGAATGAAGATAGTGGGGTGATTGGTGTTGTTTAGGTTAAATTTGATTAATAGACTTTTATAGCATGATGTTGCATATAGAATGTTATGTGTTAAAAACCATGTTGTTGTAAGGGTTTTAAACTCAAATATTTGGGTTCAATTTAATGAAACATCAAACCGAGTTATGAGACTTTGGTCTTCCTGGAAGTTCCTTACAGATGGCTGGAGACAGAACATCAGACAGTGGTTTTCTGGTAACAAACCTAAAGATCATTTTTAGAGTTTAGTTCTTGCTTCAGTTTTTTTCCAGTGGTTCTTGCAACATACCCAGCTTAAAAGGTGTTGGGGAGGGTTAGAAAGGAAGTGGTCTATAAGTTGCCTTAAGGCTGATTCTCTTTAACTGTGAGACCAGCAGAAGCAGCTATGTTCAATCAGGGCAAAGATCGAAGGATCTGCTCTATAAACATGGGTGGGCCTGATTTGCTGGCTCTCTAAAGTCCTAAAACTGGGATGGGCTTGGCTAGTTAGAGAGGAGGCCTGGAAAATGCGAGTCCAATGGAAGATGTCCTCTCCACCCCACACCTGGGTGTTTCAATACCTGGCAGGAATCCAACTTGAAGGACTGCATCCTGCCGGGGTTGAGCATGTGTGCTAAAGACGTGCATTCTGTGCTCCCTGGGACTACGGTCAGAGACTGCCCTCCTAGAGGGTTCTGTGTGTGTGAGTTGAAGGAAAGAGCCCTAGGCAGAAAACCAGTGTGTGTAAACTGTTGTCAGTAGAAGACACACAGACCTTCTACAAAATACGTAAGAAAAAATTAAGTGATATGTAACTATATATATATATATATATATATATATATATATATATATAAAGTGAACGTCCTTTCCACTATTTCCCTTTATCTATATAGAAGTAACCATTATCAATAGTTTATCTCTAAACTTCTTGAAAAATATTTATTTTATTTTATTTATTTATGTGTACAAGAACTGGGGTATAGGCCAGAGGTGCAGGGGGTGAGAGGATTTACCACAGACAGAGTGGGGAGCAGAACAGGCAGATTGACTGAAACACACTGCTATGGGCAGCAGTGGGTGAGACAGGAGAGGTCTGTTGTGCCACGTGGGTCAGCTCCCTTGCTGGGTATGGAACTCAGTCCACCAGGTTGATAGTACTGAGGTTTAACTCCTATGCCAACAGGGAGGCCCTCTAAACTTTTTAATGCACGTTTAAGTGTGTTTGTGCATATGCGTATACATGGAAGAGTAGAATTACACACACATTGTTCTGGGATTTTTCATCCAGCCACATATTACTTAAATATATAACTTACTTAAATATATAACTTATTCTTTAAATGTCTTCCCTTTATATCTCAGGATATATGTACATTATTTAACCAATATCTTGTTGTTGAACACAGAGTTTTGCTTTTTTAGCAACTTTGCAGTTGTTGTCTTTCTATATACATTCGCCTTCATATTATAGCTAATTCCCTTCCCAAGAGCACTTGCTAATTTATGTTTCCACCAACATTATACTGGCCTATCCTTTTTTTCCTCCAGTGATAGAAAGAACTAAAAATTATCTTTTGTTTCTGATTATGAAAGGGTCATATTTAATTTATGGATAATGTTGGAAAACATGAGTAATAAAAACATTTAGCCAGGTTCTTAATTATTACATGTTTACTATAGTTAGATTTTATTCTTCTTTCTATTTGTATATTGTTGACCTTTGGCATTCAAGGAAATATATCCTGAAACACTGAAACACACTAAACTCTTGAATACCTCTCTAACATATCTCACTAGTGAAACACAGTTTTGCATTTAAAGAAGTCTAATCAATGAAATGGTTTTCAAATTATTTTTACTTATTTATATATACATCATGCAGTGAATTTTTTCATATCGAAGATCTATCCCACCATCAAATTCAAACAGATTCTACCCCATTCTTTATTTAAAATTTCCATTCAATAGCTATAAATATCTTACATGTTTTGTTCTTTCTTGCCACTTCCTTCACCACTAATTACATTTGACTAGTTTTTAGGTGGCTTTAAAAGAAATTGAAAATTATGCCTACTTGCTTTCATGTTTTTTTTTTTCCTATTCATTTATTTGAACACTCATGTGTACTTAAGTTGTTCCAGATTGCTTTTATATATTAGGGATATGTTCTTTAAAATTCCTAGGCCTGAAGCAATAGTAACTACTAATAATTGACCTAATCACTTCTAATGTAGAGACCATCCCTGTGTTATCCACTACAAAACTGGATCTTAAAAATGCTGTTACTTTCTTTTTCTTTTTAGTATTGGGTTTATTATGCAAATCTTCTCTTCTCACTTTTCTCCTTGGGTTTACTTTTTGTTTTGTTTCCCCAAAATGGTTATCCTACTATAGACATACAATTTTTTTTTAAAGATTTATTTATTTGTGCATACAGAACTGGGGTACAGGCCAGAGGCTCAGGGGCGGTGAGAGGCTTCACCAGAGACAGAGTGGGGAGCAGAACAGGCAGTTTAAATAGGTGGACAGCAGTCTATAACATGATATCTCATAATTTTCTTGGCTATTATCTTATGAACACAGAATCACAGAAAGAATATGAAAACAGCTGATTGGGTAAAGGAAAATGCAGAAAGAACAATAACAACACAAAAATTTTTAAAGGGGTCCTCCCTGGTGTCCTAGGGGTTAAATCTCACTGCTATCACTGCGCTAGTCTGAGTTCCCTGAGTGATGGAATAATCCACTCCACCCAGGGAGCTGACCCACATATGGTGCAGCAGACCTCTCCTGTTGTAACAGGTACAGGTTTCATGGACTCCGCCCCTACTCCAGATGCTGGAACTCCAAATCCCATCAGTACCAAGAAGAAGCACGCAGGGACGTGAGGGTGGAGCTGAATAGCCAGGTTGGGATAAAACCGGACATGTGGGCTCTGGGGGACTCTTGGCCTGGTGGTTCGTGGCTGATCGTTTTGGCGCTCAATCGGTTTCAGCGTGCTGGTGGAGTCCAAGTCAGCAGAACTGGTAGGACATCCTAGTTAACCTGTGTTTCTCTCCCTCTTTCCCTGGGTTATTCCTTTACCTTTCTCCTTATAAATAAATCCATTATTTAACCTTTTGAGTGTGTCCATAATATGATTGAATCGTAAGCGCACGGGTGAGGACCCACAGACAGGCAACCCAATTCACATTGGGGTGCCCTGGAACACTGTTTTGCTCACTGCTCCTCTCAGCAGGGTATTTCAGTGAATCCTCCTGTTCTGCTTCTCACTCTGTCTCTGGTGAATCCTGTCACACCTCTAGCCCCCACACCTCTGATCTACACCTCAGTTCTTCTTTGCAAAAACAAAATTTTCAAAAGTTTTTTAAAAAAAGAACCGAAAAAAATAAATCACCCTCACAATTTTGCCTTGAAAAACTCCTGCTAATGTAAATCCACGTTTTTAAGAACAAGGTGATTAAGCAAGAATCTGGAGACCTGTCTTGCCTAAACTTTTTGTGTCTAAATTTTTAAAAATTCAAATAAGTAAGACTAAACACTTAACCCTTTCATTTGTCCTATTGGTTTTATATGGCTAAATTCCAGTATTTATAAAAGTACCTTGAGAGACTTCAGCTATTTTAAAAGTCATAAAAATATAAAATTCTTGTTCCAATCATCTACAGATGTCTTCTTGGCTTGTTCACAGATGCTATGTTATGTTAATATCTCTTAATTAATAGCAAACAAAAGGGTTTGAGTAGGCCTATCTAAATATGTACATACCCAGCTTCTTCAGCTATCTGAGGTAGTGTCAGAAATAAGAATCTCAGCACTCTGGCTCCTGCTTTTAGTCAGATAGCAATTTAAAAAACAAAAACCTGTGCCTTGCAAGACTTGGCATTCATCTGTTACTTTTAAAATAGTTTCAAGAGGATTTGTTAGGTAGTGGTGGCTGAATGATTGACTTTCCTGTGGTAACTGCTGTTACCTGTGGTAACAAGGAATGTATTTCCTGTAAATCCTGAAGAAGGAAAGAGAGAGGGTTAGGAAGGAACATTATACGGGTATTTATTCTTTATAATCCCCTTAGATAAACTCTTTCGGAATTGTCAGCTTTAGAATCTGAGGTCAGAATGACCATCAATGTACCAAATTGTTGTGGAATGACTAAAGCCTGAGAAGCTGCTTTTGATCTACCTGACAGAGACAGAACTGTGAAAGGCCTTGTAAACTAAGGTCCAAATCCACAGGGTAGTTTTTATGGGAAGGAATGAGGTGGCTTCATGAAGCAAAGATTCAGAGCTCCCAAATTTAGGATCCGGTTGTACTGAGTGGGTGTGAGTACTGAGTAGGTGTGAGACCTCAGCCACTGGACATTGATTCCTCATCTGTTAGATGAGGTTAATAATACCTTTTCTACCTGGAGAGGAAGCATAAGGTATGAGTGCAGGCCACAGTACCCTGCATCACTTATTCATTCTGAAAAATAACTACTTGAAGAACTGTTTCTTAAATTGTCAAATGCAGTTAACAATGGTTCTGGCTCCCAAGAACTGCTGGATTATTATGAGATAACTCACATAAAAGTGCTTATAACTATATCTCACACATTTTGCCATCAACATATACCAAATATCAGCTGCTATCATAATTGCTGCTTAAAATTACAAAATCAAGAGCTAGTCCATGTGCTGCCAGACCTAGGCTCTGGCAATAAATAATTGTTAAATTATTTAACCTCTCCGTGTCTCAGTATCTTCATCTGCAGAGTGGGAATGACCTTAGAGAGTTCTATAAGTTTTATATGAAACTTTTCATGTAAAAGGGCTTAGAACAGTGCCTGGCACAAAGTACTTAATAATTAAGGATTATTGTTTTTATCCAAGAGTTTTGATGTATGCCAAATTAATACAGATTTTTTTTTGTCTGATTTTACCCACCCTTACTCTTGTTATTAGCCATCTTCTAAGGCACAGTATCTGTATCATTGTTTAATTTTCTTTATTGAAAGCCACTTTCAGGGTCCTCCCTAGTGTCCGTTGGGTTAAAGTGCAGCACTGCAAGCAAGCAGTGCTTCAATGTGGACTTCAATCCCAGCCCTAGAGGTGATCCACATGGCACAGAGGACCTCTCTTGACCCACCCACTGCTCTCCTTAGCATTGTACTTTGTTGATCTGCCTGTTCTGCTCCCCATTCTGTCTCAGGTGAATCCTCTCAATGCCCCGACATCTCTGGCCTGCACCCCAGTTCTGTATGCATAAATAAATAAATCTTTTTTAAAAAGCTACTTTCAGGATTTTCTTTAGGGTTTTATATAAATCTAGTTGTCCTAGAGGCTTTGTGGTTAGCTGGACCATAGGTCAGAATTAAAGGGAATTTCAAATTTCAGATCAAAGATGAATGAAAACTGGGACTTTAGGGAGGAAAATATACCAGTGGAAATTCACGCTTACAGGGTTTGTTTAATATTCTATGTTTATTCTGAAAAGAAAGATATGAGCTATTAATACATGCAGAAACATTATGCACATTCTAAATGCCCACTTCAAGAGCTGCCTGCTACCATCCAGCATTTGTTGACACAATCACAGACACAGACATGATCATAAAAATGCTGCCTGTGTGCTGAGCCCTACATCATCTCGGTTATGTTCTCCAACAATCCTGCATGGTAGGCTCCATCTTACAGCTTTAAAATAGGTACATACATCAAGAAATCTATGTCATTGACCCCAAGTTCACTATCCCTTGAATGATGGAACCAGGATTTAAATCCCAGGTGTATCTAATTTCAAATCCCCCTCACTTTCTACTCCTCCACATTTAAAGAATTTTTATTTTGTGGACACAGTGTCACTGAGTATGAATCACTTTAAGGATGCAGCAGTTTCTTTGTGACCTGTATAAAGAAGCGTTGACACTGATGGACACATTCCTACCTCACACTAACCAATCTCTTGCTATAGCCAATCAAAAGGACTGTGGTTGGTGAATACTCCAATATTCATTCTGAAATATATGCTTCCAGAGTCCCAGCTGGGACCAGAAGTTAGACCAAACTGTAACTCAAAGTGCTGACTTTAGAGCTTGGGTATTTGCAGGGATGTTTCTTCAATACTAAAAGAAGGCAACCCGACTGGTGATTGTGTAGATTGCTACTCCCAAGGTTTCTGTGTTGGAAATAAGTGACAATTCATCTAACTTCACCTCTGGGATTGAGGCTAGGCACCAGTTGATTGTGAAACTGGCTGACAAAATATGGAACATTATGCGTTGTACATTTTTAAAAACTATTTCTTTATGCATACAGAACTTGGGTACAGGCAGAGATGCAGGGGCTATGAGAGGATTCACCAGAGACAGAATGGGGAGCAGAACAGGCAGACTGACAAAATATACTGCTGAGGGGAGCAGCAGTTGTATCAGGAGAGGTCTGCTGCACCACGTGGATCACCTCTGGGGTGGGGATTGATCTCATGCTGAAGTGGCTTTAGCCTCTTTGTGCTGTGTGTTAACCCGCTGTGCCACCAGGGAGGGCTGCATTGTGAATTTTTAAAAAAAATTCTTTTCCATGGAGACAAAAAAATGTCGAAGAACAGGTATAGATATGATTGGCTCCTGCTATCCAAAGAGCACATTGATGATTTTCCATAGTACTCCCCAGGTTGGATTTTATCTTAAGGAGATCTTGAATTTCTTGTAATATAAAACTTTCTCTGGATGTAGCACAAGGTCTACTGTTAAATACAATACTATTCATAGTGAATATGTCTTGGGAGGACTATGTGACTCTATTTCAATGTATGCTTCACCAGTGGTAAATCAAATAAGAAACAATAACTTCACCCAACAATATGAGATGAGGACCACTTTGAGCCAACAGCTCTAAGGACTGAGACATTTGATGTTACAAAGGCAAATTAATATCTGCTTCCAGGCCATAAGTTGTTCACAATCTAATGGAAGAGACAAACACATCAACACACTTAATACTAAGTAGAATGAACTTCAGGTTAGGTAGAGTTATCAGTTCAAAGGCCAATGCTGTCAAGGTGTAGAGAATTAGTTCTGCCTGAGATTAGTGGTGACTTGAGCCTTGAATAATGATTCAAGAGTTGATAAAGATGAGGGAAGAGCATTCCAGGCTGATGGTATTCCATGATCAAAGTCACACATATATGGAAGAGAATGCTATTTCTTGTTTGCTCCTTTGTCTTTCACAGTAGTGTATTTTATAGCTATGTGATCAAAACACATAATGTGTACAGCTACTTGAGACTGGTGAACTTGAATCTGGAAATGGAAATAAGCATTGAACAGCAGTGACACTCACTGTTATGTTCCTGGACTTCCCTTTGGAGGCTAATGGGGACAATGTAATGGAATGATTTTTATAGATAGAATGTTTGTGCCTAACTTTCACCCCCATTAATATGTTAAAATCCTAACTCTCCTGTGTGATCATATTGGGAGGTAAGGCCTCTGAGTAGTAATTAGGTCATGAGGTGGAGCCCTCAAAAATGGGATTAGTTAAAGCCCTTACAAGAAGAAACAAGAGTTTCCCTCTTGCCTCTGCTTTTCAACATCTGATGACACAATGAGAAGTGTTTCTATAGCAGCTCACGCTAAGATACATTTTGTTCCCAGGATTGCCTCTTAGAAAATTTGAGGACTAGAGTGCAGTTAGGTACATGGATCATGGTATGGTATTTCCATAGAATAAACTTTTGTCTATGCAAGGAATTTTAAGATACATAGAATATCTATCAATAATAGCTCTCGTATATTCTAATTATTTTGGACTCTTTTCTTATCTAACATGTTCTGTAACTTCTTGAAAGAAAAGTGCATTTACTTATCTTTTATTCATTTACATTGCTTCCCTTGCACCATTAGATGAAGGTTAAAAATATAAGTGGCCAAAGGTGAAACAAGGCTTTAGAAATGCCACACAATGGATGTGATGACTTGCTGAGGCATGAAAGGTGATAGGTGTATCACCCATCACAAACCTGTGACAGGCCAGAAGCATAGCGCAATAGTGTATCTGTGACTGCCCTCCAGAGAGTCTGGGATAGAATGCTGTTCCCTGTTCATGAGTTACTTGCAAGATCCTTTAAATAGGGATTTTGGGCATAAAAATTGATGATAGAATTCTTAGTAAAGCTAAAGCTTCCATTAGAAGGATTGACTTCATGCATTTGTACCAATCATTAATACTAATTATTATAAGGTATACTGCTCATGAAGTGAGTTTTCAAATGAAAGAGGTGCTTATTTATAATAGTGTGGTGTTAGTTTGTATAACTATGGTTGTCCAGTTTATAGAAAAGTGACTAGTTTTATAATACAATTTGACAACTTCTGTATGATCAAACAGCATTAAGTGACCACTGAAGACAGTCACAGTAGATTCCTATCTTATGGGCCAAGTTCTTCATTCAGTAGATAAAGCAGAAACCATATGGCAGAGAATACCCACTGACTACCCAGTATCTACTTTCCCTTCCTTCTTAGTGACCTAAGATTTTCCTGGATAGTAAAATATTCATCAAAACCTACATTTTGGGTCCTCCCTGGTAGCACAGCAGGTTGGAATGCCACACTGTGAAGCCAAGCCAAGCCATGGCCACTTCAGTGCGAGTTCAATCCCCAGCTCCAGAGGTGATCCACATGGTGCAGCAGATCTCTCTTGTCTCGCCTGCTGGTCCCCTCAGCAGTGTGCATTGTCGATCTGCCTGTTTTGCTCCTAACTCTGTTTCTGGTGAATCCTCTTGCCGCCCCTGCTCCTCTGGCCTGTACCCCATTTCTGTATGTATAAATAAATAAAATCTTAAAAAAACTCACACCGAATTTCTAAAAACAAAAACAAACAAACAAAAAAACCTACATTCTCTGCTTTCACTTCAGCTAGAGCTGGTTGAAGATATCTAAGAGGACCTCATTAGAGGGGCTTTCAGGAAAGCTATTTAAGGTTTGACAGACTGATGGTGAATGAATATTACCTCCAACCCTCATATTTCCTGCCTGGAATGTGAACTTGATGGCCGGAACAATTTTAGACCATGCAGTGTCCTAAAGGATGGAAGTCAGCACTAAGGATGGAGCAGAAGGCTAGCAGTCTGCTTTCCTGATGATTCTTGATGTCATCACATCCATCCTTGTATTGCCAATCTCTAGACTCCCCTCACAGGAGGAAATCAGTCCTTGCTTACAAAATGCTGTCATTTTACAGTGTAACAGTGTCTCTGTTGCTAGTGGATGTATGCATTTGTGGATACAATTGCATAATCAAAATTACTTTTTAAAAATGACCTATGAAGTTACCATGTTAGAGACCAACATGGTCTATTGCTTCTAGCACTGGAACACATTCATATTCCTATGGCTGGGTACTGGATTCACACATAATCCTGTGAAACTGTTACACTATGAAAGTCATGTGATTGCTGAAAAGACTTAAAGAAACAAGAGGGTTACCTTTTCCATAGCCCATTCACTTTACCCGCAGACTCACTGAATGTGATGTTACCAGATTTAGCAAATAAACAAATTAGGAATTCCAGTTAAATCTAAATTTTAGCTAGAGAGCATTTTTTTTAGTATAAATATGTCCCATTTTATAATTATAGCAATCTAAAAATCAAACTTAACTTTTCCTGTATTTTATTTGACAACTGTAGGTGGGGACAAAATCACCAGCACTGTTTAAATGATCACTCTTTCATTATTTCTGCCAATTCTTTTCTCTTCTTTTCTTTTCCTATCAAATAGTTGAATCTGTGTAAGTTAAAAATGTACCTAAGGCTCAATTAGGTCCTAATGCTAGTGAAGAAAAAAGTGACAGAACATAAACAACATGATTCATTTTCTGTAAATTTCAAAAGAAAACAAAATCAAGCAATTTAAAAAAGTGAATCATAATAGGTGGCAATTTCTATAAATAAAAACAAAGAAATAATTTACATAAGAGTCAGGGTGTGTTATCCTGCAGATAGTGAAATACAATAGAGAGCCAACGATGGACTTCTACGTTGACATTGTACTGTATTTCAACCTGAGTAGTGGGTAGTGGCATGGCTTCTTTAATTATTATTATTATCATTATTTATTATTACTCCTTAATACTTGGTATGTTTAATCTCTTTTAGTGTGAATAATATCAAGCTGTTCCTCAAATGATGTCATTTCCTTATATCATCGATGAGAAAAATACAATCCTGGCCAACATTTAATGAAATGATGAGGTCCTTCTTTCTTTATATACATAAAGTCATAGTTTCCGAGCACCTCATGATAATGTTATGTGAGAATTTATGATAAGATGAAAGATAATGCTCTTATAAATCCAGCTTACTGTATGCTAATACTTATTCACTGTTTGTAGACTATCTGTCCACGTTCAGTCTTTGACTGAGACATGTTTATCTAACTCAATGAAAATGAAATTTTGAAATTATATGAGCACTTAATGTTTAAATCAAACTTTCATCTTCCTATCAGGTATGCTTGCTAATTTGCAGAAAGTCTTGTTTCTATAAGTAGATGTGCTTGTTTTACTGAAAGCAGCAATACAACTAACTGTGCCTTAGAGTTTAACACTTAATAGCTATAAGACAGGCCGCCAACTGGATAGATGCCATCAGTTGAGTGGCTGTGATGTATATCAGTCTCTGCTGCTAAATCAGAGGTAGTCCATGCAAAATTGCATTTGCACCGTTCAACCTTGAAATTGGTCATAAGGCACAGACTCCTAGAGAAGTAATATGTCACAATTCAGTGATTACATCACATTCTGGGGTAAATATGAACAGTATCCAATAGACAGTTCTAACAGATCAAATCTTTGGTTTGATACTTTAACAGGATCAGATACAGTGGCCCCTATTTGATGTTGAGGCTCTAGGAAATCTATTCTAGAAGCATAATAATGGTACCTTTTTTATGTGGACTGATCATTTGTCTGATCTAAACCTCAGTTTTCTCTACTATAAATAAAAGCTTTAAGTGATAACTAAATTCACTTTAATGCCCAGCATGTTTTGATTCCATTTGAACAACACTTTCCATTTCTTAAAGTGCCTTTACAAATGTTATCTCATTTCATTTCCCACAATCTTTCTGAGGTAGTTAAGGCAAGATGTTGCTATCCCCTGTTTAAAGACAAGGAAACCAAGGTTTAGAGAGTATGGTGACTCTAAGGTAATTCAATTCAATTCAAACAAATTGACAAGACAGAATAGAGACCTTAGGCACAGAATATTCTTATATTGAAAGTGTTATATACCATGATATATAACAGATGTAGCACTACAAAACAGTGGGGTAAGCCTGGATTGTTTAGGAAATGGTATGAAAATAAATGATTATCCATATGGAAAAAATGAAATTGAATCTCTACTTCATATTATGGACAGCAATCAATTCCATATGGTTGAGGAGCTTAAATGTAGAAGACAAAACCTTTAGAATAAAACATAGGAGATATTTTTGTGACCTTGTGGGAAGAAAGGGTTTCTTCAACAAGACAATAGATAGAAGCCATAAAAAGGAAAATATTAAGTTTGGCTGCATTAAAACAAGAATCTAGTGGGTGCATTAAGAATCAAGGTTTAAGTACTGTTTGAATTTTGAAGTAAACATATATAAAAGCTAAACTGAAGACTAACAAAAATTTCAAAGGAGACAGGAAGACGTAGGATTAGTGAGTTAGGGTGTGTTGCATCAAGAGAAAAGACAAAGGGGGTAAATTAATCCGTTTTCATAATTGGTAGATACAGATTAATATAGAAAAGAAAGAACTAAGGTAATGCTATTAATATCACAAGTACAAAACAGAAGTCAAAGATCTGAAGGTATCTTTCTGGGTGCAAGGGACAGGAAGGGAGCATTTTACTTTTCATTTTGTATCATCGTTACTGCTTGAATTTTTATTTCAGGTTTATACCTCTCCTGTATAATAAAAAAAAAACCTTAATTAAATAAACAGGACAAATGTGACTAGCTTGGAGGTTTTCACCTCATTTTCTAACCAGAATTTTCTGTGTTACACAAGAGGATCAAGTTGGCAGGTCAGATCTTAAGCATTGCATCTGCTAAGTCTCTGGACAGTTGATTGCATTTTTGAAATAAGACAGAACCAGGTTGGAAAGTGTTTAAACCCTTCTCACAAGTCTTGTCTGTTTATGTGATTCATAGAGAACAGATGGCCCAGCTGTCCGCATTTAACAGAAGTGGGTGGTTCCTGGTTTGCAATCAATGAAGCAATAATTACGACAATTTTAAGTAAACTGGACCCCATAAAATGTTGCTTTAATTTGTGAATGAGATGGAGGCACAGCGAGAAGGTAGGCTGATTAGAGTTTAATCTGCGACAGAAAAGGGTCTTTAAAAAATGGAAGCCGTTAAAAAACCTCACCAGCCTCCCTCCCTCACCAACATGCTGAGTAAGTGAACTTTGTCCTTGAGTGCTTTGGGATGCACGACTTAACCACTGTGACAGGGGGGGCTGTCATTTTGTTCAAAATCCACATATTCCCTTCTTGTTGAGGTCCAGGAAATATGACTGCTGCTTGGAATTGGCTGACCTAGAGAGCTGGACAGAAGAGAGATCTTTATTTCTACCATCAATTACCCCAAGCATGTTGAAATACTATTATTTGAAAACTATTAACCTACTCTCTCCTGAGAATACCTACTTTCCAGTGAGTGGCAAATAAATGGAAAAAGCCAAGGATTTGCAAAGATTAAAAGCACTGATGAAAATAAGTTGTGCTCACCTGGTAGGAATTTGGAACATATAAATACATTCACACCATTCTCAATACGCCTTTTATTTATTGAGTGTTTAAAATATCTTATCAGCATGTTAATAGGAGATCTAAAGGGCAGCTTCCCAGCGTTAATGCACGCTTAATGACCCAAGTTGTTTCATGTGAAACTGCATATTTTAACTGTGTCTCTCTGATTGTAGTGTATATGTTCACTTCATTTGATCACAGCTCAGGGGGACGGTCAGGATCCCGCAGAACAGTCAATGGTGAGGGATGGAATTATGGAAAACAGCTACTTTTTCTGGGCTTTCTGCCTTGGGCTGCCCTTGGGATATTGTGCAACAGCCTTCTTTGGATGGATGAAACAGCTTTCCCAAGGGAAAGGAGCGCAGGAACCATAGGTGAGGAAGACCGCTGGGTAACTTGCAAACTCCCTTTCCAGCTTCTTCCATGCACTTTGGACTCAGACTCTTTGGACTCTCAGTGGCCCAAGGGAGCCTATTTCTGATGTCTTATGGGGTGTTTGGAAATGTATAGTGGTGGCTCTGGTTGCTCTGGTTATCACAGTCTTGAGGACTGTGCTGGCATTTATGAGTGGGAACTGGGAGGTTAAATAACTTGTAAGTTACAATGTGGACCTGTCCCATGCACAGGGTGGTGGGCTGAGGCATGCTGGACCAGCTCCCCAAAGGCAACATTTTTAAAAAATAATTTTTCATATACAATTAACTATCATCTAATTCAACTAACCTGTAGCTTGAATGTCATTTCTTTGGTGCTTTTCAGCTTATCCCAAATACTTACTTTCTCCAATGCAAACATTTTCTGTAAAGGTCCAAGTAGTAAATATTTTTGGTATTGCAGGCCATAGTCTCTATGACCACAATTTTGCCATCGTAGGGCAAAGGTAGCCACTGACAATAGGCAAATGAATGTATATATCAATAAAACCTTATTCACAAAAATAGGTGGTAGGCATTTTGCAAATGTCTGCACTGTCACTTTGCTCATGCTTTATATCATTTTGCTGGAACTTTGAGTAGGAAGGGGTCGAAAGGAATATGGGAAGAAGCAAGAGAGAAGCCAAGAGATAAGCCTGGGGCTAGGTGATAATAAAAAACTTTGTTAAGTAGCTTGGGTTTTATCCTGTAAAATCAGACACGGAGAAAGACAGCCTGATTTGTTGTTACATGGGCACAGTGTGTGTGTGTGTGTGTGTGTGTGTGTGTGTGTGTTTTCAGTTCAAATTTGAGTGCCTTCCAGCAGGACTTGCACTTGCCAATTGACCATGGTACCCACCACTCAAAATTGTGTTGTATCACTCTTCACAATTTTGCATGACCCACCTTATTGTAGAGGCAGTTAAATTTGTGATTTCCTGCTTCGAGTGGGAAATCACTGAGGTAGGGATGGCATATCAGCATGTTTATCAGTTATTTTTTTTTAAGAATTTTTCATTCATACATACAGGAACTGGGGTACAGACCCAGAGGTGTGGTGGGTGAGAGAATTAACCAGACAGAGTGGGGAGAAGAATAAGCAGATGGACAAATTACACTGCTGAGGGGAGCAGCAGGCAAGACAGGAGAGGTCTGCTGTGCCATGCTGGTCAGCTCCCTGGCTTGGGATCCAGCTCATGCTGCAGTGGCTGCTGATAGCTTCATAGTGCTGCACT
The DNA here is from genome assembly GCF_000260355.1 of Condylura cristata. Taxonomy (NCBI): domain Eukaryota; kingdom Metazoa; phylum Chordata; class Mammalia; order Eulipotyphla; family Talpidae; genus Condylura; species Condylura cristata. The sequence continues at coordinate 18,887,976 of NW_004567120.1, read as the reverse complement.
TTAACACCTTGCACCACCACAGAGGCCCCATTATCAACTATTTCTAATGGCATTTGGAAGAATGACAGGAATAATGGATAAAAGGACAAGTCAGATGTTATTTAGTTGTTCAGATGAGGTAATGAGGGATCTATCCATGGGTGAACAGATAAACAAAATGTGATATATCCATACAATGGGATGCTATTCAGTCAGAACGAATGAAGCACTAATTCATGCTACAACATAAGTGACCCCTGAAAATATTAGATGAAAGAAGTCAGGCACAAAAGAGCATACAGTATGTCATTTCACTTATAGGAAATGACCACAGCAAGTAAATTCACAGGGGCAGAAAATACATTAGTGGCTGCCCAGGCTTCAGAGAGGGGAGAATAGGGAGTGGCTGCTAGTGGGCATGAGGTTTCTTTTGGGGATGATGAAAAAAACTTAAATTAGGTTGTGGTTGGTTGCCCCATTCTGTGAATATACTAGAAACCATGGTATTATATGCCATTTACATGGGTAAGTTTTATGGTGCTTAAAATACATTACACTAACACTATTATTTTATGAGAGATGCAACATGGGCCTGAGTTAAGAATGGAGAGGAAACAATGGTGGACGTATTAAACATATCCTCAAAGACATGTGGATAAAGTTAATTCGGGAAAAGACATTCTAAACTGGAGTATAGCCAAAAGTAAAGCAGTAAAATTGTCTGATGTGTAGTAAGTGCTCAAGATTAACTGTAAATGTTATTATACTATTCTACAACTAGGGTTTTCTCCAGAACTTCCTGGGCATAGTGCTCATTTCCATTTTTATCACATTAACTGTGTTAGAAAGAATATGAGCTACAATGTAGGAAATTTGAATTCTGGACCCTGGTTTGTTATCTACTATATGAACTTGGGCAGGCTGGCTTACTTCTCTGAACCTTAATTCCCTCATTAGTAAGTTGGGACAGTTAACTAGAACTGTGCTTTTCAAATTGTTCTGTGCAGCTGCTTCAAGATCCAAAGAGATGGAGAGTGAAGTCTTCTTTCTTTCTCTATCAGGTTCTACTGGTGTCTGTTATTTTTTTTTTTTTAAGATTTATTTATTAATGCATACAGAACTGGGGTATAGGCCAGAGGTATAGTTAGGAGGGTGAGAGGATTCACCAGAGACAGAGTGGGAAGCAGAACAGGCAGGTGTACTGAAGTACACTGCTTAGGGGAGCAGCAGGCGAGACAGGAGAGGTCTGCTGCGCCATGTGGGTCACCTCCCTGGCTGGGGATCAAACTCTGGCTGAACTGGCTGTGCCCAGCTTCCAGTGCTGTGCCTTAACCCATTGTGCCACCAGGGAGGGCCCTGATATCTATTTTATATATTGTCATTGTGAACACATGTCTACTTGGAGTGTTCTGAGATTACGGAAAAATGGAAAACTATTGGGACAAATAAGGTCTCTAAATTTCCTTCTGTAAAAAAAAAATATTTCCAGATTTATAACGCTAAAATATCTATGCATAAATATACACATAATTCATGTATGCACAAGTATTTACAGAATATACTTATAAAAGATGAACGAAGAGACACTGGTCCAAAAACAAACATAAAATAGAGCAACAACTCTACAGTAGCACCCAGGAAAGGCTGACATCCAGAATGACTTCAGAATTTCAGACCTTCATCCTCCTTCAACCTCAAAAATAAAAAAAAGGGAGGAGACTCTTTTTCTGCTTGGGTAAAGAGCAAGAAGCAAGGTATATGTGTACGTATTGCGATGAAAAATGTAATAGCATAGTGTTCACAATTATAAGTACAGGGATTGAGACTGATGATATAATAGTATTGTGCCAATAATTTATTTACTTATTATTTGTTTATGCACAGAAGAGCTGGGGTACAGGCCAGAGATGTGGGTGGGGGGTGAGAGGATTCACCAGAGACAGAGTGGAGAGCAGAACATGCAGGTTGACTGACATACACTGCTGAGGGGAGCAGCAGGTGAGACAGGAGAGAGGTCTGCTGTACCATATGGGTCAGCTCCCTGGCTGGGGATTGGACTCAGACCACAGTGGCTACCAATAGCTTGATACTGCTGAGACTTTTAACCCCTGCACCACCAGAGAGGTCCTGGTGATTATATTTAAAAGGGTAGAAACATACGAGTATGATATAATTAAAAAACAATTCTGGAGGGATGGAAATTACTTGTGCCACTAGTTACTCTAAGGTCAGGCCTTATGGTTTAAAACAGGTCTACATCCAAATAACTGAGAAAATTAAGTTTATTAGTGTGATGTAGTTGAAAAGCATGTCCTCTGTATCTATGGTTCTGGCTATCAATCTCAGCCTAGGAAATTTCTACCTGTGTGACCTCGACCAAATCTCGACATTTTTGTGGGTCTTAGTTTCCTCATCTGTAAAGTGGGGGTAAATACATATTTCACAGAGTTGTTATAAAGACATAATTACTCTAGATGCTGTTAAGGATGTGCAGCTCAAAAATCACTTGTGATTATGTCTCAAAAATCACTTGTGAAGATTTTTTTTATGTGAATATTTGTGTCCCATTTCCAGGACTCTTCTTAAGGACTGGGTCATCTAGGTTTTTCTTTCTTTCTTTCTTTTTTTTTCAAGTCGTCCTTTTGTAATTGTTGTTTACAATTATTCCTGAGAAACTCTTGGATAGCTATTCTGTGTAGGTTACAGAGCAGGGCAGGTGTCAACGAAGAGATGAAAGACACAAAGACACAATTATCATTAAACCATAGACACTCTATTTCTGTTAAAGTAATTTAACAGCTAAATACAGTAGCATTAAATACCCTTCCAACATTTTCAGGTAGCCTGTTCTGAAGTTTTGCTATGTTGTTTGGCTTTTCTGTCATGCACACTGATAGGGATACTTACCTATCAGGTATAGGTAACATTGCCACCTCCACAAACTGCATTCTGCATCTGTGTGTGGAGAGGAAGTGGTGTTGTGGATGGGATGGAAACTCTAAGGGAAATGGCTTAGAGCAGAGGGTATTTCCCTTTTCAGCAAGGGAAGTCCAAGTCAAGGCAATCATTAGCCTTGGTCAAACTCTTCTCTACCTGTGACACAGACAGAGGAAGCTTCCTGTAGGGAGAAACACCAACTGGGTGGTTTTTCAGAGACCCAATGAACAACTTCCAAAGAACCGATTCTCACTGTCATTTAAAATCAAATGCTTCAAGGCCTGCTGCCTCTGAGTTGGGGGGCTTTTTGAGATTGTAATCTTACTGCCCGCCATGGATGATTTTATAGTTAGAACACTATCAAAGCAGTGTGGGCAAGGTATTGTGTGATCTGAAGGGCACTAAGAAACTCCCCCCTTGTTCCCAATGTTACTTTCAAAACAAATTAATAAAATTCCTTTCTGTGAAAATTTTCTTTTTTTTTTTTTAGATTTAATTATTTATGCATACAGAAGTGGGGTACAGGCCAGAGGTACAGGGGTGGTGAGAGGATTCACCAGACACAGAGCAGGGAGCAGAACAGGCAGATTGATTAAGTACACTGCTGAGGGGAGCAGAGGGCGGGTCAGGAGAAGTCTGCTGCGCCATGTGGCTCACCTCCCAGGCGGGGATCGAACTCACAGGGAAGCTGCTGCAGACAGGTTTGCAGTGCTGGACTTCAACTTGCTGTACCAGGGAGGACCCTCTTTAAAATTTTTCTAAGATAAAAAATTAGTTTGGACAAAACTGATCTTTTAAGATACATTGTCTGGAGATAATTTAAGAGCATTTACTCTTCCTACCTTGAATTAATTCAATCAGATTGATTTTCAACCTTGTTTAGTTGGATCTACTATTAAGAATACAAATTTGAATGATGGGGAGGATGGATGCTTATTTCACAACCATTAGGAACAGAAGAACACTTGTGGAGAGGAATGAAGGCAGGGTGAACTAGAGAACAGAATTTAGGAATGGATAATAAGGAGGTTGAGAGCGTAGTTCTAGCTTTTAAAGAAATTATACTATCAATTCTTTCACATTTACATGAAGCTCTCAACAGTATTCATTAGCCTTTGGCTCCATAAATTATTTTTAATTATTGTCAACAGCAAACAGGCAAGCAAAATGTCACAAATACCTTTCTCTAAGGTTGGATGACAAATTGTAAGTTTTCCATGCCTTTAACTTACTCTACTGTTTCTACAGGGCTGCACCCACATCCAATACCCAGGTTGCTCTGCTAAGCAACACTCAGCTGGCACAAGGGATCTGTTGCTATTTGGCTTTTTCTCCCCTGCACTTTGTTTCTTAATTTTCCATGCTGGGGAATGAGGGATTTGAGGAGGCAAGAGTTTTATCCCCTAAACTCCATTTAAATGCTTAAATATCCTAAATTCCATCTCCTCTTAACAAATGGGCTATCAGCTGAGTGTGCAGGGGTGGGGTCACATCTCAGTTTGTCCTAAATGGCATCACTAGAGGTCTTTCGGGAGGTTAAGGAATGAAGTAAGATCTCCATAGTCTGGAGAGTGCCTGCAAATCCCTTGATCTTCTGCTGCTAAGAAATTGCTGTTTCTTTTTCAGGCTGTCGTTATGGTGTTGCATGCCCTGATTCCCAGTCTGCTCCTGACTGCAGCAGTTTAGTAATGATTTCCCTGAGCTCAGTCTTTGAAGAGACTAGCAGCAGGCAGCATGTTTTATTGCCAATCAACACAGCACAACCTTGCTAGGCCATCAGGGATCAGACTGTGTCAGAGGGGACTAGAAGTAGGCACAGCCATGGATGTGCATATACAGCTTTACCACTGTCACTAGCTGTGTCTAGAATGCTCAAAGTAGGGGCAGAGAAAACAAGCATATAAAAAAATGTTCAACATCACTTGTAATAAGGGAAATGCAAATTAAAACCACAATGAGATACCACCTCACCCCAGTGAGAATGGCACATCTTCAAACAACTAGCAACAACAAATGTTGGCGAGGATGTGAAGACAAAGGAACTCTCCTGCACTGCTGGTGGGAATGCAAACTAGTACAACCACTATGGAAAACTGTTTGGAGGTTTCTCAAACTGCTAAACATGGAGCTTCCCTATGATCCAGCAGTCCCACTCCTAGGTATCTACCCAAAAGACACAAAAACAAAGATTCAAAAAGACACCTGCACCCCCCCATGTTTATTGCTGCTTTATTTACAGTAAGAAAGACATGGAATCAACCCAAATGCCCAAAAGTGGATGACTGGATTAAAAAGGTGGTACATATACACAATGGGATATTACTTGGCAATCAAGAAAGATAAACACATGCCTTTTGCAGCAACATGGATGGAGCTGGAAGGGATCATGTTTAGTGAAATAATCCAGAAAGAAAAAGGAAGATACCAGGTGGTTTTATTCATAGCAGGAGCATAAAGGACTAATAATAATGAACAACTATATACCAGAGACATTTTATGGGGGTGGAGTGGGTCATGGGAACAGAAATGGGGGCAGGGGGGTGCACAGGACTATGGTGATAGCAAACAGGTGAATTTGTATTGGGAAGCCATCACTAAGTGATAGGAATTACGTAAAACGGAGATGGAAAAAGGCATAAAATGATGTAAGAAAAACTATAATAAAAAATTTAAAAAAATAAACTAGGGGCAGAGAGGAAATCCTAAGCAAAGAAATGATACAGTGTCATTACAATGATTTCCTACAAAACAGTTTTCCTAGCAATCCATATTTCTCACATTTAACTAATAAGAAGTGCTTTCCTTTGCACAATGCATTTTAAAAGTAATTATTGATATTTATTCATATATCCAGCCAGGACCCCTACTTCTCACCATCTAAAAATTAACCCAAAATGTTTCACAGACCTGTATGTAAGGGCTAAAATTATCAAACTCTCAGACGATAACAAGAATGCACCCCATCATGATCTCGGATTAGAAAGTTCTAAGATATGACACCAAGAGAACAGGAAACCAAAGAAAAAAATAGATAAAATGGACTTCCCCAACTGAAAAACATTTATAATTCAAAGGATACCACCAAAAAGGTGGAAAAAAACAAACAATTAATGGAATTGGAGAGAGTATTTGCAAATCATATAACCACTGGGAATTACATCCAGAGTACTTACTTACATACTTACCTACGCTACACACAGTATTTACATACAAAGTTCTTACACCCAGAGTACTTACTAATATACATACTTTCACACAGTACTTATATACAGAGACTTACATCCAGAGTCAAGAACCATTACAATTCAACAATAAAAAGACATATCATAATTTTAAAGATTGGGCAAAGATTGAACAGATATTTCCCCAAACAAGTTATACAAATAAACAATAAGCATATGAAAACATGCTCAACAACATTAGCTATTAGGGAAATGTAAATCAAAACCATGGGATACTACTTCATACCCACTTGGAGAGCTACAGTTCAAAAAACAAAAACAGAAAATGAGTGTTAGTGTTGAATTGGGGTAATTTGAACCCTGCTGATGAGGATGGAAATTGGTTGTCACTCTGGAAAGCAGTCTTTCAGTTCCTCAAAATGCTAAATATACCCAGAAATTCAACTCTTTGGCATATATTGATATATATCTCTCCAAGAGAACTGAAAACATATGTTCACAAAAATGTTTTCTCCTTAATGTTCATAACATCTTTATTTGTACTAGTCAAAAAATGAGAAAATGTTCATCTAGTAATGGATGAACAAAATGCGTGTCTGTGTGTATTCATTAAATGGAATATTACTCAGTCATAAAATCGGAATGAAGTATTGATGATGGATACCACAACGTGGACAGATCTTGCATTACATGAAGGAAGCTATTCATAAAGGACTATATGTTGTATGACTTCATGTATATTAAATGACCAGAACAGGTAAACACATAGAGACAGAAAGTAGTTACTGCTTACCTAGGGCTGGAAGATTTAGGTGGAAGTGGGAAGTGGGTATGGGATTTCTTTTAGAATAACGAATCTGGCATTTGAGTGTGGTGATGTTTGTATGACATAGTGAACATATTAAAAGCATTGAACTGTACATATTAAAAAGGTGATTTTGTGGTATGTTAATTATATATCAGTAAAGCTGCTATTAAGAAAATGACTTACCCAAAGTCATAGAACTAATTCATAGTGAAGCTTAGACTTCCATCCAGGACTGCCCTCCTCTAACTTGTATTTTGAATCTTCATTAATTATTCTACAATTCGCTGTTGTTATAGCCTTCCTCTGATTAAAGTCACCGGGGCTTTCCCATCAAATAGAGTAGAAACACCTTATGCCATTCAGATGTTTTAATTTCCACTAATAATTCATTCCTTAAACATTAAGTGAATCCCTACCATGGACACAACTTACTAGGACTTCCTTTTTCTTCTCCTCGTTACGTATATATTACCTGGTTCCCAACCACTAATACAGAATGAGAATATAGAGATCCAACTAATACTGTGGTATTTTAATTCAGCTACTCTTAAGGATTAATAAGTTTTTTAATGGGCTAACTTGTAACCTCAGAATTAATGCATAACATTAATTCTACAGGAACAAATTTAGATTTCCAAACCATTAAACTTTTGGAAAATATTTCACTTGTGAGCTGTGGAGTGCCAGTAAGAAAATAGTAGTTATAATCTATTCCACTGGATCCAGTCATTCCAGTAAGCCAGATGGTCTTAAAGCATATAAGGAAAAGTCTGTTTTCCATGCACAGGTTCCATTATCAGATTAATCAACTGGTCACCTTCTGGTCCATCTGCTCTTATTCAGGGCCCTGATTATTCACAACCGTTGGGATAAAGCCAATTCGCTTTTTGGCAGATGTCAGCTGCTTTTGTCATAGCCTTAGCTCCTCTCCTGAAGGAGGCCTGTGGTCAGTATTACCTCTGTCATTTGGGCCTCTAGCTATTGCCTTCTCCTAGGAAAAGTTAGTTGCTAGAATGCTGCTTCCATTTAGTTCCACTTGGCAGGTGTGGGGATATCTGGGCATGGTAAGCTTTGGGGACCCTTCTACACAGACATTGAAAATGTCATGTCTCACTGATAATCCTGTCAGTTGATTGGCAAATGTCTCTGGTCTCTTCATGCCTTTCTTCCTGAAATTAGTTTATTGTACCACCTGAGCAGCTGACTTACAACAAACTGGTGATGGAGGAGTGTGCTACTGTGCTACTGCCGAGAGAGGAAGCAACATCCATTCCTGTGTGAGTGAATCAGGAACTAACACTCATGGAGGTGCCATTCTGCTTATGACAGGGGAATTAGAAGAGAAATAGGATGTAGAGTGAGTCTCAAAAATATTAATATGGCTCTTGTTTTCATATACTTGTATCTAGTTTTCCATTTCCTTCTGCTAGATCCATATTCCAACGTACATTTTTAGGAAAGCAAAAACTGTGCCAGGGTTGACTATGGGTACAAAATTTTCAAGAACAACAGTAGGAATAACATTAAAATTAAATTGGTGTTTTATTTAAGAAGACCAATACCAACTGATCAAATATCATTAGGATGTTTTAAGATGTCTTTGCTCTACAGACAGTACACAAAAAACATGGACCACATCAAAATCTTGCTGCAAAGCACAATTGATTATTCTTTTCTTCAACCAAATACAGAATAATGTAGAGCATGGAAGTGAACGCTGAAGGCATTGTTAAGATTAGGGAGGAGGAAAAAGATGGAAGAGACTTTCTAGACTGAGGAACAATGCCATGCAGTTTTTCTAATAATAGAAGCCATTGAGATTACTACTGTATACAATTCTATACAAACATGGAGGAAGATGGGGCTTAGGTCTGCTAAGAGATTGGATTTGTATCCTATCATGTAAGGAGCTATTAAAGAATCAAAAGCACCAATTATTTATTTTTGAGTCTACATATGAATTTGTTAGAAAATTATTGACTGATGTGATCCAAAAATGTGAATGATAGATTATGGGAATCAGAAAATCAAATACATTTAGACATGTATGCACATGTTATACATGCATGTATATATTGTACATGTATATATGGGTACATATATAGATATTTATACACTTATGTTGGTCCTATTTTAAAAGATAGGGATGTGGATACAGATTTATGTACAAGAATACTGATATAAGATTATTTAAAAATGGTAAGAAATTAGAAACCATTTAAATACACAGTGTTTTGTATCTGATTAAATGTGTTAAGGTACATCTATAAGATGAAGAATTACGCTGCCATTAAAAAGGAAGGATGGATCATTATATGGTAAAAGTGCATGAAATCAACCTGAACAAACTACAAATACAGTATCTCAATTTAAAGAAACACACACACACACAAAGACACAATTGCACATACACACACAGAAATCCTAACACTTGGGTTGAGGTGATCAAATTACAAGAGTTTTTTGTTGTTGTTTTCCTTCCTTTTTTTTTTTTTTAAAGTTTTCTACTATGGACATACATATTTTCTATTAACAATTACAAAATAATATATTAAATATCAATGGTATAAATACTAGAAATGGGGAAAATCTCCCTTTGGGCTCATATTTTCTCATTTTTCTTTTGTGATATTGGTTATTTTCCCTCAATCTGTGAAACATAAGGATTTGGAGAAGCTTCTATGAAGATGAAATGAGTCACTGTATCACTTAAAGGACAGACATATAGAGCTTGCTGGAGAGGTTTAAAAAAACAAGAACAATGGGGCAGAAAACTCACAGGGATGGAATATGACCTGTAACCAACTGAAAGATATTCAGTGGGAAGACTTACCTCTTCCTGAAGACTAAATAACAGAAGACTAAATTGCAGGATACAGATATTGCAAACACTATTGGTAGGAAACAAAAGTAAAACCCTGAAGTGGGTCACCAAGAAATAATTACTCATCTGCTTGTGGTGATTTTAAGTCTAGATTTATTTAAAGGTAGACAGAGAGGCCCTCCCTGGCTGCACAGCAGGTTAGGACACAGCACTGCAAGTTGGCCCTGGTCGCTTCAGTGCCAGTTTGATCCCCGCCCAGGAGGTGACCCACATGGTACAGCAGACCTCTCCTGACCCGCCCGCTGCTCCCCTCAGCAGTGTGTTATGTCACTAGGCCTGTTCTGCTCCCCGGTCTGTCTCTGGTGAAGACTCTCACTGCCCCTGCACCTCTGGCTTGTACCCCAGTTCTTTATGAATAAATAAAATCTTTAAAAAATAAAGATGGACAAAGAGACAAAACAACCACATGCAATATTTTTCAGCAACAAAATCCTATGATTTCATGTTTGAGAAAGAAATGAAGAATAATGGTAGCATATTTTGAAAGAGGAAAATCAACAATGAGAAATGAATTTGAATTGGGAATCATTTGTATTTCATCTCTACCTTATGCCATGTCCTTCAATAAGAAATTTTTATGTCACTAAGGCACAACCAAGTTTTACCTATTTTCAGCATGTAATGCTAATAAATGGAGTTGTTTGAACTATAGTATAGTGAATAAACCTCCAACATTTATTTTTCAAATTAGACCTTTACTAACTATTAAGATATACCATTCTCAAGGACTTTCAAGTGTCTTGGACTTGGCTCCCTGGGAAGTTGGCTCAGGCCCAGGGACCCATTTAGCTGATGTTATGTTCTGAAATCACCCTGATTATAAAGCAGAGCTTCTAAGCCTCGATCTTATGCCAACTCGATGACTTGACTCTGCAAAGTTAACAGGAATCCAGGAAGCCTGTTGCAGCACTGTGAGTTATTGCTGTTGTTCAGCTAGGGAATTGTTACTGTGAGTTACGTGTCTCTGTGCTGCAGACAACAGCACTGAGCACAAAGGGAGCGCTGATCTTTGAACAGGGTAAAAGGGCAAGTACTCAAAAAGCACTTGAGGATAATAACCCCCCCCCCGCCCCCAAGTATAAACTCAGTAGCAATGGGAGAATCCCCATTACTTCTGAGGCACTTGTGGGTTAGGTTAATGGAGGTCTGAAATCTCTGTAACATGTAAAAGGGCATTAATTCTACTATCGAGCTAAAGATTGCTACACAAACACTTTTAGAAAGGGAGTAGGATGATGATAGCGTAAATTATATGAGGTGAATGTGTAGTTGGAAGGCTCCATTGGGTAAATACCTTAAATAGGGGCTATATTTCTGTGTTCAACATCGAAACAGGGAGACATCCTAGAAAGTTCTGATGAACCTATCCCCCTTTCAACCTCAGCCCCAGAGCAGCTTGTCAGATTCCGAGGACACATGTCGATGTTCACCAGAGCTCCTGTGTGAGTGCTCATGGGCACAGAATCATTATGTTAAAACCTTGTGAAGAAATATTAACACTTGCTGAGCACCCAAGTACAATGGACACCATGTGTGTGTTCTCTTGCCCAGCTCTCAAAAAGTAGTTAAAATTCTCATAGTCAGGAAACAGATACTCAGGGAGATTAAATTGTTTGTTCAAGGTTTCAGACTGTAAGAGAGTCTTGAAATAAAACCAGGTTGGGGGTGGGACACAGGCTTCCAGATTAGATTTGCAACATCTCCAAATGAGATCATAGAACTAGTCAATCTGCATGTGTGCATTATCAGTGTTAATTTGTTACACATAATCATTTAGAATATTTCATACATATGGTGACTGCTATCATCTCTGTTAGTCTTTATTATATCAAAAACCTTAGTAAAATGGAACTGGACTGGGTCTCATTGGACCTCTGGGAGACCCTGTCTCTGCTGCTTTAGAGAAATCACCGCCTTGCTGTGAAATTTACCTTGTCATTTAGTTATTCCAACTCTTTGAATGGCTTCCATTTTACTTAATTGAAAGGCCAAATTCCTTAGCATTGACTTTAATTGTCCGACCCTACCTGACTTGCTTTTACTTCATATACTACTTTATTTCTTATACCCTCTGAGAGTCTTACTGAACATCTGGCTGGCTGTTCACTAAATGTGTCACGATCTTTTAACAACTCCATTATTTGACAACTTTGATCCCTTTGCGTAGAACCTCTCCTCCTACTTTTCAACCTGTATAACATCCACTTCTTCTCTAGTACAGATATTTCAGATGCCAGGATAAGTTAGGAATGGAATGTGGATTTCAGTGTGAAGGCAAAATATAAGGTTTAAATAATATAGTCAAAACTGCCCTTGAAAATGTACTAAACCATGCCCAAATACATGATGGATGTTTTTTTTTCCAATCATGTAATTAAATATATATGTGAAAGTTATATATCAGTAAGTACAATAATCACATTCTGCTAAAGCAATAACATGCTAGCACTGTGAGGAGTAGGGAGCTAAGATTCCATGAAGGAGTCGCAAATGCATGCCTGGTTTCTCATGGTCACTTAACTCTGGGACTCACTAAGTTTCCTTCGTAGCCTGAATTATTGATCTTATGCTAGTACTCTCACTTTCTATCCAGCCCCCTCATTCTCTCTCTCCAATGTAGATGCACATCTGTAATTCCAAAAATTCTATCAATCTTTTGCTGACTCCCTCAGGCAGTAGAAGCCTCATAGAATTTGATTAATATCTCTATTATAGCAGCTATCAGGGCTTATCATAATTATTTAAGTATCTGTTCTCCCAAATAGACAGTGAACTCCCTCATAGTATGAACTTTATCACTTTTGTTCCTCAATTCTTAACACCTAGGACAATTCTTAACATAGATTGGAGTAGTGTTTTTCAAAACAGACTCCATATATTAGCATCAGAATTATCTAGAGTACCTCTTGAATTGCAATTTCATGGAGAAAAAAACATAATTTAAATTCAGGGTTTTTAAAAGGGTTTATTTGTATTTATTATGCATGGAAGAACTGGGGTGCAAGACAGAGTTGTGGGGTGTGAGAGGATTCACCAGAGACAGGGTAGGGAACAGAACAGGCATATCTACTGAAATACACTGTTGAGGGGAGCAGCAGGCAGGTCAGGAGAGGTCTGCTGTACTACGTGGGTCAGCTCTCTGGCCTGGATTTGAACTCAAGCTGGAGAGGAAGGTGATAGCATGATAGTGCGGAGACTTAACTCCTTGTGCCACCAGGGAGGACCTAAGTTTCTATATGGGTTCTAATTCAGACTTCTTATGTTGGATTCAGGAATACCTATTGTTACTGCACTTTCCAGGGGATATTGATGCAAATGAAAATGGAGCTGCTTTTAGATGCCTTCCCAGCTACTCTCTTTTCCCCACAATGTGACCTCTTCTGTTGCTCTAAGGTAAGATATAGGGAGGTATACGAACTGAGATGCAGATTATTGTTGGTACTGGGAGGGGACAGTTGGGATGGAGTTGGAATGATGATTGGAAATTTACACAGAGGATTTGCACCCAAGTCTATGTACTTGATTTGTGTTACTACAAAATTTGTAAAGTAGCAATAGCAGACATCAAAGTTTACTCCCCAGGACTCATTTCATCCTTCTCATATTGCATTGCAGCAAGGCAAGTTGCAGAACTGATTTTAGCTCAAGGGATAAAGCTGGTTGTTCTGAGAATACATCTATTCCTTTTGCCAGTTATGGTTTAGAGTTTGAACTTGCCTGAAATTCAAGTAATGATTTATTGGCATCTTTGCGGAAACTTTTTTCTTTTTAAGGGAAAGTACCTCCCCTGGTTATATGTGGCTCTCAATGTTTTTGATACCTTTCTCATGGTTGTGAGGAGAATCTAGCCTTAGATAGCAGTTTACCTGTGGAAAATGTACTACAGTGGTGGAAAGAATCTGGGTTTCTGGTTAAAAAAATTATTGTAGCAAATAGAACACAAGTTTCATCATCTTGACCACTTTAAGTGTACAGTTCAGTGATATTAAGGACATTCATATTGCTGAGCAACCATGGCAACTACATATCCCCAGATCTTTTTAATTTTCTTCAAATGAATCTCTACCCATTAACACTGACTCCATCCATGGTAACCACCATTCTATTCCCTGTCTTATGCATTTGACCACTCTATTTAGCTCATAAAAGAGGAATCATCTAATATAAATTTATCATTTTGTGACTGCCTTATTAAATTTAGCACGGTGTCTTGAAGTTTCTTTCATGTTGTGGTATACATAAAAAAATTCCTTCATTGTAAGACTATAACTGTCATTATATGCAGATGACACGATGATATATACAGAAAACTCCAAAGTGTCCATAAATAAAACTGACAGAAACAATAAACAAATGCAGTAAAGGTGTAGGACACAAAATTATTATATGAAAATATGTTGTCTTTCTATATGTCACCAGTGAACTAGCAGAAAGAGATATGATGAAAATAATACCGTATATAAGAAAAAGAATTAAATACATAGGTATAAATTTAACTAAGGAAAGGAAGACTCATATACTGAAAACTATAAGACACTGTTGAAAGAAATTGAAGAAGACACAAAAGTACATAAAGATATTCCATGCTTGTGAGTTGAAGAGTCAGTATTATTAAATGACCATTTTACCTAAAGCAATACATAGATTCAATACAATAACTATTAAGATTCCAATGGCAGGCACTTCCTGGTGGCGCAGCGGGTTAGAGCACAGCATTAAGAAGCTAAAGCCACTTCAGCATGAGTTTCATCCCTGCCCGAGAGGTGATCCACATGGCCTGGCAGACTTCTCCTGACCCACCCTCTGCTCCCCTCAGCAGTGTACTTCGTCAGTTTGCCTGTTCCGCTCCCCACTCTGTCTCTGGTGAATCCTCTCACCGCCTCTGCACCTCTGGCTTGTACCCCAGTTCTGTATGCATAAATAAATAACTCTTTAAAAAAATGTGTTTGAGAGCCTCCCTGGTTGCACAAAGGGTTCAAGGACAGCTCTAGGAAGCTATCCACAGCTATGGCAGCGTGAGTTCAATCCCCAGTCAGGGAGGTGATCCACATGGCACAGCAGACCTCTCCTGTCTCCCCTGCTGCTTCCCTCAGCAGTGTATTTCAGTGGTTCCACCTGTTCTGCTCCTCATTCTGTCTCTGGTGAATCTTCTCCCTCCCCCAAACTCTGGCCTGTACCCCAGTTCTTGTATGCATAACTAAATAAATCTTTTTAAAAATATCTATTTGAGTCCCTGATTTCAATTATTTCATGTACATTCCCAGGAAAGGGATTACTAAATCATTTGGTAATTGTACATTTAATTTTTTGGAGGAGTAACTATAGTGTTTCTGACAACAGCTGTACCATTTTACATTTCAACCAGCAAAATGTGTGGGTTCCATTTTCTCCACAGCCTTTCCAACACTTGTTATTTTCTGGGTTTTGAAAAGGTAAACCGACAATAAAATATCCAACCCAGACTTTCAGTAAAATCTAACTACATAGCAACCATGACCAAGGAGGTTATAGTAGGCAGGCATTGCTTGAGAGGGGACTGACAAGGAAACAGAATTCTGCTGTACATTGTAGTTAAAGAACAGCTGGTGTCACATTCAAATGTTTGATTAAAGAACAAATGACCTTATTTTGGCTGAATTTGATTATTGTTGTTTATAATCTCCTCTCTGCTTTAATTACTATGTGTACTGACTCACGAGAGCTATGTACTCTTGACCTGGTCTAGCTTGGCATGTGTATTTGAAGCTGGATGTATATAGGAGTTGATTGTTGCCCCAGAGGCTTGTCTTATAAACTCAGACTCTTGGAAACTCTCTCTTGCCTCCCTCAGGGACCTTTTGCTTCCCTGTTATTTGTTGTGAAATCACTAGGCTGAGCATAGAACCTAAACAACAGATCTTTCTCATCAGTTCCCAGAGGAAAGAAGCTTAGTCCACTTACATTGGTCCCCAAAAATCACTAATAATGCATATGGTGTCTAAGTTCCCTAGGCCCAGGTTTTGACTCCATATTGGATGGGTAGAAGTTCTTGCCTTCATCCCTTTCTCTCCTGATGTATAGTGTTGGTGTTAAAACAGTGTTTGCATCTTTACTCTCAGATGAGTATAGGGAATTGCATGGCAGTGATGAAAAGACCATAAAGGACCTGCAGACTACTTTGGTGAGAAAAGAAAACTTCCTGGAAAACATACAAGCAATCCCTGTGTTTAGAAGTAAAAGTGTATCTTGGAATAAAATTTTTTACTCATCAGCTATCAGTCTTCCCATGATGAGATCCCAACAACTGGAGAGACCATCATTTTTCTTTCTAGTCTAGCTGATGATATGAGTTGTGGATTCAGACACCTTAGACATTTCACTTCTCTCCGATTTCACTATGCTGATGGATTTTTTGACTTGCCATGTCAGGTCAGCAGCCTCATTAAAGCTAAGATATTATCCTTCACAAAAACAGTAGTCCAAAAGGACACCTGCACCCCTATGTTTACTGCAGCACTATTTATACTATAGGTAAGCGATGGAAGTAACCCAAGTGCCCAAATATGGGTGATTGGAGCAAGAAGATGAAGAAGATGTGGTACATATACACAATGGAATATTACTCAGCAATAAAAAATGATAAATGCGGCCCTCCCTGGTGGCGCAGCAGGTTAAAGCACAGCACTGAGAAGCTAAAGCCACTTCCGCATGAGTTCGATTCCCGCCTGCCCCGGAGGAGACCACATGGCGTGGCAGACCTCTCCTGACCCGCCCGCTGCTCCCCTCAGCAGTGTACTTCGTTGATCTGCCTGTTCTGCTCCCCACTCTGTCTCTGGTGAAGCCTCTCGCCGCCCCTGCACCTCTGGCCTGTACCCCAGTTCTGTATGCATAAATAAATAAATCTTTAAAAAAAATGATAAATGCATGCCATTCACAGAAACATGGATAGAGCTGGACAAGACCATGGTCAGTGAAATAGCCAGAAAGAGAAAGCAAAATACCAGATGCTTTCACTCTCAAGAGGAATGTAGAGGATCCAAATAAGGGGTTGGGAAAAATAGAGAATAATTATAATAAAATAAATATCAAAATCAACAGGCAACTATAAACCAACAATATCCGGCAGTGAGTGAGAGGGAAATAGGATCAAAACAGTGTTGGGAAAAGCACATGGGACTATGGTGATGGTTACATGGGTGAATCAGTGGTGGGAATTTTATGGGGACTATAATTGGGACAAGAAAAGTACACATTGTACAAAAATGAAAAATGATGCATACATATACAAAACTAATAATTAAAAAGATAAACCACATGACAGCAAAAAAGAAATACATAAAATATTGTCCTTGACAAATGCCACTGAGATTTCAAAAAGGATATGAAATTAGGTATTTCTGTGAAAACAGGTCTCCAATTACCTGACTTATTTCAAGCTTCAGGACCCAAAATATGAACCAACCTGAGCAGGTTGAGCTATCTTATGTCCTAAATAAATTATCATCTGATGTCGAAATTAATTCAGCTTTTGCTTTGGATGGAGAAGGGCCTGGTACAAGCTTTGACTGTCTTACAATACCAGCTAGCAGTAATTTCGAGGTTGTTTAATCATTCTAAGCTGCAATTTCATTTTATGTGAGGTAAGCACAATAGTATCTAACCCACAGGATTGTTCTGAGCATCAAATGAGATCACATGTGTACAAATGGTCAATAAATGCTAAGGGAATTGGAGAATATTTGCTCTGGTTATTTGGAGGCCAAGTTCTTGCCCTATGATTCTCTAGAATTAGCTGATAAAATAATTCCTGGCTAGAACCTTACAGTATAACTTCTTGATAAACAGCTCTGGAACTGTAGCTTCAACTTTAGCTTAAACTGTAGCTTAAACCCAGAGGGCATAGATCTTGCTCCATTGTATTCTCCAGTCTTATCTTTTATAGTTGGGACTTAAAATAGGTTTTTTAAGGAGCAATAAGCTTACTGCAGCAAAGTAGGCATTAAGTCTGACAAAAATCAGGTTACTATTTAATGTAAAGAATCATTAATTTTACTACCCAATTTGGTTG
>NW_004567120.1:18865155-18869718 GCF_000260355.1 Condylura cristata | reverse complement strand
GAAAAGCATCTGGTGTTATTACCACCATTCAATAGGAGGGTACAATGGATGTTCAATCATCATATGTCAATATATATGCTTTTCTAGCTTCACATATCCACAACTCAGTAGTTAGAAGGTATGTATAATGTCTCAGATGAATCAAAAAGCGGAAAAGAGGGGACAACTTCAGAAAAGTACAGAAGAACAAGCTTAAGTCTTTTTATCACACCATGTACCCAAATTAATTTCAGGCATATAATAGGCTTAAGTACAAAGTCGAAAACTATAAAGATTCTAGAATAAAGCTTAAGAGAATATCTTCCTCATCTTGGCAAAGAAAAGATATTTTGTACAGGGTATTGACAACCCAAAAGATAAAGGAGGAAAAATTAACACACAATCTTTCAAAATCAAAATTGCAGTCAAAAGTCTGTGAAGAAAATAAAAGGGCACATCACAGATGGGGTTAATAAAATTCAAAATATACCTGACCAAGGGCTCATATCTGAATATGTAAGGAAATCCTTCACAAAACAATAATAAAATGAAAACCAAAGACTTGAAGAGACATTCAAAAAAAGTAGATATGTAAATGAACAAAATGCATATAAGAATGTGACCAGCATTCTTAATAATGTAGAACACACAAATTAAAAACAGAAAGAGATGTTATTTTACCTACAGGAACAGAAAAAATGACAACACTAAGCATAGGCGAATATACGTGGTAACTCAATTTGATGGTGGTAGAGTAAATTAGGATACATATTCTTGAATTTTGTTCTGTTTTTTAATAAATTTAAATATGCTATTATACTGTCATTCAGCAATTCTACTTCTAGGTAATTAAATAAATTTAAAAGAAGAATAAGACCAAGGATAAGCACACATAGAAAGGTTAATAAAAGCTTTATTTACAAGGGAAATCAAAAGAGGGGATGGGGTGGGGGAAGAGAGAGATTAATAGGTCCTTGCAGTAATGCTGCCCAAGCTGAAACCCCAGGTACAAGGTGAAGGCAGGTACAACCAAGCCCCATTCAGGGCCACCTGCGTGTTTTTTTTTTTTTTTAAGATTTTATTTATTTATGCTTACAGAACTGGGGCACAGGCCAGAGGTGCAGGAGCAGTGAGAGGATTCACCAGAGAGAGTGGGGAGCAGGACAGGCAGATCAACGAATTACACTGCCGAGGGGTGCAGCAGGCGAGACAGGCAAGGTCTGCTGCGCCTCATGTATCAACTCAGGGTAAGGATGGAACTCACACTGAAGCACTGCGGACAGCTTGCAGTGCTGCGTCCTAACCCGTTGTGCCACCAAGGAGGACATGTGTTTGGTTTTATACCAAGCATGGCTGCTTATCTCCACTCTTAATTTCCAGCAATCATCCCCTTCCATGAGTCAAGGGTTCTTTGACTTGCTTTGTATTTCCCATGATCCAGAATTTAACGTGTTAAAGCTGCCTAGGGACTAGAAGCACCCTGCTCCAGGCCTAAGCCACTGTTCAAGCTAATTGATTACTTAAGGCTAATACAGATCCCCAGCATGATGGGAGTTGTGGTCCTTAGCATCTGGGATCTCTTTGGCATGGCGGCCATAAACATCAGCAGGTGAGATTATTCAGGTCATACCATTTAAGAAAATCGTTTATTTCTCTCTCAAAATAGTCTGGAGGGAACATTACTGGCTGCAGGGGCACATGACATCGTTGCTGTGAGAGGTTGTCTAAGGACCCAGAGTCCTAAACTGGGCTTAACAACTCCTAAGGTACTTCTCTCATCAGTAGGGCTCAAAATGGTTCTTTACAATGATCAAGGAACAAACAGCAGGAAAAAGGAAGCAGGAGAGGGAGGACAAGTCTTCTTTAAGTGTTTGGCTAGAAAGTACTTCATCACTCTTCTAGCTGTGACCTATTGGCAATGGGTAGAGAATGGATTTACGGAACAATGGATAGTCTTTAAAAATCACTCATGGCCCCTCCCTGGAGGTTACAATGTGGCACTGCAAGGCAGCCTCAGCAGCTTCAGTGCGAATTCGATCCCCAGCTTGGAGGTGATCGACATGGTGCAGCAGACATCTCCTGCCTCTCCTGCTGCACCTCTCAGCAGTGTACTTCATCAAATCTGCCTGTTCTGCACCCCACTTTGACACTGTTCCTGCACCCCCGCCTATACCCCAGTTCTGTATGCATAAATAAATAAATCTTTAAAAATAATCATTCATGTCTGAGGTTCTTTAGTTTTCTGACCGTAGATATCCCCAGATGGCATTTCTGACTATAACCTCTCCTAGATGGCATCTACAGCCACTGAGACTGGTCTTTGTATGGTCAGTAAGTATTGCCACTCTGACCTGTCCCTTCCTTCATTGCTTTATATTCCCTATAATCCAGCATCTAAAGCATTGAGGCTGATTAGGTAAGGGGAAACTAGCACCTAGCTCCTGTTCATTGTAATTGGTTACTTCAGGCTAATAAAGAAGATCATTTTTACTCTCATTTCTGTACTAAATATAAATAGATATTCCTTCAGGAAGTGAACTGATGATTTTTCAGTGACTTGAGCTTGCACACAGTTACCTAAATTAGCAAACATCCCACAAACCTGATATTGTGTCTTAATTTCTTTACCTCTAAACTGGAATAGATTCCCTTTGTAATTAAATCAGGAAACTAGCAAGGAATGACGCCAGTGACATTGAGATAGAACAGTAAGGAACTCCTTCCTGATCCTAATCAAAGGGATCTGAAGAATGGAGGCTACTAGAGGGTGAGGTAGGGGTTGGGGAACACAGCAAAGAGTGGAGCTAGTGGGCTGTGGTGGAGGATTTACTGGTACTTCGGGGTGGATGTGATGTAGTGGCAAGCCTTTAAAGACGGCATGAAAGTTTTACCTCTGCATCACATACAGTGTTGCAAACCCACATCACTTCAGTAAAAAATAATACAATTAAGAGAGAGAATTCCGAAAAGGAAAACAGAAGAGTCTCTGTGTGAGGTTTATAAAGACAGGGTCTGGGCTAGGGCTGGCAAATACAAGAAACTGCCTTCTGCAAGAAAACATAATGAAAAAGAGCTAGATGGAATCTCTAAGCAGTAATACTGGTATCTCAAAAGACAGAATTATAAATGAGCACATTCCTCTCACTCAGGCAGGGAGAGGCATGCTGATTGGCCTATTCTGTTATTTCCCAGAGGAACACCAAACATGCAGTATGTGCGGAGAGTCAAGATAATGTCACAATGTTAATCACGCCCCAATGCACACTTTGTCTCATCAATATTCAGCATGTTTTCACATTCCCCAAGGAGCATGCAGAAACCAAGCTCAGACAAGTTCCTCAACCTCCCGTGAACCTTTATGATTTTCATCTGTAAACCCGGATAATTCTATTTACCTTTCATTTGTGAGATTTTAAGTGAGAAAATGCTTGTGTATCTCCTGTGGCCCTGGTAAAATTGTGGGCGCATAGAATTATAAGGCTCCTGCTTCCTCAGTTTGGAACATTTCTAGAATGAATTTTATGCACAGCACAAACTTCCCACCTGACTTCTCATTCTCAGTCTTTCTAAAAGGCAGCATTAAAATTAGTGAAGCATCTGCTTTACAAACTCCAACCCTGAATCTTGCCTCTTTGACCATCACCTCTGCACACACCGCATGACCCGCTGGTGTCACATGGGTTATACATCCAACTGAATCAACATGGAACTACCCTTCAATCTGCCCAGCTTCCTTAGCGGCTTTCTTTCTCCACATGCAATCAGCCTGTTAGTCTTGGCTTCACCACCACCAGCCTCTGTCCATCACAGACTATCTCCTCTGAATCTTTCAGAAAGCAAGGACTGTGTACAAGTTGATCATATTTTATTCCTTTTCTATCTTTGCTGACTGATTTTGCATGAGAAGAGTACTGTCTGCTGTCCAAACTTTATCATCCCACCCATATATGGAATACATCTTTTCTACTTAAGCAGTTTAGATCCCATCTCTTATCCTTTCTCTCTCTTATTTTTCTCTCTCCCACTCTACAAGCTCCTTCTAATTATGTTGGGGGAAACGTATGTCCTTAATAAACTCCACCCACTGATATTTTATGGACATAAGCCCCACCTCCATGACACAGAGATCCCTGGCACCCAGATCACAACTCCCATCATGCCATGGATCTGCTGCGGCTTTGTGAAGAGGGTTGCTGGGAACTCAGGGTGGAGTCAAGAAGCCATAAACCCAACACCTGTGGGCCTGGAGGAGACTGTTTTTGGCTGTCTTCAGGTACACCCAGGGTTCCAGCTCAGACAGTGTAGGACTATTGATCAATTAGTGCATGTGTGTGTGTGTGTGTGTGCACACTCTCCCTATCTTCATTTCCTTTGTAAATAAACCTTTATTAACCTTTCCCTGCGAGTGCCCTTGGGTCTTGTTCTGAATTTTTCATACAGGTAAGGATGTACACCCAGGTTATCCAATTTCTCTTTGTGGTTTCCCTGTAATAGTGCTAATTAAAACATATTCATCGGCCCTCCCTGGTGGCGCAGCGGGTTAAAGCACAGCACTGAGAATCTGAAGCCACTTCCGCATGAGTT
>NW_004567120.1:18856862-18865055 GCF_000260355.1 Condylura cristata | reverse complement strand
AAAACATATTCATCATAGGAGTGTCTCGGACCTCAGGGTTAACCTGTACTCATCCCTTAATCATCTCCTCCAGTCTCATGGCTTTAAATATTATAGTGTATTATCTACAAAATAGCCATTAATGATCTCTCCTATTATAGGTGCACATTGTGCCAATATATGTTTTCTCTCTATGAGGAGGTGTTTCTCCACTTGCTTGAACCAATCAATAGGATGGCTTTGTGACTTGCTTTAAACCGTAGAGTGAGGTGAAATTGAAATGTACCAATTCTGTATATAGGAGGCCTAGTAGCTTCTGCTTTTGCTTTCCTGGAAACCAGCTCCCATGAAAAATGTTTGTCACCTCCTCCAAGAAGCTTTCCAGGATCCTAATCCTTCTAAGCAAAAGTCATTTTCATGCCTATTCACTAGTTTTTTTTTTTTTTAACTTTTTTTCTGGCAGTGATCACCACTTGATATTATGTTCCACATTTAGTTGTCTGTCTCTGTGTTGATCGGTTCCCCTAACAGGAAGCAATGTTTACTGCCACCACTTACATCACTCTGTAGACACTATCACAAGTCACAAAACCCACAATTCTCCCAGGTTGTACCGAGCCAATGATTGAACATGACAGCTGGAACAGAGCCGAGTCCTGAGGAATGAAGGACTTCTCTAACATAAAAATTTGGACGTGATATTCCCTGTTGATCTGGACAAAATCTTCTTAGAATTTGGCTGCATTCTTTTTGCCCAAGTCTCCTTACCCTCCCTTCTTCCACAGAAGTCAGACCTGTATATGGTCTGAAGACTCCAAACTTACTCTTGCTCCACTCATTTCTCCCTCCAAAGTTACCCTCAATAAATGTCTTATACATCTAAACCCACCTCGGTTTCTACTTATTGCAAGACCCATCTGTCATGTGCCCTAGTCTGCGGCATGAAGAAACTGCCAAGACCACTGAAATTGTAGAGGCTTAGAAGTTGGACAAGGCTTATGAGAGTAAGGGCCTCAAAATCCAGAAGAAATGCAGTAATGAACAAGCAGTAGCAATGGATGCTATTTCATATCCAAAAGACAAATGAAAGCCTTTGACTGACCCAGAGACCAGATTGGAAAAGCCAAACTACAGCAAAGACTAACAGAGACAAGCAGAAAGAGATAGCAATGGGAACTTGTTGCACATACCCCAATTTCTAGGAGGATTTGCAAACTTTCCTCTATATCACCTGCATCTCGTTGGGGTGGGAAGTTCCTGAATAAGATAAGACCAATTACAGTAAATAAAGAAACCATCTTTTGGGGATATCTACAAAGGATATGTAAATTATTCACTATACAGTACAGAGAACATTGACATCTTTAGTTTTAATTAATCCATTCCAACTCACTTTATGGTTTTGGGTCAACATTCAAATTGGCATACTGAAACAGATGCGTTGAAAGATCTTCGCTTGTAATAAAAAACTATCATTGCTTTTGCTTTTCATTACTTTCTGCATCTGGAAAACTCGCTAGCCACACTCGCTAGATCTTGTCTCCTCATCCATAAAATAGGATAATCTATTTTCTCTGTGGATCACCTGATTATGGTGTGGGCAAATCAGATATTTAAGAATTAGGAATGGTAGAGGATGAAAACTAGCCTTTTGGCAATAAACATAATGTAGTCTAGCTAGATGTTGATTTATAATGCTGCTGTATACCTGAAACCAGTACAATTTATAAGCCAATGTTACATCAATAAAAACTTAAGAAAAAGTGTTCTTTCTGAAAAAAAAATTAAATTAAAACCCCATGTAAAATGACTTTAATTTAATAAAATATTATATAAATATGTTTTAAAAGATATATTGCCTCCTGAAAATGCTGATCCATTCTTCAGACTGCTTTTTAGATCATTCTGTCTACCTACTATATAATGATGCCCTCTGCTGTTCTCTTGTATGTCTTTACTTCAGACAATACAAGAGACTTAGCCTATATCTTTCTATCCAAAATGATTAAAGTAGGAGTAATACATGGAGGGGAACTTATTCTTATTTGAAAGATGAGGGTAAAGCAAGAACATAATGATCAAGGGCCTAAATTAGTCAAACCAGACCAGAACATGGGCTTCTCAATCACTAAGTTCTGTGTCTTTTATCAGGAAGTATAAAAACTCTTGAGTTTGACTTAAATGGCCAAGTAACTGCATTGTCATGACTCCACACTTGTCCTTCCTTCTAAATTCATTACCAACATTGAAAATTATTTATGGCATCTACTCAGCCACCCAAACACAAAGCTCAAAGCCAGTTTTGATTCTGTTCTCTCTTTCAACAACTCAAATAGGTTATGTGGGCTTATTAATTCTCTTCTAAATCTTTTACCCATTTCTTCATTTAGACTGAACTTATTTGGACATCATCTTTTTTAGCCTGGGCTTTTTCCATAACCCCCTGTCTTAGCAGCCTCCATGTTTGTTCACCATTTCATGCATGCATTCATTCATTCATTCATTCACGTTTTTGCTCAAGTCCTTAAATAGCCCAGGCAGTATACTAGATATGATGAATTAAAAGAAAGTAGATATAGCTTGTGCTCTCAAGGAACTCAAAATCTAGCTGGGAGAGATAAGTATATAAATAAATGTGGAATTATACTTCTTCCAAAATGTCACCAAAACAACCTGTTGAGGAGACAGAGGTGAGTTAATCTTGTCCATGCTAAGTGAGGAACACTGATTCAGCAGAGACTTAGTAGCATCTTTAAGTAGTGAGAATAAAGTCAGGATATTTAAGAGATCTTGAAATCATGTTTAAGATGTGTCTTTCAATGAGGAGGGGAGTTGTGAGGATTACATAAGAATCATTATGCAAGTGTTAAGGTTGGTGGATGTAACATGTGAGGATTTTGAGGGGGGATTTCAAAAAGTCTTTGATTATAAAGACTTGGTGTTGGTGTTTTATGTCAATGATAGTGTTCTGAGTAGAATACTGGAATGTACAAGGAAGTTTATCACTTCTTGGAATAATAGAGTGATACTGATGAAGACAGGTAGATAGTAATGTTGTCTAGTGATGTAGATGGGCTGACATTATACAGGGAAGTTCAGCAAAACATTGCAGGCATAGGTGGAGGGAGCTGTGGTGGTATGGAGGGTACATTACTTACTCATTGCTCTCTGGAGTCAGGATGAGAAAGATCCAGAAAGGGTTTTACAGACTTGAACCATCCCATCAAAGCTGAATGACATTCCACTTATGGATATGCACATTTTGTTTATTCGTCAGTTGATAGACATTTACTTTATTTCCACTTTGGGGTTATTACAAATAAAGCCACTATGAACATTTGTGTACACAATCTTTTTGTGAACATATATTTTTATTTCTCTTGGATATCTACTTAGGAATGAAACTGCTGTGTTATACGGCAAGTCTATGTTTAACTTTTCAAGGAGCTGCCATTTTTTTTGTTTCATTGTGGCTGCACCATTTTACATTTCTGCCAGCATGTGTGAGTATTCAAATTTCACTTTTTTTCATGTCCTTTTAAAAAATGGTAGTCACCCTTGGGTTGTCAAACAGTATCTCGTAGAGTTGATTTGCATTTCCCTAATAATTAGTGATGTTGAACATTGTTTCATGTGCTTGTTGGCTATTTCTATAACTTCTTCGGACAAGTGGTTTTTCAAATCCTTTGCTCATGGAACCACCTCATGTTACTGAAGGCTTTGACCCAGGAATTGTACTTCTGATAGCCTCTATCAACGATGCTCCCAGAATAACAGAAAATATTTTGTGTTTGTTAATAAGCACACACACATGCACACCATCAACTCCATACACAGCATGATGGAAGTGAAAGATTGGGATCACCTTCTCCATTAAAAACAGCTATTAAAAAATAACATTTGCTCATAGGAAGACCTAGATGCTCTTTGCCTTCTACAGAGACGCAGGAATATCCCACAGAGATTTCAAATTAATGGTGGTGGCCGCTGAGGGGACGAAGTGGGAGGAAGCAGAGGGAAGTATGACTGGGTGAGTAGATATCCAGCCAGCAGAAAGCACTGGGGGTAGACCACCAAAGCCTGATGGGAAAACCTGGGACAGAAATTCCCTGGAGAAACTTTGATGACACACATGTGCATACAGATCTGACCTGGGCAGTGGGAACTCTGAGGGCACAGACCCAGGATTTGGGAACCTAGAAGTTGGGGTGGGCACTGAAAGCTTCCTTCCTACCCACCTCCCCGAAGTGATGAAGGAGCTACCACATGGAGCCAGGCCAGACCCCATAAAAAGCCCAATAGCAGAGCGGAGTCGTAAGATAACTCAGAAATTATTTGGGGAATCAAACAAATGGCACACAGATATTGCAGCCCTTCAGAAGGGTGCAGCAGAGGCAGGGTGGGGCAGTAGCAGCCATTGCTGGCAGCCATAATGACAAGTGGGCACATTTCCACCCACCATACTCTGGTGCAGTGCTGCCTCCTTGCCAAGAACAAATTAGTCCCGGAGCATGAGCGTGCAGTCCAGACCTTGCTCCTCCCACTGGAGTTTCATGCTTCATAGATTATGAACCATGGCAGAAAGGAGCACAGGGACTTGGGTGGCGTTAAGATAGCATAAGCACAGGATACAGCTTGCTGCGGAATGAAAGAAGAGGAGGTAAAGGTGACCAATTTTACTCCTCAAATTGAGATCGAGTGTTAAAGCTCAACTTCCTTCCTGCCCCACTTCATTGCCAAGGTAAACTAAGAACAGAAACAAGCAAAACCAAATCTCCAGCATCCAACCATGCATGCACAGAGCAAATAAGGCAACATACATGCTTAGGAAGCAAGGAACATCTGCACACAAAATGGAAAAGCAAAATGAGAAGAACAGAAGTGAAGGGACAAATACAAAGGCTACAGAAAGAAGACACATCAGACAGTGACTTCAGAACAATATTAATGATGCTAAATGACCTACTGGAAGGTCAATCAAAGGAAGATAGGCAGGTGCAAGTTTTTAGAAAGGAGATCCAGGACCATAGAGAGTTCTTCAGCAAAGACACTGAATATGTAAAAGACCACAAAAAGAATGAATTGAAAGGCAGACAGATTTAGAAAGTGCTTTAAGTAGAATTAAACTGGCAAACTAAAGAAATTCAGATGTAGAAGACTTAAATGAACCAATCACCCATTCAAAGAAAGAGATAATCAAGACAATGAGAACATTCTATGAGAAACATCGGGTACAAATTAGAAGAAACTTAAGAATAATTGGGATTCCAGAAACTGAAGAGAGAAATGGGAGCAGAAACTCAGATACAGAAATCGTGGAATATATAATCAACAGAATACTACACAGCTGTAAAAAAGCATGATGTAGTGGCATGACAGACAAAATGAAATGGTACACGTGGCATTGTGAGGTGATTATGTTATGTGAAAAACTGAAAGACAGGTATGAGATGTTTTCACTTGTGTATGAGATATAAATAACCAAAAAAAAATTACACAGGTTAAATTTAATAAGAATAACCTTGGGCTCTCCCTGGTGGTGCAACAGGTTAAAGCTTAGCACTGTGAAGCTAGCTGCAGCCATCCATTTCATCACAATTTCGATCACCGACCAGGGAGGTGACCCACAGAGCACAGCACCCCCTGCTCCTCTCAGCAGTGTATGTCAGTAAATCTGCCTGTTCTGCTCCCCACTCTGTCTCTGGTGAATCCTCTCACCACCTGTAACTCTAGCCCATATGCCAGTTCTTTATGTAGAAATAAATTTACCAGAGGGAACAAGACTGGGGGGCGGGTGAGAAGAGGGTAGGGGAGAGAGGCACATGAGATATTGGCAAGTGTGGTTTGGTGGAGGGTGAGTGGAACATGTGTACATATAGAAAAACAATGTAGTGCCAAACGTTAAAATTAAACCATGTTAAAAGTATACATGAAACTTAACAACTAAATGTACATATACCAACAACTGAACATGCCAAATGTCTAGCACTAAGGGACTGATATTTGCTAAACATGACATCCATGAAGACTTTTAATAACATAGCAAAGTGTTTATAGTATTAAGGTAACAAAATGTGGATATATGCAACTATTTAACTATACTTAATAGTTTCGTTTAATTATATTAAATGTTGAAAAATATGTGTAGAAATGATACTGAAATGCAATACACCAAAATATTAATGATGGTTACCTTTGGGTAAAGTAACTTTTCTTCATTTTTATTTATTGCATATAGTATTTTACAGTAAAAACATTAAAGAAAAAAATTTAGGACTGAGGACTCCTCTATAACAACGGGAACGATTTACAACTACACATAACAATGTCAATTTCACGAGCATAATGTTAAGATCAAGAAGACAGATGCAAAAGAACGCTATGGTACATAATTCAACTTATGTAAAGTATACAATGAAAGAAACAAAACTAATCTATGCAATTCTTAGGATAGTGGAATCTGTGAAGGTAGGGTGGGTAGTAGCATTTGCAACTGGCTCTTTTTGCTTAACATTACATTTCTAAAATTCACATGTCTCTGTGGGGGTGAGGGTGATTGACTGGAAAGGGGCACAAAGAGACTTCTGGAATCTAGTGATGTTCTGTTTCATGATCTGGATGTGCTCAGTTTGGAAAATGTATCATCCTTAGGAATAGTATTACATTTCAAAAAAAAATATGAAATAGGATGGATGGATAAATGCACACACACACACACACACACACACAGAAAGTACTGAGTGAATGCAAATTCTCATCCATGCATTGTCTCTAAGTCAAATTTTAGTACAGAAAGAAAAAATCATCTTGGCCACAAGATGGCGGCATTAGTTGCTTAGAAATCAAATTCCAAGGTGCTCGTCAGCATATTTTAAGAACCAAATATTTGGTGTATTGTCTTAAAAGAAGAAAGCTTAGAGATTTTGCAGTTCAAATGTCTCTCTTTTTTCAGATGTTATGAATAAGCTATAGAAGTATGAGTTGTCAAATATCATACTACTGGCTAGAAGATCTAGTCTGGAAAGCCAGGTCTCTGGGATATCAGTTTGCTCTGCCACATTTTAGAAGGACTGTTTACAGTTCTGGTTCCTTCCTACCATGCTCTGGAATAAGATGTTTATCAAGAAGAAGTACCCTGATCTTATAGCCCCAGAGGACAGAAATCTCAAATGGAACAAAAAATCTATGACTTGCATTGGCAGTATTGACTGACTGCAGTGTGAAATTACCTTATATGGGCATTTTAAAACATCACATGGCCAATTCTGCCTGAACTGGTTTAGGATTCTACTTGCTCAGATGGGAAGATTAGAGCAGACACCTCTGTTTCATTTTCCTTTTGTCCTCTTTCTTTGTTTAACCTTCCTTCCATGTCTCAGCTCTTTAACCCACAGGAGTCAACAGTGCTTCTCAAACCAAAAATTCAAAATCAAATAAAGACAGTGGCTACAAGACCTCAGCTCTGTGTTGTGATTCATTTGCCTTTGTTGTAGAGGATTTGCAGGAGAGAGCCCCCACGGAAGATGAAAGAGTCCAATTAAGATGAAAGATGACAGTGTTTGAAACCTGGACCTTTGGAGAAGCCTTGCTCAATATGATGTCTGCAAGCAGGGCAAGAAGAACATAAACAGGCTCCAATGTATGCACAGCAATCTTCTTTGATAACTGCCAGTGGAAAGGCGGAGTCCTTATCTGGGAGCCAGATAGATTGGAACAAGGGGAGAAATGTTTACTCCCCCATCCCCCCAGGAACATTTGGCATTTTCTAGTTGTCTGACATGGGAGAATCTATGACATGCTATTGGAGTCTACTGGGTGAAGGCCAGGGGTGCCACTAAATACCCTGCAATGCTTAGGGCAGCCCCCACAACAAAGAATTTCCCAGCCCCAAGTATTAACAATACCAAGTTTGAGGAATCTTCTCCATATAAAATTAGATCCCAGTGAGAAAATGTGGCACCTTAAAATTTCTTTCTGATTGTCATGCAAGCCGAATACAAACAAACAAAACAAAGCAAACAAACAAAAAACCAAAGAAACAAAAATAGCCAGTATCTAAGTCCAAGGTGAGATCTATAGAGAAATGACACAACTGAGTTTGGACTAATCCATATTTTTCAAAATATAAAATTGCCTTTTAATTTCTTCTTAGGCCAAAAACATTCAGGTCAGTTCTTAACACATTGAGCACTTAAAAATGGAGCTTCTATATGA
>NW_004567120.1:18846230-18855947 GCF_000260355.1 Condylura cristata | reverse complement strand
AAAAAAAAAATTCCCTGGCGCTATTCACATTTCATACATGACTATGATCAAGGTCATTCCCAATACCAGACTGGAAATCATGATGGTCAGACTGCCCTATGCTTGCCCTGGGTCCAGAATCCGGCTGCTCCCAGTCCTGCCCCTAGTCCTGTTTCTTGTCACCAACCACATGAATGATACATGCAGAAAAACTTCTCAGAAGAAAGCCTCAGGTTACAGAGCTCTTGGTGACTGAGAGAAGCTTTCTGGTTGACTTGTTTTTCTGGGTAACAAAGGGAGATCCACAGAAGGCATCATTTTGCTCCTTTTCCCTGATATTCTTTCCAACATACTTATCTCCTATCTATGTGGGGAAATAGGAGAACCTGGAGGCTAGAGTTGAAGCAGATGTATTCATGACCTTCCTTGTTGTCATGATCATCGGCAGCCAATTTCCAGGCTGAGGGGGTAATTGGGATGTAAGCACTTTAGAAGTGCATTTCCTCATTTTGTATACAAGGGAACTGGCACCCAGGAGGGAAAGTGCAAGTATCAGGTCTATCTAAGGTCACAGGGTTCACTGAGCTGGAAAGGCATAGAATTCACTTGATCTGAGTTTATATTTTCTAAAATTGGGAAGGAAAATAATTTTGCTTAAGTTGAAGGTGCTGGCCAGCCTAAACAGAAGCCATAAGTTTCCCTGTTCTTCAGCCACTTCTTCTGTAAGTACCAGCCAGAAATCTACTGACAAAGTAAAGGATTGAAACAATTTTCTGAATCATTTGGCCTGGAACCCGACTGCAGAGTATAGCCTTTAAATACATGTGGTGTGGCCGTAAAGCAATGTGACCAATTTCCACAAACCACACAAGAAAACACACTATTATATATTCATACTGCATGCTCTGGATTTTCCATGAATACAGGGGACAGGAAATCCATAAATAACCCCCAAACTTGTTTTGAAGCCAGTTTCTACCTCCACCTTCGACAAACCTTTTGCAAGAAGCCACTAAGGAAAAGTGAAATAGACTTCACTAGACCATCACTTTCCTTCTTATCCTCTTGTGCCTATTTATTTCATAATCTCCTGTTTCTAATACCAGGGTTGGTGGCAAAGAGGTCAAAAGAAGGAGGCTATAGGGAGATGACGAGTGAAAAATAATCTACACATAGGGTAAAAGACAGAACACTGGCTATGATGGCTACATTTCAAGAAAAAAAAAAAAAAAGAGGACCTGTTGGTTTCTCCCTCTAATTATGGCCAATAGTTTTCCTACTCAAGGTGTGGTCAGAACCAGCAGCACTGGCATCACTTAAGTACTTGTTACAAATGCATCATCTCAGCCTCTGGCATAGTTTATATTAAACAAGGCTCCCAAGTGATTTGTGTGCATATTAAAAATTGTGAGACATTGATGTAGAGTACAGTGAAAAACAAACTGGATTAGAACTTGGAAAACCAGTTTTTTCTTCCTGTTTCTTCCACTTACTGGCTACATAAATTTACCCAAATCACTTCCCCTTCCTGAGTTTCTTTTCTTTTCTTTTCTTTTTTTTTGTGGATATAATAAGGGAATTAAACTAGAAGATCTCTGAGGATCTTTGTGCCCCCAAATTCTGTGTTTCTAATTATCCTGATCTTGGATGCTTCCTTAGAAAGAGTTCGACTTCCTTCAGATAAGCAAAGTTTATCATCTAAACATTAGATGGAAAGAAACTGACTTACTTGTTCATTTCCAATTGCTCCTGTCAGTTTGTCTCAACGCCAAGTTTTCTGAGATGGGATGGTCATGATTTTTCTGAGTTGGGGTGCCCAGAGTCATTGGCATTTCCTTTTCATCAGAGCCAGTCGCCATGGAGCTAGTCGCCATGGAGCTACAGGAGAGTGCAGCTATCCTGGTGATGGAATGGACGGGTGTTCGCGGATGCCCCCTAGAGGTGGAGCAGACAGAGGTAAATTCTCAGGATAAGGAGAAATCCGGGCACCTTAAGAAGCTGATCCCAGTCCACCTGGCATTTCCTCTTCACAAAATCGCTTAAGAAACATTAATTTTACTCCCACTGCTTATTTTTCTTTCTGTACTTCCAGTTCTTGGACCAAGTTGCCCTATCACCATAAAGTATTTGGCTATTGCCTTATTTTTCAAAAGGAGCTAAAATGAGGTGGAAGAAAAGCACCACCACAATGCCAGGGTCATGGTTCATAGGAAGAGAGAGATTTGGGTGGGATGTCTTTGGTACCTCAAACCCCAACTAACCATCTACAGACCCTAACTATGTACTTGTTCCAGTTACAATTGTTGCATAATAAACCACCCCAATATTAGTGCCACAAAATAATTTTTATGCTTATGGAGGCTGTGGTTCAGGGACTAGGGCAGAGGTTGGCAAGGTGATTCTTTTCCCATGTCAACTGAGGTCACTTGGGGGTTCATAGATGAAAGAAAGATGTGTTACTCTGGGGATCCAAGAGACCTTCACTTCCATGTCTGGTGACTTGGTGAGAATGGCAAAAAGTCTGGCTCAGTTGTGATGGCTGACTGGAGAAGCTTCTACGTGGCTCCTCTAGCGTGACCATCTCCATCTCAGAGTTAGTGAAACTCTTATAGGGAAACTGGCTTTCCTCAGAGGGTTTATTCTAAATATCCAGGTGGAAGCTGCCTCAGAAGCAGCATAACACTGCTTGGTTGAAGCAATCACAGGGCCACCTCAGTTCAAGGAGAGGAAACTTAGACTCCATATCTTAATGAGAAGAGTTTCAGTAAATTTGTGGTCATTTTGAAAAACCTCTACAATGCCTAAGAGAAAAACAGCACTGAGAAAACCCTCAGGTCAGCTCTGGATTGAAATGAAGCTGCTGTTAAGGATTCTTTTTCCCCCATCCAGCTAGTTTCCATAGGGAAAGGTAAGCCCAGGCTGCTCATGGTCTGCCTTTGTCTGTGCAGGTGTCCCCTCTTAAACTCAGATCTCTCCAAATGCAGCTCTCTGCACTCCTGTGTCCCCTGGGCACCTCTCTTTCCTTCTACTCTTTTAATTAACTTGTTGATGAATGGGAACATCCACAAGCGCCCCATGCACAGAACCCCAACAACCCTACACCTAGATAATACTTCCCAATATTTATCCTTCTAAGTTGTTAAGGAAATGAAGATTGCTTCTGTGAGAAAGGAAAGGACTTAAGCTTCTTCTTAGCTCCCAGAACCACCACTATTTTTATTGCCAGACTGGGTTATCCTGAGAGGTCACAAAGAGAAAGTAACATTAAAAAAAAAACAAACCCAAAACAACAACAACAAACCCAAGAAAGTGAGCTCATCAGGGTGCTGAGGCCTGCAGCTCACAACAGGCTACACCCTATCCCCACACTGAATCTAAGCACTAAGTGTGGGAAGTGAGAACTCAGGGTAAAGGGCTTTCCTTCCTTTAAAAATAAGCCTTAAATGGGCTAAGCCACCCACTCACTATCTCCTTTCCCTTGGGCCATTCCCTGGTCCTGATCAAATTTCTAGGAACTGGGGAATAGCATCTTTTTGCACCAGCCCTCCAGAATCAAGAAGAATAAAAAGAACAAACTATGCAGAAAAGGAGATCTCCCAGAGAGCCAAGAGAAAGTGAGGGTTTGTTTGCCTTAGGCCAGCTCTATTTATATTTCCTATACTCCACCTTAGCAGGGTGGTCTAATTGTGTGGCTCTGTGGACTCCAGAACTCCATTTTATTCTTGATCTGCACCAGAGTTCTTACTCTGAGAGGGAGGAGGGACGTTCCCACTTTCTCCCCACACCAAGTGTTATAGTATGTGCCATTTATGTATCCTTGACCAATTACTGAGTGTCAGGCACTGTGCCTTCTTACACTCAATATTTCATGTACGCCACAAACAATCCTTTGTTATATTGATATTATCCCTGAATTACGGGTGACAAACCCAAGACTCCATGAGCTAAAATAACTCTTTCTGGCTCACACTGTTAGAGGATATAGAACTTGGTTTAGAAGCAAGGCAATCTGAGCCCAAAAATGTAAATATTTTTTCCTAAATTGAGCATGAGAGCTAATAGCGGCTATCAGAAAGCTGTAAGAACAGTGTAGTTACAGTCAATAAGACTTTTGCATAGGGGGTACATGCAAATAACGTGTATAAATAACCAACATCAATACGGATGTTTAAAAGAGGCTAAGCAATAATAAAAATGGTGTCAATCTCAAACAAAGGCAGTTACTCCAATAACAAAGAGGGTTTATTTGGAAACAGTAGCAGGGGGTGGGGATTGGAGAATATTTTCATCGCAAGACCCATGTGCACATCTCCACATCCAAGGCTATGCAACCTCTTGAGAACCTTCCCTGCAGTTCTGCTGGTTTAGGGAAGCAACGTCACTTCTTATGGGAGATTCAAGAAATTTTGGGTACCCTTCATTCTAGTCTCCCAATTTCCTTTAAATAGAATTCTGGATATTAATGCTCACATGTCTCCCTTTTCATTAGGTCTTTCCCTGAATCTTTGATGAGGTAGATAATTAGATTTAGATCTCTCTCTGAAAGCATTGGCGGTAAACAGACAGGGAGTGCTGCTGGATTGGATTGTCTCTTGCCCCTTTGTGCCAATGCAGGCCTTTCTTGGGGTCATGTCCCATGTTAGAGGTGTGATATTGAGTTTGAGAACCTACTGAGGTCACGTTACAGTGACAAGGAAGGTACAAAAGTGATCATGGATTTTTTTTAATCTAAAGTTTACATCTTGTAGTTGCAGGCTCTCGAGATCCGTGTTGATTCAGCATCACCTTGTGAGGCACCTGTTTCTAGAAAATGTTATAGGTAACAAGTACAGAAATTAACAATAAGCATATGAAGTAAAATGAAATAATATTTCAAACCCAGTTTGTATGATGGTGTTAAACCGGACGCCAAAAACGAAAAAAGCAGTTAACTAAATAGATCACATGACCAAGTACAGTTTGGTGCCCTTGCGGCAAACAGTGGTTTTGTTTCTTAATTTTATGTAATTAAATTTCTACTTATCCATCCCTGGGTAAACGCTAATACTGCTATCATACAGATATTACGACTGAAACAGGTCTATATGGCTGCTATGCCAGGGCAAAGGACAGTGCCCCGGTAGAGAACAGGTCACTGTGGGTTTTCACCTATGCACATTTGCAAGGCCACACAGGGAAAAAACAACAGTTGTTTTTATTTAAGAAAACAGGGAAACAGAGTTTCTAAGGCCACAAGTGGCTGGCCATCTTATCCCAGGTAGTGTCCACAGTGTCCAGAAGACACCTCCACTCAAAAGGCTACTCATTCAAGATGGCGCTGTCTTGCCAACAAGGGTGCTGAGCTTATGACACACCAGCAAGCAGTGGGCTGGGATGCAACTCACCTCCGCAGCTTGAGGCCATCACAGGCAGGGCCGCTGAGATGATGTTGCAGCAGCCCACAGCAACAGTCTGAAAGTATCAACTGCAGTGGATGCTCGACCAGACAACAGCGGAAGCAGCAGCCCCAGGAGGCAGTGCTGGCCCATCAGATACACCTGTTACCAGCTTTCATGGTGACCCTGATACTGTGCATCTGGTCACCAGAGGCGGCGTTAGAAACACCAGCATTACAGCTCTTTGTGAGTTGTTGGCCCACACCAACAACAAGCAGCTCCGTGGGACAACAGTGGTATCTCTGGTGCTCTTCAGGCAGTGACAGTGGCAGCGCCACTGAGCAAACTGCTTTTGTGCTCATGTTGAGAAAGCCAAACGTTGCATGACAAGAACTATTTTCACATGGAGGAGATTTATTCAAGATGGCCATCAAGGTAGTTGGTGGGTTAGGTACCCCAAAGCAACTGGCTCCCCAAAGGTGGGAGTGCTGGTATTTTATAAGAGGTAAAGGAATGTGAGGAAAATACAGACCTTTATATTTGCAGGACCGAGGAGGAGCTGAGCTGTCCAGGTGACTGCAATCAAAGTGTTTGACTTTCCCAGCAGGGATTTTTCTCAACAATCAGCACAGATGTTTGCTTCTGATGCCATTATCAACTCAGAGAGACACAGAGAATTTTATTAGGGATGTAACACAATAAGTTTTCCAAGTTTCCCAGAATGCAGGTAAAGCTAGTTAATGGTTAATCATAAGGACTAGGTGGTGCAATTCAGTGAGTTAGCTGTTAATTTCTAGAGAGCAAACACTAAAGTGTGGTTAGTGTTTAGTTGTATTTATTCCTCAGTTTTGGTCTAGGGATGTTTTGTGTTGCAAAACGGAGGGGATTACTACATTACTATCACACAGATAGATACCACCTTGCTTAGCAAGTAGATGGTCACGTACTAGAGTTATTCAAAACTATTTTATTCCAGAGTCAAGCAATGCTTGCTAAACTGAAACTATTTTGACTGTAGAATTTGGTTAGCTCACTGCAGTTAAAGAGTCAAGCAATCAGAAAGTTTTCCCCTCGGGGATGTGGAGAAAACCATGTCTATCTATAGAAAGCAGTGAGAAACAATAATGCTGAAACACATGTGCTTCGGTCATTTGGGAAAGCCATCTCCTCAGATCTGCGTCAAATCCCTGGAAATCTTTCTTTTCAGGTCAGCAGATGATGTGCAGATCCAGTGAGAGCGTGGTGCTTTCTTCAGATGTATCACATGACCCCAAGAATCTATTCCCTAAAGCATTACTGCACAAAAGCAATACTTACTGTGGACTTTTCCAGTGAGATTGAAGAGAAGTTTTTTATGAACATCTCTCTCACTAGACAAAGCCTCCAGGTTGCAGGGTAGGCTGCTGAAGGTCTTTGTCTTTGTCTCCTAGAGTGTTCTGTGAATACACTGATACACTGACCAGCAGAACATGTTTTTTTTTTTTCCTTAAATATTTATTTATTTATTCATACAAGAAACGGGGTGTGTGTAAGCCAGAGGTCTGGGCAGTGAGAGGATTCACCAGAAACAAAGTGGGGAGTAGAACAGGCAGATCTACTGAAATAC
Source organism: Condylura cristata (assembly GCF_000260355.1). Lineage (NCBI taxonomy): Eukaryota > Metazoa > Chordata > Mammalia > Eulipotyphla > Talpidae > Condylura > Condylura cristata. The sequence goes on along the minus strand of NW_004567120.1, from coordinate 18,848,987 downwards.
ACTGCTGAGGGGAGCAGCGGGGGAGACAGGAGAGTTCTGCTGTGCCTTATGTGGGTCACCTCTCTGGTTGTGATAGAATTCAATGCTGCAGTGGCAGTGAGAACCCAATTCATGCCATAGTGGTTGGTGATAGATAAGGCTGGGAGGTTAACCTGTGCCACCAGGGAGGCCCCAGAATATGGTTATTTTTGACAGCAGCAATGAGGCCTATAAAATGCTGAAAAATACTTTAACCAGCTATGGATCAATGTGGGAGAGACTAGGTATATTGAGCATCTGGTGACTACCTCCAAACCTGAGTTTACAACTTCCAGAAAGGTTTATCTGTGATTTAGAAGATCAGAGTCAATGCTTTTGTCTAAGGCATTTGGATGGTCTCTATAAATTTGGCCAACTGAATTTTAATAATATTGTTTGTGCACTCGACTAATCCAGATGACTGAAGGAAGACACAGTGAAATGCTTCATGACAGGCAAGTGGCGTTAACTTGTCCAAGCACCTGGCCAGTAAAATGCATTCCTTAATCACTATGGAGTTCAAGAGAAGTTCTCCAGGTAGGTCTAATCTTTTCCAAAAGAACATTGACCACAGAAGAGACAGTTGTCTGTTTAGAAGGGAAAGCTGCAGTTCAGTTCAGTGCAGAAACATAGACAGTAGCTAAAATATATTTATATCCATGAGATCGAAGGAACTATGTGAAATCCAATGGCCAGACCTCAAATGGGCCACTGGGCAATTTGGAGTGTCTGGGAGTGGTGACTGTACAAACAGGCATCCCTGGATTATATTTGGACAGATGGGAAACAACCCTTATTAATATTCCTTCACCCGTAGTCTTTAGATGGTTATTAAGAAATGGGGTGAACAAAACAGACATTAATGTGGTTAAAAAAACATTTATTCTAGCAGTACCAAATGTTGGGAGGGCCAAAGTGAACTCGTGCTGGCCCCCAACATTAAAGGCCCCAAAGAAGTCTATTTATTCCCGTTTGAAGAAACTGAAAAAGCCAAAGGAAGAAGTGGGCTCACACCCTGGAGTTAACCACAGCAGAGGAACTCCAAGCTAAGCAGTTGCTGCCACTTGTCTCCTGCGTTGTACTGCTTGGTATTGCCTCGATACAGTCTTGTTCTAATTGCAGTTTTTCCTACCCAGCAATCCTCAACATTGCTTCTGATGAATGTGAGAGTTGTCCATGTATCTTCCAGGGGTTGCTGACTTAATTTGATTGCAATTTAGTTGTGACTCTGTGGAGGAGATGAGCCGGGCATGTTCACGCCATCTTGCCAGACTCTAATATTTGCACCTTTTAGACAACTGATCAGTATATATTCTGATGGTTGGTAGGAAGCACAAATGACAATCTGAGCTTGAATCTGAACAGCAGCAGTCCTGTGAGACTGAAATCAACCTGTGGAAATCAACCTGATGTTCTCTCTAGGTCCTTAACATCAACATAGGACATCCTGCTTGTATTCAAGGACAGCTTGGTATTACAAAGTTGAAACCTTCCCCCCCAAAAGATATTGGAATTGGTGACCAAAACACCCTATTATTTATCAGTATCATCAACTCTCACGCCCCACTCTTGCAGCCTCTATTCCTTTACTTTGCATACGTTTTCTACTGTTTTCCTGATCCTGCCCTTTCATTATAATCAGATAATATTTTTGATCAAACACAGAGTTTGGGGGTGCTTACCCCAGACCTACCAGGCCAGAATCTCTAGGGGGTACATTTCACTTCACAATTCTCATTTTTAGTTGGTACTATGAAATGCGCCCAATGTGACTGTGTTTGGAGAGAGAGCTTTTAGGAAGAAATTAAGGTTAAAAGGGTCATAAAATAATAAGGGTAGGGACCTAATTCAATAGGACTAATGGTCTTGAAAGAGGAAGGGATAAGGATATATCTTTTTCTTAATGCATGCACTAAGGAAAGTCTTGTGAGTGCTCAGCAAGATGTGCATCTACAAAGCAGCAAGAGTTCTTACCAGAACTTGCACTTGTGATTTTGGTCTACCAGACCTCAGAACAGAGAGGAAGCAAATTTATTGCCCAAGCCACCCAGTCTGTGGAACACGAGACAGGAAGGTTCTCAGAAGATTCTTATGCACTCAGCATATATCTGCCTCCCTTCACCTTTTCATTCAGAAAACTTCTGTTTATCTTTTAAAATTGGGCTCAGGTGTAATAGCCTATGGGACAATCAGGCAGCTGCTGGGCCAATGAAACATGCTGGGACTAGCGCTGGACATAACTCAGGTTCATGATCATTGTCTTTGCCGATGTGCTTGCTCTCTACTATACCTCGCACCAGTGTTTTAAGTAAGGACTTTTAAATAGGTTTTTAGTAAGGGCTTAAGAGCAGCAGTCTCAGTGGGAGGGTCAGTCCAGTTAGGACAATTACTTACATGGCGTTTTATAAAAAGATTCAGGAAAACGTCAGTTGTCCTTATTGAAAGGGGCTTGCTTAGCATTATTGAAATGAATAAATAAATGTATTAAATTCTGCTCTGTTTTTGAATTTGTTTCCACATTTGATTCTTCCAAAAAATGTTTTGGTAAGAATATGGAATTTTCTTTAAAAATCCATTCTGTGTCCCATTTAGGAGTTTGATTAAATCCTGTGCCAGTAGATTGCTGCTGTCTGTAGAACATGAATGCAGAGAGATCAGGTGATGTTTCCCCCTCCTTGATTCACACTTAAGAATACAATAGATTTGGCCCTCCCTGGTGGCGAGGCAGGTTAAAGCACA
>NW_004567120.1:18794394-18845719 GCF_000260355.1 Condylura cristata | reverse complement strand
AGCACCTATGCTCATGCTCATGGTGAGTTGTCAAATTTTCTGTTTCGCATCTCCCAGACTTAAAGCTAGAGAAGCCACAATCCAGAAACACTGACTGATTAAATATATATATTTATCTCCAACAGATGTCTGCTCTCTCTGAACAAAAGATCAGGAAATTAACACCTTAGCAGGACAGAAAACTTTCATGAAATAATTCCCCTACTCCAGTCAAACAGCACTGAAAAAATAGTGACCTCTTTCTTATCCACACCAGGAAAGGTCAAAATATGGAGAGGAGAGTTCATCCTCACCCGGCAGTACTGAGCGTGTTACACGGTAGCCCAGAATGGACCGGGCCGCCTGTCTGTTTGGCGTCACCTATGTGCTCAAAATTCAGTTATACTGCAGATACACACAAAAGGGTAAATAACAGGTTTATTTACAAAAGGGGAAAAGAAAAGGGAAAAACCCAGGGAAAGAGAGCGGATACAAAGTAACTGGAATACCTTACCGGCTCGGTGGACTGAGTCACACAGTCCGGAAAGCCGTTTCCCGAGCCAGAGAGCGAGAGAGGCACTGACACCCTATTTATCCCCCAATGTCCCACAATGCCTGCTAGCTCTGCCCTTGGGTCCTCGCAGTTCTCTCCCTGGTACTTCTGGGAGTTGTAGTTTCCAATCACTGGAGTAGGAGTAAAGTCCAGAAAGCTGGAGTAGGGGGTGGGGTCCACAAGACTCTGCAGAGTTCCTTTAGGACATCCTTCCCCTTCTACTTTTATGCCAGGGATCACCTGGGAAGCCTAGATTTCCAGGCCCACACAGTAGCATCAAGGTGTCCCTCACAGTCTCTGCTGGCGTCAGCAGAAGCATAGCAGGGAACAATGGAACCCTGACTAACCTGATGTCGACTGAAACCACATGGAGATTCAGACCTCCCACTTGTACTTGCAAAAATGTGGTGCTCCTCCCAAACTCAAATATAATCAGAGGCCAAGCAGGGACTTTGACTTCTATCTCATGTAATGAGATGGAACTCCCTTCTTCCTCTGCTGGAATGGTAGTAAATAAATTCAAGTAAAGCAGAAGGTTTAAAAAATATTCAGCAACTCAGAGCATAAGTGAAAACGGCCAGGTTTCAATTGAAAATCACTCAGTATGAGACAAAACAGGGAGGTGTCAAACAGTGAAACAAGAAAATCAATAACACCAACGCTGAGATGATAGAAATGTTAGTATTATCTGATGAGGGTCTTCAAGCACCCATTAAAAACTACTCAAAACATAAATATGAAAGCTCTTGAAGCATTTTTTTTTAAAGATTCATTTATTCATACAGAACTGAGGTACAGGCCAGAGATGTGGAGGGTGAGAGGATTCACCAGGGACAGAGTGGGGAGCAGAGGAGGCAGATCCAGGGAAACACACTGCTAAGGGGAGCAGCGGGTGGATCAGAAGAGGTCTGCTGCGCCATGTGGGTCAGCTCCCTGGCCCTGGATTGAACTCATGCTGCAGTGGCTATGACAGCTTCCTAGAGCACCAGGGAGGGCCCTCTTTTAAAATGGAAAACCTCAGCAAATAAATAGAAATTTAGGAATTAGAAGGTACAAAGAAAACTAAAAGAACACTGGAATTGAAAAATATAGTAACTTAAATAGGCTGATCACTCAGGAGCAGAATAAGTGGATAGGAAATACTCGGTGATGGGCCCTCCCTGGAGGTGCAGCAGGTTAAAGCACAGCACTAAGATGCTGAAGCCACTTCAGCATGAGTTTGATCCCCACCCCCCCTGGAGGAGACACACATGGCGCGGCAGACCTCTCCTGACCAGCCCGCTGCTGCCCTCAGCAGTGTACTTCGTCAGTCGACCTGTTCTGCTCCCCACCCTGTCTCTGGTGAATCCTCTCACCGCCCCTGCACCTCTGGCCTGTACCCCAGTTCTGTATGCATAAATAAATAAATCTAAAAAAAAAAAAAAGGAAAGACTTGGTGAACTGGGTGACTGCAAGCTAGCAATGACTTGGTCTGCACGATTCAGGGAAACAACCTGAGAAAAAGAGACTCAGGGACACATGGAACTATAGCAAATTATATTTGTATTTTTGAAGTCCCAAAAGAAGCTGTGGAAGTACTAAAAAATTTAGCAAACTTTCAAAGTTCAGCATTAATCTGTAATTATCTCAAAAACATAATCTAAAATATTAGAATGCACAGAAAGAAAAAAATTCTGGGTGGAAACATACTGGCTCTGGGGGATCATATGATTGCTGGTTTTGTTTCCTTAGGACTTGGAAAGATTTGGTAGTGGGTGTGGTGTGGTGAAATGAAATTGGAGGACATGTAAACCTAGTCCACTAAATCAATAGTGTTGTAAACCAATGCTACCTCTATAAAATGAAAATAAGATATTTTGAGTTTGTCTAATATTAACTGTATTATTTATTGCTCTTGGTGTTATTTTTAGAGGTGTGGGAGTAATCCAAATGGTTTGTGCTTGCTCCCATCCCCCTCATCCCTAGCAAATACTCATCGAGCCCCTGAAGCTCTCACCCCACCTCACCCCACCTCACCCCACCCTCCCCTGATCTGCATTTAGATCTTGCCTATGCACTATAGAATCTTTCCTGCACCTACCTGGGATGCAGGCCCTACTTTAACACTAAGATCTGTAAATTGATTTCAGGTTTCAATCTAGGGAAAAGGCAGAGGGATAGGAGTTGTGGGATACGGAGAAGGAGCATGAGGGCCTTTGCTCCATTCTTGAGATAACATACTTTCTAATGTAGGAAATGAGACAAGGCTCCTGGGATAAGGCTGTGTTTTCTCTCTCTTTTTTGCATTCGCCCACGCAGCCCACAGCTTTACAAGTGAGTCAGGAAGCAGGCACCAGGCTCCCGTTTCTCTTCTAGAAATGCTGATTTTTGTTTTCTGAGAAATAAGCGTGTTCTCCCCTTCTTATACAATAAGTCAAAGTTCTGAGAATCGATTGAAAGACACCAAGGCTAGCCCTTGATTGATTTATTAGTTCACGTCTTTCTTGCCTAATGCTGAAAGCATGTGGTGCGTTTCAATTTTAAATGAGAGCTGCTGACTCAGATTCAGGAAGGATCTTTGTTGCTTTTTTTTTTTTTTAGAGGGTAGAATTCCAGCTGAGTCTTTTTTCTAAAATTTTATTATGAAACTTCAAAGATACAGAAAATTTGAAACAACTTTTCAGCAACAACTATCTCCACACCACCTAGTTTCTATATTTTACCTTTTATTGAACTTGTTTTATCATATTCTTCTCATCCATCCATCCTAGGAAGCATTCATCAATTCTTCTTACTCTTTTGATGCATTTCAAAATAAGCTGCAGAGTTCAATAACCCTTTTTCTAGTATATATGTCATTAGCTAGAGTTTCATAATTGTGGTTCTTTTCTCTTTTGATGTAAAATTTGCATATATATCTACAAAGATGTACAAATTTGAAGTGGTAAATTGACTCAAGTTTTTTTTTTTAAAGATTTATTTTTTTATTCATACAGAATTGGGGTACAGGCCAGAGATGTGGAGGGTGATAGGATTCACCAGAGACAGAGTGGGGAGCAGAACAGGCAGATCGACGAAGTACACTGCTGAGGGGAGCAGCGGGCGGGTCAGGAGAGGTCTGCCACGCCATGTGGTCACCTCCGGGGTAGGCGGGAATCGAACTCATGCGGAAGTGGCTTTAGATTCTCGATGCTGTGCTTTAACCCGCTGCGCCACCAGGGAGGGCCAATTGACTCAAGTTTTTATACTTACAGGTGCATAGTCCAAACCTCCATCAAGATACAGGCCATAATCAGCGGAAATCCCTCCTCTGTCCCTTTCAGTTCTTACTTGCTCGCCATCCTCCACCGCTGCAGCACATGCGCTCTTCACGGAAGGCTGCCTTCCACTCAGCGGAATGCATTTGAGCGACGTCCATGTTGTCAGCGTCGTCCATGTAGTTCTTCCTTTTGTAACAATGTGATCGCCATAGAAAGGGGAGGGTCCAGGCTCCCTGCCCCACCCACGAAAGGGTGGAACTGAGCAGCCAGATAAGAGTGGGAAAGGATTTGAAAAAGAAGGAAGAGAAGACCTAGACGAGGCACATGAAGCAGAGACTTGTAAGAAGAAGCTGCACTTGCTTCTCTGCCTTGGACTAGAGAAGCACACACTCGAGTAAGACAGAGTGGGTGAGAGGCCAGTGGGGAGGCCCACAATGGCAGCCTTTATCTTGACTTGCATTTTGCTTTTGCTTTTTCCTGCCAGGCTGGCTGGCCCCTTGTGGCCCTTTCCTATGAGTGCCCAGCAGAAGGTGCCTTAGATTTGTGGCAAGCTTTGGGCCTCAGCGGTCCTGCCTTGGGCCAACCCTGTGTGCCTGGGCATTCTGCCTCGAGGGGATGGGTAACATTAGGTGCTTCAGGGGGAAACTCTTTTAACTATACTCTTTCTCTTCTCTCTAGTGCACGCTAATTGTATTAAAGTTTTTTTTTTTCCTATTGAAAGCTCTTACACACTAAGACTATGTTCAGTGGATAGCAGAACCCATTTAGAGTAGGCAGATTTAGGGGTTCCTGGGGGTCCCTCATTCTATGTGCTAACACACAGAATGTCACAGCTTCCCTGTTCTTCTGTTGATGATACCTGCCCTGTTTCCAGATCTTTGCTAGTATAAATAAAGTGATTATTACTACATTTCTGTGTTTAATAAAAGTGCTTCATTTGAGGGAGTATCCTAGGGATACTTGCAGGACTGAGAGATAGGACACAAGATTGTTTCTTACCTGGTGGCTGGACCTTAAGTTAGTGTTCAGTCCTGGGAGACAGCACTGGGCCTTAGCTTCTCTGTCCAGAACATCAGGGTATTCATGGCCCTGACTACATTTGCTTTCATTTGTAAATTGTTCTGTTAGAGCGTCCTTGACGGCATTCAAAAACTACTTTCAATGTGTGATTTAACCTTCAGAAACTCAAAATCAATGGGGTTTTCTCATTGTACTGGCCCACTCAGGAGGTAGCTTCTGCTGTGTGTTTGATGGAGATAAATGTCACAGGCTCCTCTTGGGCATTTCATTTCCATTCTGGTCACCTAGTTGTTGTGTAATAATACTCATTAAAAAAAATATTTATTTATGCATATAAGAACTGGGGTACAGAGGGGGTTGCGATGACCCACCAGAGATAGAGCGGGGACCAGAGCAGGCAGAGCAACTAAAATACACTGCTGAGGAAAGCAGCAGGCGAGACAGGAAAGGTCTGCTGCACCATGTGGGCCAGCTCCCTGGTCAGGGATAGAACTGTGCTGATGTGGCTGCAGATAGCTTCATAGTGCTGCGCTTTGAGCCCCTGGGAGAGTATTGGGAGAGCCCCAATACTCATTCATTTTTTTTTTAATTTTTAAAATTAGTATGGAGTAAAATTGGCTTGCAAAGTGTACTGTTGTAGCAATTTTACCATTCTATAAAATTTTCAGTTTAATGGAAAACTAGGCATTCACTCTGATTCAGGCCTGTCCATTGTCTTTGAGGAATTTTGCAAAAAACAAAATTACTTTGTAAATTGTAGGTAACTGATTGATATGTAAGGTCCTTTATCTAGTAATTTTGATTGGTTTCCCTACTTTCTGTAGAAAAACCACTTTTCCCTTTATTTGCAATTCAATTCCATTCTTATAAAATTGTGCTTTTTTCCACTTTTTCTTTACATCAGTTATAAAAGCTGCCTGTGTCCCTCAGACGAGAAAAATAAATCTTTCACAGGTTCATTTTTTATCTGTATGAGAGCCATGCTTTTAGTTTTGAAAATTGGTTTTCCCTATTGTTAATTGAAATATAGTACACATACCATAAAATTTCATCTTCTTAAAATATACGATTCACTACAGTTTAGCCTATTTTTAGTGCATTTACAACGTGCAATGATCACTAATCCAAGAACATTGAAAATTATATTTTAACTATCAAGATTCTTCCAACTTGATGTATGTAACAGTAGTTCATTACTTTCTTTGATGAGCATTGAGTAATGCATTGTTCATTTGTCATCACTGAGTTAGACATTATATAAATGTACATAGTTCATTTGCCTATCACATATTGAAGGGCGTTTGTACTGTTTTCAGTTTTGGGTGACTATGAAAAGAACAGATATAAACATTTAGGCACAAGATTTATCTCATGCATTGTTATTTAATATTTTATTTTAATCTTACTTTTAACACCCCAAATTAGTTTCTATTATTGCTATTGAGTTGTATCATCAGTGGTTATTTAGATTTATGCTTAGGTCGATTTCTTTGTTCACTATGACAGATTATATTTTCCAAAGTCTGGGGCAACCTCATCTAGAGTGTGAATTTGTCACTCTCCATCAAGAGACAGATTTATTTCTTTGCCCCTTGAATCTGAGATGGTCTTACTGGCCGCATTAATCAGTAAAATGTGATGAAGTGATAAGGTGGGACTTCTAGGGCTAGGTCAGACAAGGCCATGCAGATTTGACCTGCTTTTCCTGGATGGTTCATTCTCTGGACACTCCCATGAGAGGACAGTGTGGTCAACCCCAGCCTCCACTAAGCAGTCTTTGAGCTCTCACAGTTCCCAAACTGCTAGACGATTTGAATCTTTAGTCATCTGAGTCATCTCCACTATTCGCTTATATCCAGCTGAGGCTTCAGACATCAAAAAGTAGACACAAACCACTTAAGCAAGTCTCAGGTTTTTGTTTGAACAGACATTGTCATTTCTGTATGCGAAATATCTATGCTATGAATGGGATTACTTAGTCAAATGGTAAGCGTTTGTGTAATTTAATAAGAAACCACCACACATTTTCAGAGTGACTGCACTGTTTTGCATTCTCACCAGTAACATGAGAGTTCTAGTTCCTTGTAATCTTTACCAGCAAGCAACGGGAGGGTTATCATTAGTTTTTATTTATTTCAGTCATTTCAATATGTATGCAGTAATATCTCATTGTGGATCAAATTTGCATTTCCTTAATGGAAATGATGTGTGACATTTTTTCATGGGCATTTTTTTTTTTTTTTTGCTATCCACATATCCATTCTGTCCATTCATTGTTTCAGACTGACACTGAAAACAATAAGATCTGATAATGTTCTGTGATTTCCCTCCCCCCGACATGACATTTCAATTTTACTCCCTATTCATTTGTTCTTATTCGTGTGCATTGGCTGAGTTTTGATAAATGCACATTCCTGTTGAAATTAACGCCCTGTGCAATAACACAAAATAATCACCATTCTGGAAAGTTCTAGTTATTCTCTGTTCCAACACCCCCAAAGTTATCACCCCCATTCAGTGTCATGATTTTTCCAGGGTAAATTTTGCTTGATGTAAATGAAATAATACAAAAGTTATTGTTTTGTGTATGAACTATTTCTTCCACACAATGTTTTTTAAATGCATTCACCTTACAAGTATCAGTAGTTCTTTCTTTTTTATTGCTGTGTGGTATTCCATCACACAAATAGGTCACCATTTGTTTATCTATTATTTTATTGATAAACCCTTACCTGTTTTCAGTGTGGCCTATGATGAAGAAAGTTGCTATGAACAATACATACAAGTCTTTATCTGGACATATGTTTTCATTTACCTTGAATAAATACTGGAAGTCAAATTGCTGAATCATACGTTAGATATATATGTAAATTGATAAGAAACTACCATACCTTTTATCAATTGCAAAGAAGTATTCTTTCAGCCATGATTCTTTAAGCAAGTCTGACTCATGGGTTTCCCAGGATTAGAATTGCCCTTTGTTGTGGAAATTGTGGAGGTGGAATCATTACCACCCCCTTCCTGGATCAGAATTGAATCAAGACTATACATGGGCCTCTCCAGGCAGTTCTTCTCTCCCAGCTGTCAGTCCTGGTTATGGGGAGGCGGGTGGTTTAATTCTAATGCTTCTGACAGTTCTGAGCAGGGAGCCCAGTGCCTGCTGCACAAACAGCTGAGTTTAGCCTCAAACTGCTCTGTTGAAACCCCACCTTCCAATATCTGGCTTTCCCTCAGTAGGTCTGCTCAATCATTGAATTTCATGTCTCTACATGCTTAGTACTGCTCAGGTGCAGGTTGCAGGCACACTCCAAGAGGCTTGCATCGCTTGTCTTACCACAGGGTTAGTTGAAGACAGGATACAGCCCTGAAGAGCCCACACCAGCTGAGAATGGAGGGCTCCATACAAAGCGAGTTATCAGAGTTCATCACATCTGAACATACAGCGACCGACTGACTGCTCAGATCCTCTGGGATCCCTTTCTATGAACTCTGCCTTCTTTCTCCAAAGGTTGACTGGAGACAGGGGCACCAAGATGTTCTGGGCAGCAGGTACTCTTGCTGTTCCTCTTCTGGAAATACTTTTTATTTCTTGGCCTGGCAGTGCCCCTTTCCAGCAGGGCCTCCTTTATGGCAGTGAACACTTTCTACCCACTAGTGTTGCTATTTGAAACTGTTTGTTTACTTAATATACTCCAACTTGTCCTGGAAAGGATTTGATGTGATTTGTAAAGAATAAATAAAGTACAAATCAATATAAATTAAAAGTGAAAGAAAAACAAGGGACATGAAATGGAGCCAGAAATGCAATTTTTGTCCACTTATTAATCTTGCTAATGGTGAAGGCCATAGGGAAAGAACTCTATCTTTGTATTTCCAAGACCTTGTCCATTCTCTCGCTCTAATATATTTTTTAAAGATTTATTTATTTATTCATACAGAACTGGGGTACAGGCCAGAGATGCGGAGGGTGAGAGGATTCACCAGGAACAGAGTGGGGAGCAGAACAGGCAGATCAATGAAGGACACTGCTGAGGGGAGCAGTGGGCGGGTCAGGAGAGGTCTGCCACGCCATGTGGATCTCCTCCGAGGAAGGTGGGGATCGAACTCATGCGGAGTTGGCTTAAGCTTCTTAGTGCAGTGCTTTAACCCGCTGCGCCACCAGGGAGGGCCTCGCTCTAATATTTTAAGCAGCATCAGCAAGATATAATTTAATTAGATAAAATTCACCACTTCGATATAAAATTCAACAGTTTAAAACCTACTGACAGAGTTGTGTAATCATCCTCACAAACTGTTTTAGAATGTTTTCATTATCCCACAAAAAATGTCTCCATATCCACTAATAGTCACTCCCTGCTTCCTCGTACACCCTGTCTCTGGCAACATTTGTTTTCTGTCTCCACTCAATAACCTATGGTGGATATTTCATATAAGTGGAAAAATACAATATAAGTTTGTGTTTGGTTTCCTTCACTTAGCATGCCATTTCACGGTTCAACTATGTTGTAGTCTGTATCAGGTTCAACTATGTTGTAGTCTGTATCAGTACTTGATCTCTCTGTAGGCTCTGTAATATTCCATTGTATAGCTATGACATTTTTTTTTATATCATTCATCTGTTGATGGGCATTTCCACCTTCTAGTTATTGTCAATAATGTTACTGGGAACACTTGCATACAAGTGTTTTTTTTTGTTTTTTGTTTTTTGTTTTTTGTTTTTTTTTTTTGTACATCTGTTTTTCCTTTCTCTTGGGTACAGCAGTAGAATAGCTGGGTCATATTGTAACACCATGACTAGTCATTTGAGGAATTTCCAGACTTTTCCAACGTGAATGCCATTTTATATTCCAACTATTAGTGTATAAGGGTTCCAATTTTTGCATATCCAGCCAATATGTTTTATTATCTGTGTTTTTTATTCCTTTACCTTAGAGGGTATGAATTAGTGTCAAATTTTGGTTTCGATTTCAGTTTTCTAATGCTAACCACCTTTCTATGTGTTTCTTAGTCATTTACATATCTTCTTTGGAAAAATGTCTAGTCTCTCCTTTGCTCAGTTCTCATTGGATTTGTTTCTTAATTTTCTTTGCTTTTTTTTAGATTTATTTATTTATGCATAAAGAACTGGGGTACAGGCTAGAGGTGCAGGGACAGTGAGAGGATTCACCAGAGACAGAATGGAGAACAGAACAGGCTGACTGAGAAGTACACTGCTGAGGGGAGCAGCAGGCGGGTCAGGAGAGGTCTGCTACACCATGTGGTCACCTCCAGGGCGGGCAGGGCTTGAACTCATGTTGAAGTGGTTTTAGCTTGTTAGTGCTGTGCTTTAACCCACTGCACCACCAGGGAAGGCCCTGTTTCTTAATTTTCAAGTTGCAATGGTTATTTTCTTATGTTTTTGTATTTCCCTATTATTGTTTTATAATTACTTGTACTTTTGTGGATGTAACCTTTTCTAATCACTCTGGTTATTATTTTATATCTTGTTCTAAGAGTGTCATTTACACTATTAATCCACTGAAAGTCCTTTTATTTTGTTGAATTTTTCTGTTTTTCATGGTGTTTACTTTGTTTTAGTGTTTGGTGTTTCTCTTATACAGTTCCCTTCCATCATTGGGATGCCTTTTGGGACTCTCCGTTCTGTTCGTACAACTTGTTTCATAATAAAGGGAGTAGATGTGTAGCTGGTGTTTTTAGTCAGAGTTGGTGATGGGGAGAACATGCCTTAAAAATGGCACTAATGGGCCCTCCCTGGTGGTGCAGCAGGTTAAAGCACTGCACTGAGAAACTAAAGCCACTTCCTCATGAGTTCGATCCCCACCTGCCCCGGAGGTGACCACATGGCGTGGCAGACCTCTCCTGACCCGCCCGCTGCTCCCCTCAGCAGTCTACTTCGTCGATCTGCCTGTTCTGCTCCCTGCTCTGTCTCTGGTGAATCCTCTCACCCTCCACATCTCTGGCCTATACCCCAGTTCTGTATGAATAAATAAATAAATAAATCTTTAAAAAAAATGGCACTAATGGAACTATGTGCCTCTCTATTTGTCATAAATGTTGTCATCAACTTGGTCATTGCCCATCACCCAAAATACTGGAATATCTCATTAAAAAAGATAGACAGTTATCAAGCGAGCACATGAAAAGATTGTCAAAGTGGAGAAATCCTATAGTTAAAATAATAACAGGGATGTAAAACAACAGTACGTCATTGATAATAAATTTTCAGTGAATAAAACCAAAAACTTTCAACACTATTATACATTAGGGAAATGCAAATTAAAACCACGAAGGGATATCACTGCAGACCTACTGGAATAGCTAAAATAAAAATACCAAAAGCTGGTGAGAATGCAAAGAAACTCTATCTTCATACATTGTTACTGGGAAGGTAAAATATTAAGCCACTGAGGAAAACTGTTTGGCAGTTTCTTATAAAACTAAACTTACAATTGTCATATGACTGGCATTGCACTCCTGGGCACTTTATAGACTAAGAAATGAAAACATGTGGCTGTGCAGAAACCTGAGTATGATTACTCATGTAGCTTTATGTGTAGTAACCCAAAATGAGAACCAAGCAAAATATCCCTTAATAGGTGAATGTGTAAACAAACCACTATATTCATACCATGAAATACAATTAGCAATTAAACAAACAAAACAAAAAACCACACTTTCTGATGCACATAGCAACTTGGATTTACTAAGGACATTACATTGAGTGAAAAAAGGCAATTTCATGAGTCAGAAGGAGAAAGGCAAGAAATGGATGGTGTCACTTATATATGGAATATAAAGAAAGAAAACAAAGGTTCAAATAAATTCAAATCAATCACAAATCCATGAACTTTGACTATAGAACTGAGGCTGTTAGAATGGAAGGAGGAGAGAAGAGACCAAATTTGGGAGGAAGCATAATGTACTAAAGTAAAGGACTATGGTTGTTTGGATGGTGGGTGTGGTATGATAACACCGGAAGGGGGAGATCCTAAACCTATAAAAAACAACATTGGAAACTACAGTTACCAATATATATATATATACATAAAATGCAAAAAAAAACCTTTCAAAGGGTTACATGTTGCATGATAATATTTACTTATCCTTCTTTAAATAGCAAAATTATAGAGATGGAAAATAGATTGGTGCTTTTCGGGGTTGAGGAATGATGGGGGACTAAGAGTGTATTTTGACTAGAGTGTATTTTGACTAGTAGTGTTATTACTAGTGTATTTTGACTGTAGTGTTATTACACAAGTCTCCACAAGTGATAAAGCGATATAGCATTATACACATTTAACAATGTTAAATGACCAAGTTTGATATTGTACTATCATTTATGTAAGTTATAACTATTCGATAAAATTGGGTGAAGAGTACAGGGGACCTCTCTGTACTATTTTGCAACTTTTTGAGAATCTAGAATTATCTCAAAATGAAAAGTTAAAAAAAGTACAGAGAAAAACAAATGGAACACTCCTATACTCACCATGCAATGGTGCCCGATCATAAAATGGTTTCCATCATTAAAATTTTTATTTTTTAATGACCAAACAGTAAATTTGACTTTTGGGTACACAATTTTATGAATTCTAACACACGTGAATTTGTCTGAGTACTAACACAATTAAAATTCAGAATAGTTTGTCACCCTCAAAACCTTTGCACTATCCCTTTGTAGTCTCACCTTTTCCCTAAATCTATGCAAAATGATGTGTCCTTTGTCCCTATTTGCTTGTGCATTCCAGAATGTCATATAAATGGAATATAAACGGAATCATAAACTCTATAGTCTAATGAGACTTCTTTTACTCAGCATGTGGCATTTGAACATCTTCCAGATTGTGTGTGTATCAGTAGTTCATTAATGTTATTGGGGATTAGTACTCCACTGTATGAATATAACCATGGGCAGTTTAACTTTTCCATTCATTTGGGCTGTTTCCTCTGTGTGTGTGTGTGTGTGATGTGAATAGAGGTACTCTATGTGGATTCCCTAGTTCCCCCTTGTTCTTGGGGTGTAGTCTTGGTGCCCAAAGTTCCTGCTGGTCAAGCTAAAATGTGGAATCAGGCAGGAGTGTTTCACTAGGGTAAAAGTCTTAGTATGAGGATATGTGCTGAAAACAGCAGGCAGACACTATGGCCAGATCAGCAAAACCAGCTAGACCACCTTGACAGGAAGTATAAACATGGACAAGAGATAGGATATTTTGATCAGCGGCAACAGAGGAGTCTCCCCAAG
The DNA here is from genome assembly GCF_000260355.1 of Condylura cristata. Lineage (NCBI taxonomy): Eukaryota > Metazoa > Chordata > Mammalia > Eulipotyphla > Talpidae > Condylura > Condylura cristata. The sequence goes on along the minus strand of NW_004567120.1, from coordinate 18,832,686 downwards.
CAACAGCCCCTATTCACTCCTCGCTTGTGCCCAACAACTAGGCATCCCCAATACACATCCCCACTATCCACATTTCTCCACACATTCCCCAACTTTCCCTGAATCTGATACCCAATAAGTGTGAGACTGGCCTGGAAAATACGTGCTGCATCTCCAGAGATGCAAGCCCCTGTAGGTCTCTCTCTTGCTCTCTACTTGTACTTCGGAGTTTTCTTTTCTTCATCCTGTATCACTCTCAATGCTGCTGCCCTGTGAGGAGACAGCTCTTAATATTTACATATGGATATTTACAATTGAAATTTATTAATTCATGTGTTGTCAAATTCACCCCTCTAAAGTATACAATGTAGTGGGTTTTGGTATATTCACATTTGTGTAACCATCACCACTAATTCCAGAACATTTCACCACACCAAACAGAAACCCTTTACCCTTTAGCCGTTGTTCTTCATTCCTTCCTACAAGTAACCACTGCTAACCACTAATCTATTTTCTCTTTCTATGGATTTTTCTATTCTGGACATTTTAAATAAAGGGAATCAGAAGATGTGGCCTTTTGTGTCTGACTTCCTTCACTCAGCATATTGTTTTCAAAACTCATTGATGTTATAGCATGTATCAGGACTTTGTTCCTTTTTATGACTGATTACTATTATGTTGCATGGATATAGCACAATTTTTTAATCTATGCATAGTTGATGGAAATTTGGGTTACTTCTACTTTTATACTCTCGTGCCTCTTGCTGCTGCTAGGAACATTGTGTAGAGGATTTTGTGTGGACATACATTTTCATTTCTCTTATGTACATATCTAAAAGTAGAGATGATGAGTTATAACTATGTTTAGTTTTTTGAGAAACTGTTCTCCAAATTGGCTGTAACATTTTACCTTCTTTTTTAAATATTGATTTTATTTATTTATGCATATAAGAACTGGGATGTAGGTCAGAGTTGCAGGGGTGGGTGGATGAGAGGATTTACCAGAGACAGAGTGGGGAGCAGGACATGAGGATCTACTGAAATACACTCCTGAGGGGGACACAGGCAAGACAGGAGAGGTCTGCCAAGCAGTGTGGGTCACCTCCCTGGTGGGGATCGAACTCAAGACACAGTGTCTGATGATAGCATGATAGTGCTGAACCCTACACCACCAGGGAGGTCCTAATATTTTACATTCTTGCTAGCAATGCACAAGGGTGTAATTTCTCCTCATTCTCACCAACACTTGTAATAGCTGTTTTTATTTTACAATAACCATCCTAATGGATGTCAAACGGCAACTGATTGTGGTTTTGATTTGCAAAACACTGATGGCTAATGATGTTGAATATTTCTTCCTGTACTTAATAGCTATTTGTATACCTTTGGAGAAAGGTCCACTCAAATCTTTTGCCCATTTTAAAACTGGATTGTTTTATTTTGTTGTTTTAAGATTTCTTTGTATATCTTGAATAACAGTCCCTCATGACATACATGACTTGTCAATGTTTTATTCTATTCTCTATTTTTTTCCACTTTCTTTTCCAGTTTTGTTGAGATATAATTGGCCTGTAACATTCTATTAATTTAAGATGTTCAGTATATTGTTTTGATATATGCATTCTCTTTCTTGATAATATTTGTTGGCCCTCCCTGGTGGCGCAGCGGGTTAAAGCACTGCACTAGGAAACTAAAGCCACTTCCGCAAGAGTTCGATCCCTGCCTGCCCCGGAGGCGACCACATGGCGAGGCAGACCTCTCCTGACCCGCCCGCTGCTCCCCTCAGCAGTGTACTTCGTCCATCTGCCTGTTCTGCTCCCCGCTCTGTCTCTGGTGAATCCTCTCACCCTCCGCATCTCTGGCATGTACCCCAGTTCTGTACGAATAAATAAATAAATCTTTAAAAGATAATATTTGTTAATGTCCAAATGTTTTTTTAAATTATAATAGCTTAGTTTTATATCATTTTCACATTTTTCCATCTCAGCTGCAATCCCCATCACCAACTCATCTGTGTGCCATCACCTTAGTCCAGTGCACTCCCCTCCCCCATTTTTGATACCATTCTCCATTCCACCCCCGTAAAATATCTCTGGTATGTAGTTGTGCATTGTTATCAACACCCTCCCCCCCCTCCTTTATGCTCCTGCTATGAGTGAAACCATCTGACACTTTTCTTTTTCTTTCTGGTTTATTTCACTAAGCATGATCCCTTCCAGCTCTATCCATGTTGCTGCAAAAGGCATGAGTTTATCTTTTTTGATCACCGAGTAATATTCCATTGTGTGTGTGTACTGTATTTTTAAAATCCAGTCATCTACTTTTGGATGTCCAAATGTTTTTAACTTTGATGAAATATATTTCATCTATTTTTTCTTGTCTTTTGTGTGCCATATGTAAAACATCTTGCCTAGTGCAAGGTGACAAAAAATAATAACTGTGTTTTCTTCTGCCATTAAATGAGTTGTTTGATTGGAAGAAATATTGCAAAGGATACCGTGATGATGAATATGATACTTAGTTAATCTATAGAATATCGATAATACTAACAGAAACATATAAGGAATAATTATGTACTCTATGAAGGGGAAATATCTGCCTGCCATGTGAGGAATATAATTATGCTGTCACCAGATAGGTATATGGTTACACTGGGTCATTGTACCAAATCAGCTACTGAGGAATAGCAGTGATAAAAGAGCAATCTAGGCCCTCCCTGGTGGCTTAAGGAGTTAAAACATAGCACTATGAAGCTATCCACAGTCACTGCAACAAAATTTGATACCTGGCTTGGTGGACCTCTACTGTCTCCTCCATTGCTTCCCTCAGCAGTGTCTTTTCAGTGGATCTCCCTGTTCTGCTTTCACTCTTGTTTCTGGTGAATCCTCTCATCCCTCACACCTCTGGCCTGTACTCTAGTTCTTGTGTGCATAAATTTAAAAATTCTTAAAAAAATTAAAGAGCATTCTGCTATACACAGATTGGAGGCTCAGCACTAGAGTCAGATAAGTTTTAATGAGGGGAAGCTCATGTTACTTAACATATGTATTTGGCCATTTTATTCATGTACTTAATTGTGTAAATGCTGATATTGTAGGACAAGGAAATCTACAGAACTATGAAATAACTACTTTCCCTAAAATTGTAAGACCTGCTAAATCCCAACCTTGTTTTTATCATTTGATGATGAAATGCTGCCGAGCACACTCAACTTTTTGATCTGGTGGATCAAAGTGGAGCCATTTACAATAGGCAGCTTGGGGGTCTCAGGGTTACTTTCTTTCAAATGACAAGGAATTTTGTCCTTTCCCATGATACACTAACAAATTTGTTTTCTCAAAACAAGAGGCTTTCTCCAAAATCCCATGGGGAGAGGGAAGTATTTACATCTTGATTCTCCTGGTAGGATCTGCACCATTTATATATAGTAACCTGAGCTTCTATAGATTCTGAACACCATTGGATCTCTTGGATCATAAAGACCAAGCATCATAGCTAACATAAGCCAGCCATGTGCTATAAGTATTATATCCAGTGGGATGCTCCCTATAGAATGAATATGACAGAGTTTCAGAGAGTCTGAAATAAGACAGCAAAGGTGCACTGATGTCAGAAGGATATACTGAAATTATGATAAGCAGGTGAAATGGACCAGTTTTATGTTTCCTTGTTATTGGAATAGAGGGGGAAAATACAAGATTGATAACTGCATACCAGATTCTAAGAACTGTATTGATTTGTTGAAGTAAAGGAACTCTGTCTGACAGAACTGTTTACAATGAGAAGTGTCACTTTATCAAGTATATGATGATCCACTGTCATTTTTTAAGACCCATATTTTGAATAGACAGGTAGTTAAGTGAAAATGTGATAAAAATCACTACCCTTGCATCATTTAATTCTTTAATGGGTACAGTAATCTAGGTCCTTGTTTAAATTTACTTTCTTGGTAGAGTGGAGCAGTTTCCAAGCCTTCTATTCTAACTTTTTTTTTTTTTAACATATAGCCCTAACTTAATAGCTCATTATGGGGATTCTATCAGTTGCTCTTTATATTTATTTTAGATACACAACCAGAAACCATGATAATAAACATAGGATGGATTTGTGGGTACATTGGAATCACTTGTGCAAAAACTCCTTTTGTCACCCGATTCTGATCTCTAATCATAGTATTAGCTAAGAGTCAGTATCTCTTAGTTCCTAAAAAATTTACATTTCCCTTTCATCCATTTATCCATGCAAAGTTACCCTCAGACCCCATTCTCCTTTTCCTAACCCAAGTCTTCTTACGTTCAATAGTTTCTAGGACTGTGATCTGACTCAGATCTAAGAATTGAATGAAGATCTGTTATTCTCCATTGTATTGACTTGACTTCACCTGACTGGAGGGTTTTTTTTTTGTTGTTGTTGTTATTAATCATACCAACTGGAACATTATTAGACTACTACTGTTTCAGTTCTGGGGGCCCATGGTGAATAAACCATCACCAAAGAGGCATGGTGTTCCAAACCATTATGCTTGCCATATCTTCCTCGTTCCTGGCCACTAAGTGCTGGCCCTTGGTCTTTAGCAAGCTGGGACCCTAGCGTCCTCCCTGATACCAGGGAGTCAATTCAGTGGTGACATTCTCTACCTTAAGCCAGGTCTCTGGAGAATTGCTACTACAAAATTTTAAGAATGTAGTGTTTCTTTCACCAGTGTATTTTTTTTAAAAGATTTATTTATTTGTGCATACAGAACTGGAGTACAGGCCAGAGGCTCAGGGGCGGTGAGAGGCTTCACCAGAGACAGAGTGGGGAGCAGAACAGGCAGATCGAGGAAGTACACTGCTGAGGGGAGCAGCGGGCGGGTCAGGAGAGGTCTGCCGCGCCATGTGGTCACCTCCGGGGCAGGCAGGAATCGAACTCATGTGGAAGCGGCTTTAGATTCTCAGTGTTGTGCTTTAACCCACTGCGCCACCAGGGAGGGCTCACCAGTGTATTTTTTAAGGCCTCTGCAAATGAAGGAAAGTTCTGTGACTCTCTTGGAAGACAGTTTGCCCACAATAAATTCAATAATGCTCTTACTTCCATAAATGTTTGAATTCTTTCCTCATAATTCCTGGTAATACATGACATCTCAACTTTATTTAATCATTTGAAGCACTACTGAATTCAGATTTTGAACAACAAAACAAGCTAGAACCATTTCTTGGTTGTTTGAGTTAGCACACTAAATACTAGTTTTGCAGATTAGCATGTTTATGAAAAATTTGACCTTGTCTAAAATTATGTTCCATCATCCCTTAAAAGAGCTAGTAATCATAGCATTGCACTTTTACCCACATAATGCTTTAACTTTCTCAAGAGTTTAGGAAAGAGAAAAACTCATATTATGTGCTAATTCAGTAACTTGCAGATCAGACTTTAATTTTAGTCTATACAAGCACTGTAACTACACAGAGAAAATATTAGTATTTTTTTAGGAATAAACTTCATATTTATTTTTGAGAAAATATTATTTTTTTTTATAGTTTATATATAGTTTATTTTTACATCATTTTGTGCCTTTTTCCATCTCAGTTGCAATCCCCCTGGGCTTCCCATCACCAAATCACCTGTGTGCTATCACCAGAGTCCAGTGCATTTCACTCTCCCCACTGTTGTTTTTTTTTTTAGAAAATTCTATAATTTTATTATTTTTTTATTTTACAAAAGTTTATCTTTACATCATTTTGTACATTTTTTTTTCCATCTCAATTGTAATCCCCGCGGGTTTCCCATCACCAAGGAGAAAATATTATTTTAAGGGAGTCATACTGTTTCTGATTGTGCCTGGGAATTAGTTTACTTTATTTTTTTAATAGCTGAGTAGTATTCCAGTGTGTGTGGTGGGGAGACACACAGTGGATGCAGTGTCTGTGTACAAGTCACGTTTTCCTACCCAATGGCCTTGGGAATGTAGGTCATGTCTGTAGCTTGGCTGTTTTGAATAGGGCTGCAATGAACAAGAGTGTGCAAGTTTCCCATTAAATTAGTAATTATCTTTGATATAAAAATTAATTAATTTTAAAAAGATTTATTTACTTATGTATGCATAGGAACTGGGTCATAGGCCAGAGGTAAAGGGAGCGAGAGGATTCACCAGAGACAGAGTGGGGAGCAGAACAGGCAGATTGACTGAAATGCACCGCTAAGGGGAGCCGCAGGGGACACAGGAGAGGTCATGACCTGCTAGGTGCAGCACACCTTCCTGCCCTGGTATCACACTCATGCTGCAGTGGCTGCTGATAGCTTTATAGTGCTGTGCTCTAACCCCTTGCGCCACCAGGGGGGCCTCTAATTAATTTTTAATTGTAATATTTGGTTACCCCAATTAGGTATCACCACCATAGTACACCCAACCACCAAATCACCCATAGTCCACTTCCATCCTCTACTGTACTTCCTACCCTCTTTGTTCTTACCCTCCCCACCAACTTTGACTTCTTTAGCTGATATCAAAGGTTAGTTTTTAAGCTTGTTTGTATCTATCTGACTCTTTGTTTACTTTATATTCTGCATTTTCTTATGATTTTTCTCAATAAATATGTAACAGGTATCCTTTCCTTTTTTTTTTCTTTTAAAGTTCAGTTGATACAAATTGTTTTTTGAGAGACCTGCACCAGTGGCTGTTCGTGCTAATAGAAATTACATCCAGAGGACTTAGTTGCTCTGAACAAAAGGTAAAAAGTGGAAATCATGTTCACCATGAGTGGTGAGTGTGGCACTGCCAAGCTCCTTCCCCAGCAACTCCTTCATACAGACTGCATTTTAATAATGCCATTACTGCTTTTACTGGATGTTAATGTTATTTTAGGTTTTATGTGGTATTTGGTATGATTTTGTAGGTTGAACACACCCAAATTTTCCATATTAGTTAGCATGATCATTTCTTCATTTTATACCATTTTGACTTACAAATCGTTTTACAGGAACACCTTGTTCCTGATAGTGGGGGAGACCTGTACAGATACTTACACATTTTACTCCTAGGCATCTAATAGCGTTGTGTTCTCTGCAAACAGCTTGTATGTATTTCCATTTTCAATTCCCATTTGCTTACCACTCCCCATTCCAGATTTTACACTGTTTTTGATAGGTCATGTGAACTGCCAATTTTGTGATTTCTGTGTGTATGCGATGGATGTTTTTGTTTGCTGACCCTAATCTTTGACCTGAATTTGATTAACTGAGACTGCAACATATCAAGAAAGAATTAAACTTTTCTCCTGCATGATTGCTGCATAATACATTTTCTTGTTCAGTCTCTTCTATGAATGGAGCCCCTCAGGGGAAGTGACTGATGTCTCTAACTCTGCATCTTGCCTGTGGGCACATAGTAAATACTCAAAAAGTCTTTCTGCTACATTTCCCACAATGATGTTGCTGTATTTGCCCTTCAATATCTTCATTCCATTGAGATCTCAACCATGAATATCCTTTGATCTTCAAAGTTACCTTGCTGAAGTAAAAAACTGTCACAGGTGGAGCCCCCAGGAGGAGGGTGCTGGTGAGGGTAGGTAGCTCCAGGGAAAATTCAACAAAGTATCAGTGGGAGGTGGAGACTCTGATAAGAAATAATAGGACTGCAGAGGGAGCCCCCAGCATTCAGTGTTTGGGATTCAGCTTTCTGGATTTCAGGGTTTTCAGATCTTTATCAATTCCAGGGTCTGCAATTTCTGCTCCCACCATGTCGATGTTTCAGAAAACTGTTGTGGGCCTTTGAAGGATGTGGAGAGAACTCCAGCAACCAACCTCAAGAGGAAAATGTCCAGATGCTCTGCAAGAAGCCAAGTGACTGAAATTGTTCTGTTTTGCTGCTGTTATAGCCTGGCAGGGAAGATGAAGACCTGGAACCCAGCGCCTCACTGAGCGTGAGTGTGGCCCTTTGTCAGGTCCGGTCGTTTGGTCACTGCAGCTGTTGTTTTGAGAGTCGCTTGTCTGGTGGTACGCTGGCGTGTCTTGGCAGCTCTGGTGAACATCTCCTGTTATATCTTCCGCTGTCTTCAGAAGTTGGATCCCGGCCTATAGTCTGGCTGCTGTGTGCTCCAAGCCCTCCATGGCGGGAAGATACCATCTTGGGAGTGTTTGTTTTTAAGACTTTAACACTGGACTCTGATTCAGGTAAGGAAACGGCCATTTTTTGTCTCTGTAACTCTTTTTCCCTGGTTTGTTAAATAAATCCCATTATTGTTGTTCTCTGAACCTGAGTAGCCTTGCAATTGTGCGCATGGGTGAAGAACTCAGATGATGACCAGTAACCTATTTGCTCAGTGTCCTTGGCCAGTTTTAGTGCCCCTTGCTGCTTGGTATCACATACATAAAAATGCGGCTTTACCCTGACTCATGTCTCAGAGCTTATCTTGTGTCAGTGATCTTTCTCCTCTGTGTAAATGAGAAAAAAGTTATGGTAAGTAAGTTCTTTGAGAAGATGTATGTTTGTGAGGTGGTCTACTAGTGTTTTTCTCAAAATTTTCCCAGACAACATTACTCAATGAGATGGTTTGGAGTCGGGGAGGAGGTTGTGAGCTTAAACAAAAGTGAGAATCCCTTTAACCTAAAATGTGTTTTTTTTAAGAGACAATTACTGTATTTTTAGTATATAAAAGGTCATGAGAAGTTTTCTGAGAAAGAAGATTAATTTTGTTTTGCCCACCACTTTTGAAACATTCTTGAACACAGAACCTTTCCTCTGTTCTTAAGACCGAAAAAAAAAATACTAATACTTACCTCACATTGGGAAACCTTGATCTTGTTCACCCCTCTGCTCTCTGGTATATATAAGCAAAAGAACTGATTTACCTTAGACTATTTCCTGAAGGCATTTTGAAGATTCCACAACAGTGTTGCTAAGCTTAAATCATTAAAACATTTCTTCTAAAATCTAGTAAAAATCTTTCATATTTAATTATCTCATTCACCAGAACTAAAATTATTTTGAGTTCTAATTTTTTTTAATTCAGTTGCTATCTATTCACCAAATACTTATGATATGCAAAAACAAAACAAAACAAAACAATGTAAAGACATTGACTTTACTGGACAAGCAAGTGGCAACTGTTGATTGGAAGTTTCATGGTAGTTCAATGTCCCTATTTCTTTGCTCCTGACTCAACACTAGATTTTCAAGAGGTAAGTACAATGTGAGTCAGAAACACGTGAAAGAGAACAATATAGACACATGAGGTCCACTGAAGTAGGTCTCTAGAGGCCAGAAAGGCAGCAGAAAGGTGTTGGAAGGACATGGAAAGTTGTGCACTTGAGCTGACCACAGAGCTAATAGCTAGGTTAGGCTTTGCTGAGTCATTACCTCTAGAGGAGGAAATGAATTTTGCCAACTTTGAAGCAGCTTGCAGGTGAACATTCATCAACAGTAAAAAGGAGAGCCAATTATATTGGGATCAGATATAAGAGAATTATGAACATGTTATTAGCTCTAACTTTCCTGGAAGTCAAGCAAAAATAAAACCATGGTATTTCAAGATTGTTACATATTAATAAATGTAGCCTCAATGATAAAAATGGTAGTCCACCCCCACTTTAGTCTCTCTTTCTCTCTTCTTTTTCTTATAATTCGACCTGATTTAATGAATTTAATATGGCTGCTTCCTTGTTGTTTGTAACATTATTTGCTATAAAGTGGCCAATTATCAATAAGTAGACAGTTTGAGGAAATAATTGTTATTTATCTTGTACTCATCAGACTCACTTCATATAGGTAGGTCTTTGGGTTGAATTTGAGCTCAAATTCTCAAAGGTAAACATTACAGACCCCATTAACTAATTACAGCAAAAGTTTTTTGGGTCCTTTTCAAGACCATCCTCCATGAAACTGTGCAACTATTTTCACTTGTCTTATCCCTTTACTTTCCTGTTAGTCTACTCCACTGTTCTCATTTCAAAAATGGTTAGTTGTTGGATGCATGCACTAAAATGCCTTAAAGAATTTGAAGATTTGATTGTTTTCTCTCAAGAAGGTAAAAGCAGGAGAGTTACAATTTCTACCAAGCCTGGTATATGACTATCTGAATCTGGCCCCCAGGCAGGTTAGGCCAAGATTTTGGCCAAGTGACATTGCCAATTCCCTAAAAGAAAAGGCTAGCACATTGCTCATTAGAGCGTTCTGAACTTGCTTGTGCAATCTTTTTGCTACCCTGCAATTTCCTGTTGGTTATAAATGAAACCTTTCTAGCTGTTAATGCAGCCTGTGAATTGAAAAAAAAAAAAGCATGTAATTAATCATAGGAGGTTGGGGGGGGATTTACTAAGCCTGAGTTATAGGGGAGAAGCTGGACAAGGCACTAGGACCTAGAAGGCATCTATCCACCCTGGCAGGAATTTCTTGCTTGGAGCTCAGACAACAAAGGCATAGAGAGATTGGTTTTCTTTCTCTCAGCATCTCCACCCAACCAGCAGAAAACCGGTGAGTGGGGCTTTCAAGTAATTTTCAGGCAGAATGTAACAGATGTCAAACGGGAAAAGCACAAGGCAAAGTGTGCTCTCTCTCTCTTTCTCTCTCTCCTTCTTCCCCCCCCCTCCCCTTTATTCTATTGATTTTCCCCCTCTAAGCCTATACCTGGGATTTTCCTTTGGAAAAGTGAGTTTGATGTTCCTTTGTTTTCATGGCAATGTTTATTTAGAATAATACTATTCCTGATCTAAAGCAAAGCCAAGCGTTACTAGCATGCCAGGGGGAATGCTTGCTACTTGTCTTGAGGAGGTGGGGTCTCTTAGCACTGCAGGTTGTCAGACAGAGACAATGCTGAGCTCAGCACAGGTCATGGTGACATTGGAAGAAAAGGCAGCCAGGAGCCTTGCAAACCTACCAGGCACCTCCGTTAGCTCCTGGTCCCTTGCAAATAGCTCAATGTGGCAATGTGTAGCAGCTGAGCCCTGCTGCTTTGTGAGTCCTTTTATCCCCGTCTGTGAGAGGCATGCTAATAGTGCAGCTCCTACGCTGTCACTACCTTTACTAGCATTTGGGGGTTTTGTTGTATTTGGTTTCATGTTTTGATTTTCTTTCTTCCCTTTCTTTCCCTCTTTTTCTTTTTTTTGGGGGGGGTTTCAACAGAAAGGGAGAAAGCAAAGCTTGACAGATGACCATCTTCTGCCTCAGCTAGTACAGCTGGGCAGTAGATAAGTTTGGAGTGAATTGCCTGCTGTGAGGGCAAAATACTCCTTCAGTCAGGCAGAGACCCAGAACAATGAAAGGTGTGCTGATTTCTAAAGAAAGTCCCATATGCTGTTCAGGGACTCATTTGGGAATCTTTCAACAATTATATTATTCCATTAGGAGGTGGGGCTGCATCGGTGGGGAGGGAATAGGGCATCCACAGAGAAAAGAAAAGATTTTGTAACCAAATAATACAGGGGGGAAGCAGAACTCATAACTTGTTAAATAACTGATTTTTTAATCCCTTTTTTTCCAGCTTATTTCTTATGAATGTCGAGTAGCTGCACCAGCTTTGTGGGGGAAAGGGTTTGATGAACAACACAAAGACACTGGCTATTCCCTGGAGGCTTCCCCTTTAAAGGAGAATCTTAGTTTATTCTGGGGGGAGGGGGTGCACATATTAGAGTAGGCAAGAGGGTTTGGAATGAAATGAAAACACTCCCCTTCCCAGTCATTTTACCGAGTTGCATAGATTGCTCCCTAAGCTGGAGATGCTCACCTTGGCTAGCTCCTTCCGTGCTCTTCAAGGGGAATTTGGTCAGGCTATGGATTCATTTACAACTGCTAGTCATGTGGGCATGGGTGAGGAAACAGATGCCAGTTTTAATGCATTTAGCCTGAAGTTACAATTTGATAAGCGTCACTGTCAGTAAGTCCCAGGATTTTCAGTTATTTCAAAATCCCTCCCTCTCCTCTGTTTGGAGCAGTGCCAAAAGTGCCTCCCTCCCTATCACTCACCCCCAGCCCCCACAGCCACCAGCACCCCCTGCCCCTCCTTCCTCTCTATTAAGATCAATATTCCTGCAGGTCAGGGCAAGCAGCAGATGGGTCACCGTCTTTTTTCAACCAGTTCTTTTCACAAGCAGCAGATTGCGGCTCTGGATCTGGCTAATATTTGAATTCCTTTCTCTTTTCTTTTTCTCTCCTCACCCGTTTTTCTTTGCCTCTTTTTACACCCCCACCCCCTCCTTTCTCAAACAATCAGGTCTCTGAGGTTCCACCAAAATATGGAACTTGATTTTGGACATTTTGACGAAAGAGATAAGACATCCAGGAACATGCGAGGCTCGCGGATGAATGGGCTGCCGAGTCCCACTCACAGCGCCCATTGTAGCTTCTACCGAACGAGAACCTTGCAGGCACTGAGCAACGAGAAGAAAGCCAAGAAGGTACGTTTCTACCGCAATGGGGACCGCTACTTCAAGGGGATTGTGTACGCTGTGTCCTCTGACCGTTTCCGCAGCTTCGATGCCTTGCTGGCTGACCTGACTCGATCTCTGTCTGACAACATCAACCTGCCTCAGGGAGTGCGGTACATTTACACCATTGATGGATCCAGGAAAATCGGAAGCATGGATGAACTGGAGGAAGGTAATTCAGGAGTGGGTGGTGGCCCTTGGTGGGAGGTGGCATCACTGGCTATGGTTACATTTCTTGTATTTCATTGGAAACAATTAGGAAATATATTTTTCAGAACACCAGGTTGATGCTCAGGTTTCTGATTCTACAGGCATTAACCGTTAGCTTTCCTGGTCTTCAGCCTCTGCTGGGGTTGAAGTGTGGATGGTGGTGATAATGCATTGTGCTTATCTGTCAGGGTATACAAAGGAGAATCTGGGTTATGTCTTTTAATCTAGATCTCATGCACAGTTAACTCTAAGTAGCACTGTTGAGATAGACCATGAAATCATGAGGGCATACAATAAGGAAGGAAGTTTGATAGGGTGAAAAAGAGAAAATATATCCAAATTTCCTTTGAAATGCTGAGTCTGTTTGCAAATTATGCCTCATATAAATATGCACCCTAAAAGCAGGACTTCCTGGACATATTCACAGAGGATTATACTTTTAGGTAAGTGGTCACTGCTCAGCTGTTGCTTCTAAAAAGCCCACTTCAGGGTGTGTCCCTAGGCTGAGGTCATTGAACGAAATACCAAAGAATGCTGTAGATATGTCTGGTATTTTAATAAGACCATTCCTATTAAAATAGGAACTGACTCACTATACCTAAGTCTCTTTAAATCCTCTCTAGGTTTTGGTTTTGCAGTTGAATTTTATGACTATCTTGCTGACCATCCTAACAGCCTGCGTACCTACCCAAAATAGGAGAAATCCCACCTCTGACCAAAACTTGCTTAGCCATGAAGCATTTTGGAGGTTAATTTGGAAAGTATATGTTGCGATACATTCTTGTTTCTCTACCTCTCCTTTTAAATTGATATAACATTGGTGATCAGTTTAGCGTGACACAATGCTTTCAAGCACAGCATGGAGGAGTGGTTAAAAAAAAGATTTCCCCCAAATCTCTCCCTCAGTTTCTGGCCCTCCCTCCTCTCTCATTCCATTCCCTGAGCAAAGGTGAGTTTAGAACAGGCAGATCTCTAGGGAAACCAAATTATGAAACAGCCAACAAGGAAGGAGAAACAGTACACTAAATGACTTAGTGTGGGAGTGCCCCGCCTCCACTTTGCAGCTTCTAGGTCTCTTTCCTTCCTAGACAAAGGAACCTGACGACTTCCCTTGTATAAGTCCTCGTTCTTGCAAGTAGCTGCTGTTTCCCAGGTCAGGTCAAGTGATTTGGGGCCAGTTACTTATAAGAACCAGTATCCATATGATTACTAGATCTGGGTCTGAGGATTCAAGTCTGAGGTTTTTCTATGTAGTTGACCTTGAGAAACAAAGATGAGGTTGCTTTGATTATTTCATCGTGGGCTGGATGGCCAGGCAGAGGTTAATCCTAGGATTTTCCTCAACATTGATGGATTCGTCGTCCTAGTACATATCTTAAATAAAGGAAAGAGACAAACTTGAAAGACTTAAAGCTAGGTTGAGGGAGCTGTCCAACAGGGTAATCAAAGGGTGTGTGTCTTTTGTCACTGTAAAATCCCCATCTCAGTCAAATCACAGAGATTTCTCCATAATTTTTACAAACAAAGCACCCTACATCACCCAACATGTCCTCATTTCCACTCTTTGTTATCTTCCAAACACTACAATAGATGCTAGGACAATATTATGAGCTAAGTGATGTTGTGCTCAGAACAAAGATTACAACATTCTTGTGTCTGATCTGAGAGGTTTCATGCACAGGCCTCCCCTCCCCCACTCCATATTTTAATATGCCTTGCTCAAGGACAAGCCTTTGATGCTGGTTTTTCCTCTTGGATTTGTGTGTGTGTGCATGCATGCATGCGTGTGTGTGTGAGTATGTGTCATGTTGTGATCATCTTAGTTCGATATAGGTCATAAATGTAATTTTGAAGACTGCAGCTTTCTTTCCCTAGAGTTCTTTTGAGTCCTGCTACATTGGACTCCTGTCCCTTCTCCTGCTGGGTGCAGTGGAAGGACTTCCTGGTAAAGTCATGTACTGTGAAGAGTGCAAATAGCACTCAGTTGCATTTATTCACACTTTATTTACCACCCCAAGCTGCAATGAGCCTCAGTGCCCTTCCAGTCTTAAGTGCTGGCCATTCAGTCAGGGAAATTCTTGGGTAACACTGTGATAGTGCTGAAGATGTGGCCAGTTTTCCCACCAACACAGATTTCATGTGCGAAAAGGCACTGCAGAAGAGGATTAAAAAAAAAAAAAGATTGTTTTCTCTCCTATTTTATCCTTTGGAACTACTCTAGGAATGGAGGACAGAAGTGCCTCACTCTGTTCACCTGTGGGAGTGGGTGAATGTGAAGATATAAAAAAAAAAAAAAAGAAATCTTACACATTGCTTCCTGAGAGACTTCAAGGTGAAAAAATCTGGAAAGGTCCCTGGGTGAAGATTCAGCAGTTGGGTTCCAATCTTAGAAGCAGGAAATTATAATGGGAAAAGAATTCTGTGCAGGTTTGATTCAAATTCAAGATTTGCCACCTGCTGGCTTGTGTGACCTTGGGCAAACCATTCGAATTCCCTAAGCCTCAGTTTCTCAGCTGTAAAGTGGGGGATTCCTGCTTTGAGGATTAAATGAGACAATGATTCTGAAGGGTTTAATGTTCTGCCTGACACACAGTAGCATTCAACAGAGGGTGGCTTTTAATGTTTGAGTCATTCTAGTTAATAGATTGTTACCTAGGATGGTTCTTATCATTTCTGTGACTAATGTTCTCTCTCTTTATTTTTTCCTCTTTTTTTAAAAATACAACTTTATTGAGGTATAATTTTTATACTATAAGCTACACCCATTTAGGTGTACAACTCAATGATATTTATAACATTTGCCAAGTGGTACAACTATCATCATTATCTAATTTTTATCACCCCAAAAAGAAATCTTGAATCAGTTGGTTATGACTGGCCTTTTCCCTCCTTCTCTCCACCCCGATATACAACTAAGCTATTACATGTTGTTACAGATTTTCCTACCTTGGATATTTCATATAAATTGAATCATATATTATGTGGTCGTTTGTGACTTTTTTTTTTTTTTACTTAAGATGATGTTTTCAAGGCTCATCTATGTTGTAGCATGAATCATTGCTTCATTCTTTTTAATGACTGTGTATATGTATACATCACATTTTGTGCATCTATTGTGCTATTCTTATCAGTAAAATGAGACTGGTAACATCTTCATTCTTTATTAGTGTGGCTGTGAGGGAAAAATTATACAATAGATATGGAGCCACATGGACAAGGCAAAAATGGCAACTACAAAGCACACGTCATCTTGATAACCTTCTCCAGTGACAGTGGTGAAAGTTCCTAAGCATGCACAAGTCCTTGTTTGCTTTTTGGCTCTTAAAGGGATAATGGAATATACAGCACATACCATGTTTCCAGTGGCCATCTTGCTAAATATTTAACCTAAAAATTAAATGAAATAAAAAGCAATGGACTAATAGTCAGTCTGACCACATGCCGCCCCTTTGTCTAATGTTTCTAGTCTTACTGTTCGCTGTTAGACACTGAAATTAGCATGGAGAGCACTTTGAATTAAAGCCAGGTTATTGTTTTCCATGGTTGGTTGGGTTCGCCAGTGGTCTTAGCAAAACCAAAGGGGATATGGCTATGTCTATATTGGCTGTGTTCCATTTGGGCCAATGAATGAAACTGACCAATGACAAATCCTTTTGTCTCATTTAGTTTTTCATTGTAGGATTGTTCTCCTTCTCCACATATCCTGTCCAGTTCCTTCCCAACTTCCTTGTCTGTAAGCAAGGTCAATCCCAGGGATACCATTTTGGGCATTAGCACTGCAAACCACGGGACGGAATATTTATAATTGAGAGTCTTTTGGAAACGGATCTGTATGGTGACAAGAGTGATGACTCGATTTTTTTTGCCATAGCTCATTTGTTCCAGTGTGATGAAACCACCTCCCACTAATTTATTCTCTAAACACTAAAACAAACATATTGCCAAAGAGAAGGATTTTAAAATCCTCAGGAAGAGATGCATCCTTAATTAGGATGTTGATACAATGAAGTACCATTTTGTATTTTCCTTCTTGAGTAAGAAAGCCCTACAAAACAGTAGAAAGCCCAAGCACTGAGAACATATAAATACGCTTAATGGTTTTGAAAATGGAGCCCTCCTGAAAGTGAAGGGAAGTAGACATTAGATCATCTTGAGCTCACAGCTTGTTCCCTTCCTGCCCTTTCAGCAGTGCTTCCATGACTTCATTTCCTTACCCCTCACCCCGCAGCAGGTTGTCAGTTCCAGCAAATTGTCACCTTACTTGGCTCTCTGAAGCCAGTTTTCCTTCTAGGTTCCTGAGGGGTGGAAATGGCCCCTGGAAATTGTGGCAGGATGGTAACCCAGCTGTGAAAAGGTACAACCCAGCTCACCCAGGTCCAAGTGCCAGGCAGCTGGACATGCAGGAAGCATGAGCTCTAGCAACAGATGTTGTACGTGTTTGCAGTATCGGAACAGGGGCGCCTTGGTCTAGAGAAGCAGCACACTTGATGGCTTTCGGTAGTAGGAGCATTCGCAGTGATGGATACCTATATCCTTAGCATTCAATCCATAACAACTTTGTCTAACAAAGCCTGTTTGGGATGGCAATGGAAATTCCTTTATGTAGATCTTTAGGACTCAAAGGGACTCAGATGGCTTTAGTGCAATGTGTTCATTTTATAGGTGGAAAATCTGAGTCTTAGAAATGAAGTGATTTACTTGAGGTCACACATTCCTAAATGCCTAGTTGAGATTTGAACCCAGGTTTTCTGGCTCTTAGAGTTGCTGCTTAGAGTAACCACCATAAATATCCCGCCCCCAGTGTGGGGGTTGCTAGTAATGAGAGAGGCTGCACATATATGGCAGCAGGGAGTATATGAGAACTCTCTGTATCTCTCCCTTAATTTTTTGAGAGAACTTAAAACTGTTCTAAAAAAAAATAGCTTGCCTTCAGTAAGCATCGGCAGTGGCAACAGTGGCTTTGCTGGGCATTAGCCACTGAGCTCGTACAATTGGCATTTGTAGCAAATGGAGCTTCCTCTCAACAACCAACAGGGAATCTTATCTCTGAGGCATGGAACCCAGAAAGAAGTATATAATAATTATAGCTCCATTCCAAGATGGCTGCCCTTGTTTTATCTCTTTTCTTTCCTTTATATTTATTCTTTCTCTTTTCATTTCCTTTCTGTAAGCCCTTTCTCCTTCCCTCCCTCTTTGTTCTGCTTTCCTTCTCCCTGTCTTCCTTCAGATAAAAGTATTTATAATAACAGTTGATCAAGTGCTTATATGATGCATGTTGATTTGTGAGTTCAACAATCCTAAGAGGTAAGTATCATTATTATCATTTCCACTTTGCAGACAAGCAACTGAAGCAAAGGGAAGTTAGATAACTTGTCCAAGGACACATGATTTAGGAAGTACTGGGGAACCCATTCTGAGTGACATCACATCAGCTGTTCTTTTTCCACTGTTTTATATTGAGGTCAAATTTAGAGAGTGGAGAGACTAAAATTAACTTTCAGAAGGTGCTCAACATAGATTTGGCTAAGGGCTGGATCCTCTGGAAAGTTTTCCTGGGTGTCACCTGATACTAAAGCTGTCTGCCCCATCATATTCATTTTCATCTGAAGATGGTTAATCATACTCATAGTTCAGAGGCTTAAGAGGTTTAAAAGATGGGAGCAAAAAAAGTCCAGAGTCCTAACAAGGTTGCACAGCTGACTCTCTAGAGAAGACTGGATGAGTGAAATCATAAATATATAGCCTCAACATTTCCACAACACCAGTTGTCTGACAATTTCAGAGCACATGACAAGCTATGGAAAACATCTGATGCAAAGGCAATGACCTCTTGGAAGGTGTCTGTGAATCTGGTGGAGTATTAAGGTAAAATGCCATATCTAGGGTGTGAGGAATATTAGTTGTACATCTCTGGGAGAACTGACATGACCCTTTCATCCCTTTAAATAAAATAATGAAAGAAACAAGCCTCTGATCACTTGGGCTGCATAAGCCAAAGAAGTTACTCCGAGAAATTAGGCTTTCTTTTGGCTGCATTCTCTGACAGTCCCATCCAGGTGTCTTTTGCTCACTAAATTGGGGGAGGGTGCCTCTGCTGGTCTACAAACAATCCCTTCATCCTTCTGTCAAGACAGAACACTAGTGGCTTCTGAAATTCAGAGCAGGTAGAAGTCATTTTGCATACATTGGAAACCACTGTGTCTCTCGCTTCTCTCTCTCTCTCTCTCTCTCTCTCTCTCTCTCTCTCTCTCTCTCTCTCTCTCTCACACACACACACACACACACGCACACGCACACACTGTCCTCATAGGTGCCCTAGAGAATCTGACTGAATCTTCTCTCAGCACTAACTCAGAAATTTATTAATTAACTTGACTTAAAGGCTTTGGTGCTACAGCAAAGCAATCAATATTTGCAAAGGGAGTGAATTATCAGCCCAGTGTTTCCGAATGTCTGTGTGGGTCTCCTGCTGAGACTAAAGGATGAAGAGTCATCAGGCTATAATTATGTCTAATGTTTTCTTTGCACTGGCTAGGTTTTATTTATTTATTTATGTATTTATTTATAGTTATTATTGATGAATTAAGCTTGATTTAATCATACTGGTTTTCTGCAGCTCGACCTCTGGATGAACTTCTATATACCTTGAGGCTAATGTGTTTTACTCAACAAATTCAACCTTTTCCAATACTCTTCCCCCCCAGGCTGAGCCTATCACTCTTCCTCTTTTCTCTAGCTTCCAGTCTCAGGTGTCTAATCCCCTCCCCTTGCCTCTGGCCCCTTGGTTTCTTCCACTATATTAGTCATTTCCTCTAGCCCAAGGTAAATGTGAAAATTGCACTAGAGCCCTGCAATCCATAAATCATGCTGTATAATGTGTTCTCACTAGTGGCAGCCAAGGATGAGCACTGGTAAAGACAGACGTAGTGTGCAGAATTTGGGGAGGTGGAAAGATAAGGAAGTGGGTGGTGGAGATCGTGGAGAATATTTCTCAAGTGCTGGAGTTGCAAGCATAAGGAATGGTGTGTGTGTGTGTGTGTTGAATGAGTGTGTATATGTATATACACATAAAAGTATTATGTAACTATATATACATAAAATTGTCTGAAAAATAACTTAGACGCACACACTCTCCACATCTCAATATCCCACTGCGAACATATACACTTTGTGCAAAGGACAATCTAGCTTATTGGCAAGTATGTATTATATGTGCAATAGGCAACACTCTGTGTCACTTTAACTTGGAATGAAGATGTATTAAATGTAAAGTTGTCCTTGTTTCATAATATAACAATAGAATGGCCAGGAACATTAAGAAACAGAACATGTTAACACACCAGGTCTCTCCATATTAAAAAAAAAAAAATCCTTGAGGTTAAAATAACTACTTCACTTCCAATAAAACCTTGTAAAGTTTAAAATAAATAAAACCATATAAAGCTTGAGGACCATACTTATCTCACTTGTTAGATTCTACTTAGGGCCCTTAGGATTTTCAACTAGATAGCATTATCACAGATGATAGCATTCAACTAGATGCCATTATAATAAAGAATGTGTTGTTGATCATTTGCTCTTGACCTTGAGTGAGCCAAGTTGTCAGAGGCCCTAATTAGGAACAGCACCTAAAGGTGGCTACTACCACCATCTTGCCAACAGTGCTACTCCAAGATCAGCATGTATTTGTTTAGAACAGCCCATGTAGGTAGCTGCTATTAAACTAATCACATCTTATTTCTTCCCTTAGGGGAGAGCTATGTTTGCTCCTCAGATAACTTCTTTAAAAAGGTGGAGTACACCAAGAATGTCAATCCTAACTGGTCTGTCAATGTGAAGACATCTGCCAATATGAAAGCTCCCCAGTCCCTGGCTAGCAGCAACAGTGCTCAGGCCAGGGAGAACAAGGACTTTGTGCGCCCCAAGCTGGTGACCATCATCCGCAGTGGGGTGAAGCCACGGAAGGCTGTGCGTGTGCTCCTGAACAAGAAGACGGCCCACTCTTTTGAGCAAGTCCTCACTGATATCACTGAAGCCATCAAACTAGAGACCGGGGTTGTCAAAAAACTCTACACGCTGGATGGAAAACAGGTAGGTAAACTTCCCATCCACTGGGCTGTTCTCACTGGTCCCCTGTCCTTGAATAGCCTCTTAACACTGCAGGCATCATTTCTGGTTGTACGACACTTCTTCACCTTTCATCATCCCTACATGATATTACATGTTCCATTTGGAAGGAAAGTCTTGTCAGTGGGCAAGGCAATGGACCAAGAATTGGAGGCCTTGAATTTCAATTTGCTTAAGTATAATGGGCACTTAGCCTCAAGTTCCTTATTGACTAAGGGAAAAAGTGTTAGGGTCTAAGTCCTACATATTTTTATGAATATGAATTGGGCCACTATATGATGCAACCTTGATTGATCTGTGCATCTGACTGGAAGTGAGATTGGCCATGCATTTCATCTTCAATACCTTCATGTTTACATCCAGTATTCATTATAGTGAAAAGAGGTTGAAGGGACCCACATATTCTATGAAAGGAGTCAGAAGTGGGGGAACAACGGAAGTCTCTGGTCCATTGTCTTTGTCCCGTACTAGATCGTATTTTCACTTTCTCCCTTTTTGATGTGACATAGCTGTCTTAATTTGGTTCCTCTGAGGATTTGTGTGAAAAAGGGACTATTTCAGGATCCTAAAATTAGCCCAAGAAAGATACTGCCATCTGTTCTCCTCCAAATCAGGTTCTTAATGTCAGTGGTTATGCTTCTGAGTGTCACCTATATTAATATCTGGAAAGAATGCAGCCAGCCATCGCCATCAGACAGATGCACCATTCTCTTGTGCATAGGGGACTGCAAATATATTACCAAAAAAATGTTCCAAGGGAATTGGAGCAGTGACTGGTCCTGCTGGCTCTAAAGAGAATCTTGGTCTCTCATAAGAGAAGACAAATGTGAATTATTATCAGTCCATATTTTCTACCTCTTAAAATACCTTTGATGTTTAAGCAGCTATGTAGATTTTTTTAAAAAATCGAAAATACATCATAATGAGTGCTGAGTGCTCAAATACAGAACTGTGGCTCCTTCCATAATTTCTGAGACATACTGTGTGCTGTAAGATTTTAAGTTTCTGGGAAAATGCAAACTCATATACTTGGCAAATCTGACAAATGTGTGATTACAATCCATTTGCCATTCTCTTGTAATCTGCAAGAAACAAAGAGGTATTGCTTGTATGTGATTTATGTCTGGTGTATAAAAGCAAAGAGTTTACCTGAGATGTTGGGGAAAGTTCCAGCTCCTAAGCACTTCTGCAAAATATATCTCTTTTTTGAAGACTAAGTATATAATAAACAGGACTTGCCCTGAAATAGGTTTAATTGCTGGAAACCTCATCCTCAGAGAAATAAGACTTAGCGATTTTAGGATCATTGCAACTTAGTGCTGAGTGTGAACTTAAAAACTATACCATTTAATCTCCCATCCAAGACAAGAATCTCCTCTATAGCCACTTCATAAGACAGCAGTTTCCATTGTTCAATGGTTGTGACTCTTAGAAAGATCTTCCTTATATTGGATGTAAATGTGTTTCTTAGACCTGAAACTTCTTAAAGTATTATCAGTTGGATATAAATTAAGACCATAACACTGGGATTCAGAAGACCTAGTTCCTAGCATTGATATTGCCAGTTATTTTGTGGCTTTCGGTGAATTGCGTAACTACTCTGACCATCAAACTTCTCTGTACAGATGTGTTAATGAGACCTAGGCTACCATACTGACAGGGTTCTCATTCAAATCACATGAAATCATGAAGATGAAAACACTTTGTAAATAAAACACATGACCTACATCTGTATACATGCAAATCATCACTAAATGAGATAGCATATATAAGCTGCCAAATAATTTCCATAGATGTTAGTAAATGTTAGCTCCCTTTCCCCTACTTTACCTCCATCATTCTTAGCACAAATTTCATGCAGATATACCATATAACTTGGCATTCTGTGACTTATCCTAATAATAAATTAATGGAAACCTATACCTCCTAGGTGAGCAAGTTCCAGTCCAGTGAGGGGTGGGTTTTTATTCTACAGCAAGCTCTGTCCAGCTCTTTAAGCTTCGGGTCCCATTTCTTTGGCAAACGCACTATGAGAAGCCAGGGTATGCTGTGGCATGTTAATGCCAGAAGCAACAAGGAATGGTGCTCCAGGCTTCATGGTAATACCTTCTCAGGCAACTGTGCCTCCAAATACACCTCTCATCTCTTTAAAATGTCCCCCTCCTTCTACCCTGATCCTCTGCGATTACCTTTTAAAGGTCTGTCTCTACCACATTAAAGTAATCTTAACATTTGTTTTGTTGTGAATGTTCAGCTCCCAGTACATTATGGATACCTTGGAAATGTTGGTCAGTTGAATGATTTGACATAAAAACATTCTCACATGGCCCAGGAAATTGTTCTGAGAAGATCTCTGCTTTCAATCTAGGTGCCTCAGAAGAGACAGGGGATTCTAGATGCTTGCACATTCTACCAGGCACCTCCTATCCACTACTTGGAAGTCATCACAGGGAGATTTTTAAAGCACTCTTTTCCAAAGGCTATTCTAAGAAATGTCCCCATCTCACTGATCCCAAAAGCTTTTCATATAAGGCATCTGTGAGCAAATAAGATTGTGAAATGCTGCAAATTGTATGTCTTTGTTAGAGAGTTACAGTGCCTACTGGCACATTCAATGTTGAGATGTTCTACAGAAAGGAAACTCACTTAATTTAGACCCAAGATTTCTCAATCTCATTTAGCCACAAATAATTTTATAAATTATATATATGTGTCTATATATATGAAAGATATATATGAATGTGTATGTAGTCCAGTGCTGCAGATTATTATAGATATGTATGTATAATCTGCAAGGCATACTAGAAAATGCTGTTTCCAAAAGTTCCTGAATGATTAGTCTCTAACTACCCTCCCTAACTTCAATAGTAAGATTGGTATGCATGAATAATCCACAAATCAAAAATTGTTATGTGGTGACAGCAAGTATATTAAATAACAAAATTGGGGGTTTCATGGATAGAACTACTAATTACAAAATAGGTACTGAGCATGCTGAAAGTTGGTGCCATACTCAAAATTTTGGAGCCCAGCCCATTTCACAATTTAGTGATGACAGCTCTAATGTTAACACCTGCCAGTCACTTTGATTACTGGTGGGGATTCTACTACTTGGGAATATGATCTTCCTCTGTGCAGGCAGGCTGAAGGCACACATACGATAATGGCTTGACTTGTTTGGATGAGACTCCATGCCTGCATTTGGCTAAGTGTGGCACTACATTGGAAAGGAAAAAAGTATAGTCAAGGCTATTTGTTATGGAACATTTTAATCCAGAAATCAAGGTCATCACTTGGTTTCTGTCTTACTTTAACTGCATCCCAAGTAAACCAAATCAAGTGTATTTTCCCCTCTTTGTTTAAACAATGATCCGTTGGAATAGCTCAGTTGATTGCTACCAACTTATCATTGCTTCTGTTCTTGTGGTGTATACCCTTTGGCCGACTGGCTTACGCTGATAGACTAGCAACCTGCAGGGAAGGCTGTCATCTGTTTCTCTTTATCACACTTGGATATGCTTTGGAAGGCCTTGATCATTTTAGGGCTTATGTTTTGCCAGTAGAGTAGACCAGTTTCCTGATCTCTTGTTTCTTTGTTGTCTGTGTAGTCAAGGAAACTAAGCATCACCAGTTGGAAGGGTTTCCAACTTATTCCTCCCCTCAATAAGAACAGTTCATGGAGTAAGAAGCCATTTGTAGGACCCTGGCTACTCCCATGGACCATATTTTTAGAAGGCAAAGGAAATCATGATGAAGGGTTAGAGCATGACACATATTATTTCACTCACAGGTGAAGTTGTTTTCTTGATTCCTTGGTAGCTGGAGTAGGTGTGGTGTGTGGGCAAAGTTATCCAGCTGCTAATTTCCACAATCAAGTACACACCAATCTTTATGCATAAGGATCTTGGATGCATAAATACTTAAATAGTGGAACCCAGTTTTCTGTTTCATTTAAAGTTCATAGTTTAAAAGACACATGATCTAGCCTTAAGTTAATTTCTGGTCTACCCTGGTGGCACATTGGGTTAAATCACAGTACTGCAAGCTGGCTGCAGCTGCTTCTCTTCAGTGCGAGTTTGATCCCTCACCCTGGAGGTGACCCACGTGGTGCAGCAGACCTCTCCTGTCTCACCCCCTGCACCTCTCAGCAGCGTACTTCCTCAGTCTGCTTGCTCTACTCTCCACTCTGTCTCTGGTGAATCCTCTCAACCCCCCCCCACCCCCACCTCTGGCCTGTACCTCAGTTCTGTATGATTAAATAAATCTTTTTAAAAAATCATTTCTATGAAACACAGAGCCTGGTGCTTCTGATTGAGATGCAGAGCTTCAATAACAGACTTCTCACTTTTTGGCATCTTATAGAGGGTACAGCTGGTCCTCACACCATCCATTTTCATGCTACACTTATTGGCATCTCTAGTCTCAATTTTGTTCACATCTAGGGTCTCTGGAATCAAAAATTCCCTATTACATGAATCTTCAAGGTACATGTCTAGGGGATAAGTATGGCTATTAGTATTTCTATAAGGTTTACTAGGCCAATTTTCAGTTGAATCTTCTTCACATTTCTGTCTGTATCTTTCTAATACCAACTACTTGTACCAGGAATTGTAGGTCTCAGAATAACAGAGAAGATATTTAGATGATTCCAAGATTAATTGCAGTCCTGGAAACCAGAACAGACATTTTAAGAAATGCTTTGAACCAAAAGATGGTGGAATAGGACAAGAGCCAGGGAAGACGTGCCTTTCCATCTTGATATACCAATACTGGGTACAAACAGTGCTTGGAAGCACAAAGGCTATTGTAGGAAAACACAGGAATACAGGTTAGATTTCACTTCAGAAATGTTGCGTGCATTTTCCAAGGTGGATCTGTGTTTCTTTTGCCTCTGGAGTCACCTTTTCTCATCCCTTTGGGCACAGCTTCCTCCAGTAACATCTGATCTTATATTCTCTGGCTTCCAGATCCCCCAGAGACAACCTCTTGCTCTCCTAATGTTATGACCCTGTCAGTCAATTTTGGTGCTCAATAGAAAAGGCCACATAACCAAAAATATGTGCCTAGAGGGAGGTCATTTATCATTGACCTTCACTTGAGAAAATCAAGGCTGGAATGGTAATGTCTGTATTGCCAGAGTTCTCTTCCACCTTCCGCAGACTTGATTCCTAGAAATAAGCTTGAGAGGATTGACTTGAATATGAAATGGCAAGAGCAAAGCTGGGAAGGGAAGCCTGGTGGGGCTCTGTGAAAGGGTGAAATTTGCCAAATACCTTGCCATGTGGAGTGCACACTTCAAGATACATGCCCTCACTGTGGAAATTTTGCACTTTAAAAGATGACATGAGATGGAGGTGGCCAAATATCAAATATACTGGCCTGGAAATAAATAAACAAATGTAGCCTGGTGATTTGTTATTCCTTCAGTCATTTGTCCTACTAGAGTTGAGTAGTGATAGAGGTAGAGGTAAGGCCCGACCATTTCAACCAAAAGCTGTGGTTTTGAATTCCAGCCTTCATAATGACTAGCCTGTCAATAGCTAACATCTACCACACATAAAAAGTGCTTAGCCTGGGATTTAGAGACTCAAGTTCTAATCTTCACTCTATTCTCCACCATCATTTGATGGAAAGCCACTGACATCTCTTTTCTAGGCTTCAGTATTTTTAGTTAAGTACATCACCTTTGAGACTACTTCCAGCTTTGTGATAACAAGAGTATTGATCTCACAGTGTTGATTTTGTCTAAATACATTTTCACCAAGTCACGGCTCTTCTCAATTGGTCTACCTGTCTATGCTCCTGGGGTCTCCATTGTGATGCAGTGCTAAATTTGGGTTCTACATTATTTTCTGGGATGGGCTCTAAATGGTATTCACACTCATTTTATTTTTAGATCTTTCTTTGCCACCCGAGATGACATGACCAATGAATATTTCCAAACTTGTAATTGTGATTTGACCTCTTTTTCTTTCCAATGTGATGATATGAAGAGTAGGGGGTGGAGGAGTCACAAAGCAAAGCAAGATAAAAACCAGTCTGCTAAAATTGTGACAAGCATTTGACAGTGCCATTATTAAGGCGTCTCCACAACAGTGGTGCTATTTTCGGTGCGGAGAAGGATCATTGCCAATAGTAGCTAGTATTAGAAAGAAATGCATTGGTACTGAGTAAGCTGAAGAGGATTATCATGTGGGAATTGATCTAAGGATGAAGATTCTTCCATTGCTAACCATTGAAATAACTACCCTCATGTCATTAGCTCTTTCTCTTTCTCTTTATTGTCATTCTCTCAAAATGGCAGAAAAACTTTACCTCCAAATAGTTTTTTTTTTAAAGATTTATTTATTTATTCATACAGAACTGGGGTACAGGCCAGAGATGCGGAGGGTGAGAGGATTCACCAGAGACAGAGTGGGGAGCAGAACAGGCAGATCGACGAAGTACACTGCTAAGGGGAGCAGCGGGCGGGTCAGGAGAGGTCTGCCACGCCATGTGGTCACCTCCGGGGCAGGCGGGAATCGAACTCATGCAGAAGCGGTTTTAGATTCTCAGTGCTGTGCTTTAACCCGCTGCGCCACCAGGGAGGGCCCACCTCCAAATAGTTTTTAAAATAAATTGAGATATAATCCCCAGACCATATAATTCATCCATTTTAACTGTAAATTTCAGTGTCTTTTTTGCATATACAAAAGGTTGTGCATCCATCATCACAATTGATTTTAAAGTATTTCCATCACCACATAAAGAAACTCTGTTTAGATGTCATGTTCCAATCCCCCAATAATTGTCTCCAGATAAGCACATATCTACTCTTTGTCTCTACAGATTTGCCCATTCCAAACATTTAATATAAATGGAGCCATTAAACATGGCTGGATTATTTTCTTAGTATAATGTTCAACATTTATCATATTAATATTTATCATGTTAATATTGTACTTCATTGTTTTTTATGATTAAATAATATTCTAGTGTATGGATGTATCATATTTATTTGTATCCATTATTTGGTTAATGGATATTTAGGTTATTTCTAATTTGGGGCTATTATGAGTAATGCTGATAAGAACATTCATGTACTGGTTTTTATGTGCTCATATGTCATATATCTTGGTTAAATACCTAAAAACTACAAATACCTGGGTTTTATAGCATTTGTATGTCTAAAATGTTAAGAAACTGACAAACTTTTCTTTTTTAAAAAAGATCTATTTATTTATGCAAACAGAACTATGGTACAGGCCAGAGATGCAGGGGCAGTGAGAGACACATTGGGGGTCAGAACAAGCAGATTGACAGAAGTACACTGCTGAGGGGAGCAGCGGGGCGAGTCAGGAGAGGTCTGCCGTGCCATGTGGGGCACCCCCCTGGCTGGGGATGGAGCTGGTGCTGAAGCCACTGTAGCCAGCTTCCTAGTGCTGTGCTTTAACCCTTCCACCAGGGAGAGCCCCCGACAAACTGTTTTCTCCCCAAATTGTTTTCTAAAGTGGCGATGCCATTTCACATTCCTACCTGCAATTCCTACCTACTCTTTTTAGTAGAGTCACCTTAGTGGGTATGAAGTGGTTTCTCACAGTTTTGACTTGCATTTCCACACACTGCTGCTATGGAACATATTTTTGCATACATACTGGACATTTGTATATCTTCTTTGGAAAATTATCTTTTAGATCATTTCCCACTTTAAAAATTGTGTTTTTTTTCTTAAAGAGATATAAAAGTTCTTTATATATTCTCAATATAAATTATTTGTCACTTACTTGATTTTCAAATATTTTCCCCCAGCACATAGAATATTTTCATATATTTAAAGCCCACATTATTTTTAAAGAGCAAATGTTTTTAAGTACAATTGATAAATTTTCTTTTATACATAACATGCTGATATCATATCTAAGAACTCTTTACATAATCCAAAGTTCCCAAAATTTTCTCCCATGTTTTCTAGAATTTTTAGTTTTACCTTTTATATTTAGGTATCTAATCCACTTTGAATTATTTTTTTATGTATGGTATGCATTAAGGATCAAAGGTTTTGTGGGATATTTTTGGCAAATGGATATCCAATTTTTCTAGCATTATTTGTTGAAAAGACAAAGCAGGGGTGGTTAAAAGTTATATTTAATCTGACACTTAGAAATAACAGTGGCCTATTCCTTGTACCCATGAAGTAATTTTGTATCAGTGGCCCATTCCTCATATCCGGGGTGCCCTCCAAAGTTAGCAGCTAAATGCTCTGAAGGTTCCTAAAACTCATAAGAACTGTGGGTGTGAACTAAAATAGCATAGAAACTTCTGTGTAGATGCTCTGGAACAGTAAGTAACTTACTTCAAGCCTACATTAGTAGGTTGGCTAAGCCTCTTTAAATAGGAACAAAAAACAAGAGGGCTTCATAGGAGAGTTTAAAAGGGATTATTTTTCCTTGGCACTTGTCAGTACCCTCCTCCCCATGCTCTGCACTCTTGGAGTTGTCACTCAGACCCATCCATACTTGCCACAATCTCTACTCAAGTCACCAAAGTTCCTGAATTTAAAAAAAAAAAAAGCGTGCCAAAAGGGACTTTGAGAATCCCAATCTGTGAATCTTTCCTAGATGTAGAATATTTTCATTATTAATGCTGCCCGCTCTACCCTCTCCAGGTCTTGTGATATTGGCTCCTGAGAAACTTCTTGGATTTAGGGAGCCACTGCAGTTTTGTATCATTATCCCAGTGGCCTTAGCCAGGGCGCTTTTGCCCCTCAGAGGGGTTTAGCAATATCGGGGGACATTTTTGTCTGTGATGACTGGAGATGGAGGGCTGGTCACATCTAGCTGGAATGGACCAGGGATGCTGCTAAAACATTGTTCCCAGAACAACAAAAAACCATCTGATGCGAAATGTCTATAGTGCTGAGGTCGAGAAATTCTGCAATACAAGTACAAAGAAGACATGGAAGAAGAGATGAGAGAAATTCAAAGAGCAACCTTGTAAATTATATTAAGGATCTTGGATTTTATGCAATAGGCATAGAAGCCATGGAAGGATTTTAAGCAGAGGAACAGTATGGTAAGATTTCAATTAGGGTGAGTCACCCTTTTGCTTTAGATTCAAGAAAGACAAAAGAGCAGGGAGATCATTTAGGAGACTATGTGCTAGTAAGGAAAAAGAACAGTAGGATCTAAATCCAGGGAGGGGTAGTGAATATAGAAAAGGAGAAAACAGGTGCAAGAAATATTTGGGAGGTAGGAACTGGAGCACTTAGTGACCTATTTAATTTGTGGCTATATTAGTTCTCTATTGCTGTATAATTAATACCCCCAATGTAGCACCTCAAAATAACACCCATGTGTTCTTACAATTTTGTAGGTGAGTTAAATCAGGCTTTTCTGGGTGCTCTGTATAGGGTCTCTGTAAATATGAAGTCAAGGTGCCAGTTGATCTAGGCTCTTAGCTGGAGGCTCCTGGGATGAATCCCATTTTAGTCTCATTAATATTTTTGGGAGAAAGCAGTTCATTGGGCTCTGTAGGTCTGTAGTACCTATTTCCTTGCTCATTGTCAACTGGGAGCCTTTTTCAGCTTCTGGAGGCTACACATATCCTTCCCAAATGACTGTATCATAAGTGAACAATGTACACCAAATCCTTCCCATGCTTAGAATCTCCCTGTCAACCCCCTGCCCACCCTTGGCCACTCCTGAGGGTAAACTGCCTGCTTTTAAAGGGCACATGTGCTTAGATTGCTCCCACCTGGATAATCTCACCTTGATCAATTCAAAGTCAACTGATCATTAATCTTAATTATATCTGAAAAATCCCCTTGTCTTGTAACATAGTACAGTCATAGGGATGATATATATCATTCACAGGCTCCCACCATGCTCAAGTGGAGAAGATTATACAGGGGCAA
Source organism: Condylura cristata (assembly GCF_000260355.1). NCBI lineage: Eukaryota > Metazoa > Chordata > Mammalia > Eulipotyphla > Talpidae > Condylura > Condylura cristata. The sequence goes on along the minus strand of NW_004567120.1, from coordinate 18,802,082 downwards.
GGCTTGTTCTTAGAAGTTTACCTGCCATAGGTGAGGGAGAGGAAGGATTCAGGTGATGCTGAGGTATAAGTGTAGATGGAAGGGCCATTTACTGAGGTAGAGAAATCCAGGACAAGAAACAGAATTTAGATATATTGAACTTGTTCTTGCTGATGTTAAGTGGCTCCAAAATGTAGTGATATATATGGATCTGGAACTCAAGAGAGTTCTGGGCTTGAGATATAAATTTGGGAGTAATCTGCAAAATGGTAGTTAAACTCAGGCAAGTAAATGAGCTCACAAAGTCGTATTTGAGAAATTGTTCCAGGAAAAGACATAGGGGATATTTGCATTAAAGTGACAGAGAGGAGGGGGGGGGCAGGAATTGTTGGAGAGAATCATAAAGAACTAAATAAAGATGTGTCCAGAAGGCTAAAAGAATAGTTCTGAGGCAGAAACATGTAGCTATGTCAAATGTGGCAGATAAGGTCTGTTTCAGATGAAGATTTACAGTATTTAACCAGTCAAATCCAGGTGATTGAATAGTCATTACTGGAAACCAAGACAAATTCTCCAGTGGATGGGAGTTCAGGGGGCTGGTGCAGACCCTCAGAGGCAACTCGGCAGCTGAAGTCAGAACCGAGTCAGGAATGTTTCTTGGCAGCCTTCCATGCTCCAAATCTATCATAAGTTCCCGTCCAGAGTTTCCTAGTGCCTTACTCTCTGCTAGTTTTTGGGTTTTACATACTTTACTAAAATGTCTTTCCTACATAACTTATGGTATGTGTACATTTTAACACACAGCTGATCCTCTGTCCAATTGTGCTCTCTCCTATTTTATAACTTTGAGCCACAGATCAATGGGACAAGTTAGTGAATCTGACTTTCAGAGATTTGATAGCTCACAGATTCTGTTCATAAGTTTCAGTCAATTCAATCCTCACCGATAATGTTAGCTCCTATCAGCTTAGAGCATATTTCCCAAATTGTGTCAGATGTAATACTAATCCAGTCGAATATTTTTTGGTCAAATGTGTTTAACAACATTCCATAGTATTTTTTTCTTCTTGGAAAAGGACTCCAAGAAACCCTGTCAAAAACATGCTTGATTTTGTTTAATCCAATGTGACTTAAAAAAAAAAATACATATAGCCATATGGTAAAATGCACTTTGGGAATCATTGGCTTCTTCCTCAGGTATTTATCTGCATTTTAATTAAAGAACCTTGAAAAGAAAAATAACACTTTGAGGTCCAAGGGAATAATTAAATGGAAAGAAAAGACACCATTACCTTTAGATTGGCATGATAAACTGGGGCAAGAGGATCTTTGTAGACAGAGTAGTGACAGTCATTACAAAGGTAACACCTATTCAGGTCACTTTTGACTCATATAGACTCTAGTGGCAAGCGGATCAGAAGGGGATGCATTTCTAGAAGGCTCAAGTCTCCTAAAGTTGTAAGAGATTAGGAGAATCCTTTTGGTAACTGGCTTTAAAATTTGACATCTGTAAGTACAGTGGTAAAGGGGCAGCAAGTCAAGTTCACTGCCGGATTTAGAACCTTCGCAGTAGATTTAGCCCGATTTAGCCCCTTGTAAGCCAGCACTCCTTCCACTGCTCCATGTTTCAGAGCCTCATTGGAGGAATCAGAGACAGATTTACTAATTTGACTTAACTGCCCTAAGTAGTGTTTGCCATTTAAGTAGACAGCACACTTTCCATTGCACCAAGCCCATGCTCTTCCAGCTGGCAACAATTTGGCTGACCCTAGGGGTCTGAATGGCTTGCCCAGCACCATGATGTCCCTTGAAACAGATTGTGGGCCTGAAACCAGTACCTCCCGATGTCTTTGTGTCTGCATATGAGTGCCTGTGCCCCTGTTTCTTTTAAGTATTGGCTGTCTCATCTGATGAAGTCGTATATAAATATTTATATGTCAGGACATTTCTGGTCTTACTCACCAGAGACATTATACCCTTGATAAAAAGCTTCCCTCTGGCAGTCTTTGCCGCCACAGTTTATTTAATATGGCAGTTGATAGGTGAACTTCCTCTTGCTATTTGCAAAGAGGATGGAGTCTTGCTTGGAGTTTCACGTGTTTGGCTTTTCGCCTGCTGGACTCGATATTTGTGCTTTCCCAGGGACTCCTCTGGTTAAAAGAGGGAGTTCTAGTTGGCTATCCCGTCCTTTAGATTTTGGATTTTCAGGAACACTGACATCATCGTGCACTCAAAAGGACTTTGTGGACCCCTTTTTCCACTAAAACATGACAGTTACCATTGTGCTGGTAGGAAGAACACATCAAGGTTGCATACTGAAATACCTTCTCCCAACTTTCTCGGTTTTAGCAGACAGTAAGTCATTTTCATGGGCCTATTAAAGTATCATAGGCCCTTACCACTGTGCCCAAACTACTGTACCTAGAGCACACTCAGCTCTCTTGATACCGCCCTCTTTCCTCTGCTGGTGGTATGCACTCTTGAGGGCTGGGGTGAGCAGTGAGTAAGAATGTGTGACTGAGGATTTAGTTTGAGAGAGTGGTAGCTTCTCAGACCTGCCAACTACTAACTTAGAAGTACCAAGTTGGACCCTTTCTCTACTTTAGTTCAACACTTTTGCCACTGCAAAAAGCATAAAATGCTATTGATGGCAGTTTCTCTGGCTTGGTGGGCTCAGGGTTGAGAATAGGGATCTTCTTCCTCAGGGTCTTCAAAGAGGCTTCTGGGATTGATGAACAGCATTCCTCAGGCTGGACCTGTTCTGTCATTTGGTCTGATGCTCTGCAGAAGGCAGCTGAGTGAAAGGGGTGTGGAAGTTGATTAGCAGTGAGATGGATTACTATAGTTAATCCAGAGGAAACATATTTGGGGCTGGTTTCAATTCAAGTTTATTTGTAATGTTAATATACATACGGCTATCTCAACCCCAAACATAGTCTTCCTGTCTGGAATGAGTTTCTGAATATGCCTCTGCTGTTATGTTAGCTGCTGAAGAGTTTGTTGATGATAGTGCACATTGTTGGTGGCAAGAATTAGGGTAAAAACTGTTGCAAACTGATGTAAAAGTAAGTGAGCATTTAAAGGGTAGCCCCCCCCCACAGGTATTATTTTATGTAGCTACTTTCCTTTTAGATTTTCTGTTGTTATTCCAGACTTCTGAGACTTCTCACACACCAGAGAACATAGCTGTTAGTGAGCAGGCTAAAAATTCCCAGCCTCCCCCACTTGGCTCAACAGTCCTGACTCTGGCTCAGTTCACTTTGTGGCATGGAGCTTGGCTACTCCACAGGGACCTTGCTGAGACCTTGAGGTCAGATGCTGCAGTCTCTCTACTCCTTTCTTGTAACATACACACACAATTTTTTTAAATCAATATACTCCCCTCCCCCTTTCCCCCAGCTGAATGTAGCTCAAGAAATGACAGCATCTGTTCCATATTGCCTTTGCCCTTGACAAGTCCTGAGTCTGAAGCAGAACAGAATGGTGTGGGTGCCTCAGTTTGTGTATGTAACACATACAGCATAAATATGAAGATACAGACCCTGGAAATCTTCACGCAAAAGACAAGAGCTAGTGGGTTACAAAGAAAATATAATCAGAGTGAAACAGAATTTAAAAGAATTAAGAGTGGTCAGAGTTTGCACTTAGAATACAAAATATTTGATTTTCCACTACTCACAATACAATAGAACAGAGCCAACAAACTATAGATTTAAAAAATGAACTGAAATGTGGAACAGAAACCATGTGGCGTCAGAAAGTTCAACGTATTTATTATATGGCTTGTGTTAGCCAGGGTTTTTCACAGAAACCGATCGTCTCTCCACTTCTTCCCCACTCCTCCCTCCCCCTCCACCACTCTATCGCTCTCCTGGTAAGTCTGAAACCTGCGCTGCTAGCGATAGACCCAGAGGAAGAGTTGAGGTTTCAGTGTGGAGTCTAAAAGCATGGCCCATAACAGAAACCATTAGCCAACCCCTGCAATAGGGCAAGGGATTATGGGAAAGGGTCTTGCGAAAGGGATCCCTACTCTAACATTGAAGAGTTGGGTAAATAAGGTAACCCACTGTCCCTCTTTGTGAAACAGTGTGCTCTAACAGGGCTCTAGTGGGGCTTCAGGCTCAAAGAACAGTGCCTGGTAGAAGACAGGTCACTGTGGGTTCTTCGCCTGTGCACACAATTATAAGACCACTCAGGTTCAGGGAAGAACATGGAAGAGGGGGGTATTTAACCATCAAGAGACTGGGGAAAAGGGAAGTTTCTAAGTTCACAGCTGGCAAGCTACCTCACCCTAGATAGTGTCCAAAAGCCCCCTTTAAAAAAGTTGCTTGTTCAAGATGGCTCCATCCCAGCAATGAGGGCCTGAGGCTTGTGGCAGGCCAGCAAGCAATGGGTCAGGATTCACCTCACCACAGCAGGAGGCACTCACAGGCGGGACCACAGTAGCCCACAGCAAGTCTGAAGTTTGGGATGGACAACACTGGAAGCTGGATCAGTCAGCCATGGAAGGAGCAGCAACAGGAGCCAGTGCTAGATGATCCGAAGAGGTTCACAGCTCTCAAAGGTGAGGCGGACAGAATGCTGGTCACCCACCAGCAGTACTGGACAGCACTGGCCAGTGTAGTGATGGTCATCTAGTCACTAAGAGGTAGTGGTTTCAGACATACCTACACCAACAACAAACAGGTCTCTGCGACACCAAGCCTGGGGCCCTCGATGCCCCTTCCAGGTCATGCCGGAGACAGAACAGGGCAGGAGGGCAGCAGGATTCACCTACTACAAAGCTCATCAGCTGCTACTGGCTGCTGCTTCTTTGGCGGTCAGGAACAGCACCCAGAGTTCAAGTCTGAGAGAGTGCCCCAAGCCGTCGCCTGCCTGCCTTATATACTCTTGGAGGGTCTTCTTCCATTTGCAAGGCTGATTGAAACATTTTCCACTCAGCTTAGAGCTAACACCTGACCAGTCTATTCTATGAGCCAAGCTCCAAATACTAGCCTGGTGCTCCTCAGGCCTCTCTACTGCCTGCAGCTGGAGGGAGCCACAGCACTGGAGCTGGCCCAGGGGGCCCATGCTCCTCCTTGCAGCCCTGAATCAGGGGCTGCGTGCCCTAGGAAGTCATGGTAGAGGAACCACAGCTGTCCCCCATCACTGCTGGCCTCTGCCTGCAGCCTGAGCCCCAGTGGGGCCACTGGGGGCAGGTGGTAACATGCCCACCACACACTGCTACTGTATTGCCCAAAGCAGGCTCTGGGGTTGTTTGCTGGAGCCTTGAGGCAGGTCAGTTTCACTTGGACCTCAGTTTTTACTTTTGTAAACTAGATTACTCTAAAATTTCCTGCCACAAATCAAACATTTTATGCAACTTATTCCTTTCTATGCTTAATGTTCTATGATTCCATGACTTAAATCTGGAAGATCTCAACTATGCAAACTTAAAGCTGCTTCCTGTTGATGCCTACAAAATGACTCCACACTGGAAAGAGTCCCAGATGTCACAGATGTCAGTAACTTTTTTTCAGATTTTGGAGTAACTGTAACATACAGAGTGCCTGAATTGTTCCAATTTATTTGGGACTTTCATAATAGTAGATTCTTTTGCGAGTAAGTGGCTGTGATAGTCCTCCATAATCATTAAATAAGAAACACATCTTTTATTTGCAGCATATTTTACTATACATTTTGGGGTACCCTATGTAAGTACTAGAATAGAGTATCCAGTCTTGAGGTGCTTACAAGTTAGTTAGGAAGACATGCTTCCTAATTATAATCAGGTCTTAAATCTTGTAGAATAACATACAAACAACTTCTGGGGTCAAAGAAACTGTCTTGTTTATGGATGTATCATCAGGGCATAGGAAAGTGTTTAGAACATGTATATGTTCAATATATATGTTGAATGAGTGAGTGGAGGGTGAATTAGTGAGTAGTAATTACCAAAAGAATGCAAACACACTGATATTAAAGGCAGGTAGAGGCTAATTTGAGAAGCTCTTCAAATGGGGGAGGACAAATGTTTCTGAAACGCTGGACTTCTGTACATACAGGTACACAGGGTAAAGTCAAGGTTAAGTTCCATTTACGTTTGGATGTTAGGTAAAGTAAAGGCATCCCCAAACATTAAGTCTAAGCTTTCAAGTAGAAAGACGTTGGTTCTGTCTTCTACTTTAGAACTGACTTAGGTTTCAACCTTTGGCTGGTGTGTTGTAAATGATTATGGGTCTGTAGTCTTCAGGCTTTAGCAGACATTTTGCTGGTGAAAACAGAAAGAAATGAGTGGAAGAGTAATAAAACTATATTACAACTGTCTTGTACTTCACATTTTTAGAGTCTTTTCACTTCTATTATCTGTTGTAATTGTCACAACTGCCATGTGATAGGTCCTGGTGGATATGATTATCTCTACTTGATAGATGCAGAATCTGACAAATTCAGAGAAGTAAGGGAATTCCCCTAAGGTCACAGAACTAATCAATGGAGGAGGAAGAACTGGAATCTAGACCTTGTCTCCTAGGTCAGTGCTGCTCCCTCAGAACATGTGGACTAATCAAGCAAAGCCCATTTCAGATATTCACTACGTGCTAATTGGGCTAGCAAGCACAGATGTGAAATATGCCGGAGTCTTTAAAAATCTTAAACCTGTCCAGCTTTTATTCCTTGGATTGAGTTAAAGCATATCTCAATGATCAGAAAGACATAGCTAAATTCTTATGTTTTTAATTTTGCTATATCAAAAGGCTTACTTGGTTTTGATTTGGATTTGGATTACATGTACATGGTAAGAAGTAAAGGCTTACATTAGATAGTTACGTGAGGAAACAAGAATAATATTCTTGCATAATTGAAAACCCTCTGGAATAGATTATAAATACAAACCTGTGTCTATTAATATAAGCTGGAACTGAAGGACTCCTCTTACATTGAATGTTGTGTTTTTTGACACATAGCCTAATTTTCAGAATAAGTGAGTATTGCATTTCAATTTTGGACAGCCAGTTACTGGAACTTAAATTTTATACAGACATTTCCTATATGCAAGTATATTCTGGAGAATGAAATATTTTGCTTGAACAGACAAAACTGAAGGATAAAATAGGTTTGTTTTCTAAAAAGGTTGTTTTTGAAAATGGTTCTGGACAGACTTATCTTCTTCATATAATAATAGGCAGAACAAGTGGCTGCCTGCTTGTGTTTTGAAGGCAATTCTGTATTCTTCCATTTCCCCACTTCCTCCCACAAAAAACTCACATCCATACCAATATACACAGAATATTCTCCACTACACAAAATTGTTCCAGGTTACATTCCTTTAAGGTCTCCTGTGTCATGAACTGTGCTTCATGGATACCTTCTTTCAACATTGTGTCCTACTAAAATACTTTGTATTATATTTTGGATTCTCCAGATATCTTTTTATACAGGAAACAAATACCACAAACATATTTCAAACCTGGTAAACTCTGCTTTAGCAAATACATAGTTGAAAACATAAGGATGTCAGATTGGTACAGTGAAAATTTCTCAGTGTTTCCAAAGAGTTTGGACAAGGGAGAAGGGGAGGAGAGAAATGAAGTTCCAAGCAGAAACCTAAAATAATTTTTCAGCATCATTTTTGCAGTCTAAATTTTTTTTAAAGATTTATTTATTTGTGCATACAGAACTGGGGTACAGGCCAGAGGCTCAGGGGCAGTGAGAGGATTCACCAGAGACAG
>NW_004567120.1:18791120-18792377 GCF_000260355.1 Condylura cristata | reverse complement strand
TATTTGATTCTTTTTGTTTTAATTGAAAAGGGGATGGTTTTTTTTTAAAATCTCTGTTTCTTCTGCTTGGTTGTTTGTGTATAAGAAAGCCTCTGACTTTTGCCATCACCAAATTTTTAAGAAACATTGTCATATGATGAGAACATCTTTGACTCTGAGTCAGAAAACTTAAGTTTCAATCAGAGGTCTGCAGTAAAGTTGCTGTTCAACCTATAAGCAAGCCCCATAAACTTGTGGGGTGTTAGTTTCCACATCTATGAAATTGGGAATATATGCTTTGCTCTAACTAAGTTAAAGGTGTTAAAATATAATTTTTAAAACAGGGTAAAATCAGGAATTTTGGCTAGATCAAAAAAATGAACATATGTTAAAGATTTTATTTAACTCATAATCAATGAGGTACAAAGACATTCAAAAGAGAAACCATAATAAGAAGTCAGTAATTCCCAAATTCATTAATAGTCAATAAAATCCTTATCAGAATACTACCTGGTTTCTTTGCACATTGATAAGCTAAAGCTAAAATTGATTTGGACATTCAAGAAACCAGAGCATCTAAAATAGAACAAACTAAAAAGATCACTGTCCAAATTTCAAAACTCGCCACAAGATTATAGTAATCAAACTGGCTACAGAATAGAATTTAGATTTCAGAAATAAACCACCATATTTACAGTCAATTGATTTTCAAAAACAGTGCAAAGATAATTCAGTAGGAAAATAGGTTTTTCAACAAATGATACATAAACAACTGGATTGTCCACATGTAAAAGTAATAAAGTCAACCTGTACCTCATACCATATACAAAAATTAACACATCAAAATAGATCAAAGACCTAAGTATAAGAGCAAATTATATAAAATATTTTGCAGGAAATATGTGTAAATCTTCTTGAATTTAGATTGGCTATGATTTTCTTAGGTATGAATGCCAAAGTACAAGCAACAAAAGAAAAAAAGCAAATTGGAGTTCATCAAAATTCAAAACTTTTGTGCTATAAGTGATACCATGAAAAAAAAAAATGATGTCTTCGAGTAGGAAAAATATTTGGAAATCATGTATTTGACTAGAAACTTGTATTTGAATATACATAAAAAGTCAATAGTTAAAAAAAAGTGTGATTTAAAATATGTAAAGGGGCCCTCCCTGATGATGCAGCAGGTTAAAGCACAGCACTGAGAAGCTAAAGCCACTTCTGCATGAGTTCGATCCCCGCCTGCCCCGGAGGTGACCACATGGCGTGGCAGACCTCTCC
>NW_004567120.1:18745930-18791020 GCF_000260355.1 Condylura cristata | reverse complement strand
TCTCTGGTGAATCCTCTCACCCTCTGCATCTCTGGCCTGTACCCCAGTTCTGTCTGAATAAATAAATCTTAAAAAAAAATAAAATAAAATATGTAAAGGACTTGAGCAGACATTTCTGCAAAGAAAATATGCAATGACCAATAAACAAATGAAAAGATGCTCTACAACCGCAGCCACCAAGGAAATGCAAATTAAATCCACTGTGAGATACGACTTCACACCCATTATGAAGGCAATGGTCAAAAAGATAGATCATGTGTTGGTAAGGATACAGAGAAATTAAAGTCCTCACAAACTGCTGGTGGAAATACAGTGTATCCACTTTGGAAAGGGTCTGGAAACAGAAACACAGTGTTATCATATACCCCAGCAATTCTACTTCTTTGAGTATATGCCAGGAAAATGATAATATATGTTCATAAACTTGTACAGTGATGTTCATAACAGCCTTATTCACAATAGCTGAAAGGTGGGGCCAGCCCAAATGTGCATCAGTAGGTAAATAGATAAACACAATATACTGTATGCGTGTTTGGGACTATTATTCAGTCATGAAAAGGAATCAAGTACTGATATGTGCTACAACATAGATAAACAGTGAAAACATGCCAAGTGAAGGAAGCCAGGCACAAAGGGTCACACAGTGTATGAATCCATTGTATGAAGTATCCAGATAAGCAAATCCATAGAAACAGAAAGATTAGTGGGTGCCTAGGGTTGCGAGGTTTGGAGAAAAATGAGAAATGAATTCTAATAAGTGTGGGGTTCATTTTGGGGGTGATGAGAATGTTCAGCCTTGATGTAGTGGTAGTTGCAACTCTGAATATATTTAAACCATTGAATTGTATATTTAAAGGGGGTGAATGATATGGCATGCAGATTATATACATGCAGATATTATATTTACATACAAGTTTTTATTTTAAAGATATTCAAAATAAATAATGAAGTTTATGAATTAAAATGTACAGTTATAAATGAAAAGGTTACATATCACAACTTGTAATATTTCTGTTTTAATTCTTAAATGTGATAGCTCCCAACTGTCACATAGAATGATGGAATTAAAGTTATATATATATATATATATATATATATATATATATATACATAGTAAATGGTCTAGAAGAGGGAACTAGGAGAAATCAGGAAGTTTTTCTCCTGCTGGTAAAGACATAAACTATGGTCTTGTGAAAGTGGCTGTGAGCAGGTAGAAACTGAGCATGGTCCCTAGCTGCTGGCCATAAGAGGAGCACCTCAAACTTGTAACTGAAAGGATCTTGAATAAGCTTAGGTGAGAACCTGAAGACCAGATGAGAATGAAAATACAACTGATACTTCAGTGGCAGCCTGGTGAGATTTTGAGTAGTGGTCCCACATGGGGAGCTTGTTCAAAATGCAGATTTCCTGGACCTTACCTGCTAAGACACATTTGCAAGAGAGTAGGACTCAGGATTCTGCCTTTTAAGATGTCTGCCAAGAGAGTCACAAAAGTGTTAATGCTTGAAATCCACTAAGCTAATCCTCCACCTTCTATAGTTAGAGGTTTCCCACTATGTGAAAGTAGAACTTTCCAGTTTGGGATACTCAAATTTTTCCTACATAAATTACTGGTATTAGCATTCCCATTCCCAGAAATAACCTATCAAATCAGAACAAATAGGAGTGTTCTCCTTTCAGATGGGGAGAAGGGTGGCTTAATGGGAAATTCTCAACACTGACTACACTTTGTAAACACCTGGGGAGTTTTAAAAAGCTACAGATGGTGGGTCCCTCCATCTCTGTGTGTGTGTGTATATATATATATATATATATATATATATATATATATATATATATATATTTCTTTTTTTTTGAGCGAGAGAGGGCAGAGGAAGGGAGAGAAGAGGGAAGGAGGGAAGGTGAGAGAGGAGGAGGGAAAAAGAAGAAGTAAGTCAAAGGAGGAGGAGGAAAAAGGAAGAAAGAAATGTCTAATTATTGTAGACATGTATTAAGATTGAAGCTGTGTGCCACTGTCAAAGAATAAAGACTGTGTGGACTACATAGAACATTTGACATCCCTGGTAAACATCTTCATTCCCACTCCTCCTCCCTCTATTTTCACAGCCAGCAGTGACTGCTAGGGCAGGTGGAGGTGACAGGAAGCTAAACCCAAGAAGTGTGATTAGGCAGTTGGCTAGCAACAGAAAGGGGTTTCAACTCCTGCTTATCTTCTCTCCCTGGAATATAGTATTAGACCCCAAGACAAAGCTCAGATTGATGCAATCCCCACCCCACCCTCTTCTCCTGGCTTCTTTTCTATAAGTCATGCTCTTAGTGTTTGGAATCTGGCAGCTGCAAGGCCTGGTTGCTAGGTAACAATTTCCCAACACAAAGAACCCTCAGCTGGGAAGGTCAGGTCTGTCAGTGTGAAACAGCTGTACAGAATTTTTATTTGTCTTTTCTTGTTTTGGTTAATCATAGGGCATGGAACCAGAATCAAACTTTTCATAGAAATGAGAAATACTGGAAGATACCAGTTCAGCTGTTCCTGCCTTTTTTTTTTTTTTTTTTGCTGCTCTTCAAATCACAGCCTTTTTAGTCTTGCTCAATGGAGCCCCAACAAGCCAGGCAGGCTGCAAGAGGGAGGTGGAGTGATCAGGTGTTCCTTATCCTCTTTAGCAGCTGGCCCAGAAAGGCATAGCAGAATCCATAGGCTAAAAAGTTCAGTTTTTTTCCCTTCACATTGACCAGTAGTTGTCTATAGTTAGGGTTGCTAGATTAAATATAGGGCACCCAGGTAAATCTGAGATGCAGATAAACAATGAACTTTTCAAATTTATGTTGTTATTTGCTATGTCTGGAAAACCTACCTTGTATGAAATTTGGTGTGAATTTCACATGGGATTGATATCAAAAGAGTAGTTGAAGTGGAGTCAGAGGGTATTCAGGTATTGTTAAGGAGAGTTAAACCTCAGCCCTGACTACAGTGCTTTCACCCGTGTGCTAGAAACTGAAGTCAGAGGGCATTTTGTGTAATGTCACACAAAGGAAAGATGAAATTCATTTCTGTTGCTGACACTTTATCTTGTGGTTGTTCATCATACGCTAATCTAGTGACTAAACCTTAGTGTGGTGCTATGGGATAAAAACAGAATTAGAAATCTGGAAGTCTGGAGTATAGGGCTTGAGGGATGAACAACTAATCAGCTGTGTGATATTGGATGTGTCACTGCTATTTTAGGCCTTAGTTGGCTAAGACCTGTGCCCTGTGCCCTGAAGGGACTGGACTATAATGTGATTTTCAGTGGGTTTCCTCATCCATCAGCCTTATCAACATTCTGGGTATTTGCTAGAAATGTAGATTTCCAGCCTCTGACCCACACCCAAATCAGAAATGTTGGGAGTAGGGTCCTGCAATGTGTGTCTTAACACATCTTCCCAGTGATTCTGATGCAAGCTTATGTTAGAGGCCCTTTCATTTGTTCTGTTTACTGTTTGGGATTTGTCCCAGTGCTCAGCTCACAGTTTGATGTGGCATTTTTTTTTATTCCCACCTTCCTTAGGGGTCTATTAAATTCGGTTTTGTTTGGGCTCTATTTCACAATACAGAGATCTCCTTCATATTTCCTTCTTGTCCTCATAGCCTGTCTTATTATTTATACACTCCCTCTCCTCATTTGCTTTTGTAAGGATTTCTAAGGCACAATTTGCCAGGAGACCAGTGTCAAGGTGAAGGTTCTTGCAAGGATCAGCCAGACTGAACTGCTGCATGCACACTCGGTCTCCCCTCTAGACAAAAGACTCTGTGGGAGTATTGGTATGCAGGAATAACTGACACACATCTCAATCCACTTAAATTGTTTTGAGTCATACTGCCTTCAATTCTGCTTTTTCCTTGAAACTCTGTTCCCTTGCCTTCCACTGCCCTACCACATTCCTGGATTTTCCTATCGAACAGCATAGAACTCCACTCCCATTCTATTAACAAATACCTGTTTACAGAAGGGCAGGAAGCAGAATCAAGAGCTGAGAAAAGCAGGGACCTAAAACTCCCTTTAGCCATTTTCTCACAATAACTGGCATCCTGTGGTGTTGTCCATGGTGCTGAATATGGTTGTTGCTCCTAACCTTGGAAGCCTTTGTGGGAAATTATCTGTAAATGGGAAACTGAATTGTTGTGGTTGTATGTTGTTTCATTTCCCACTAGAGACAACATAATGAATTTGGTAATCACATCATGCCACTTAGTCGGGATGACCAGGGCAATTATGTTGTTTTATAGGTCAGTGCCTTTCTTTTCTAATGGACTAGCAGAGAAAGATGCTGCTAGATTGGGTAACTGTATTTTATTCTGAGAAAGAGCAGTTTTTATGTAAAGTATATGTTTACATAAGGACAATGGATTCTTCTCTCAAGTACTGCACTATAAATATGAATGAGTGGGAAGAATACTAAGATATGAAGTCAACAATCAATAGCCTAAAATAGAACTCACAAATCATTTCAACAATCAAGAAACCTCAAGGAAACCCAAGAGTGCTGCCTGAGTGCTTCCGTGCTTCTTAAAGCTACTCTGAACTATGTTCAAGTAGGTAGGTAGTGGGATCCGGATAATTAAAAACAACTAGCCTAAACCTAACACTCCTTCCAGCCCTTGTTCTAGGATTTAGTTTACTTTGCATTACTTGGGATTCTCATTAAGGGTGGGCCCCTTTTTAATAACTTTTGGACTAAGCTCCTAACTATCTTTAGTGATGTTGCACCCTTAATAAACACTTACTCTCAAATTTTAGTGTGACTTATGGACTCTGCAATCACTTAGAAAATCAAAGTAGGAAAAAGAAAGATGCAGGGAGTCCATGAATGTTACTCTAAGGAACCTGGGTTTGCCTAGGAGAGAAAAAAGCAGGAGGTATTGAATTCTAAATCTCTTTCAAGTCTCATATTCAATTCTAGTTTCTGACCTTAAGAAAATTATTAAGCTTGCTTCAGCTCCAGTTTTATCAGCTGGAAGATGGATACAGTGACACTTACTAATATTGAGTAGAGACTACATTCTATATACTATCCCTAATCCACAAGGTGTGACAATTAGCTGTTATAAAAGTGCCTGGTGCATAGTATGCACTCAAAATAGCACCTTTAATATTATGATTAATTAATTGAAAAAAAAGATTTTATTCTACATCTGTGGGGTCTGGATTCATGTTAGCCATGCATGGTGGATCACTCTCTCTTTGCCAGGAGTTAATGATGCCTATTAACATGTCTGACATAAGTGTCCTAGGAACCACAATTATTCTTAGAAACAAGAGCAAACACAATCAAATCTTTTATTTCTTGGCTGAGCAAACACCATTTTTGCATATCAATAACCTTGTATGAGGACCAGAACCATCCCTAAAACATCTAACACCTTAGGTTGAGAGTCAAAGTATCTACATAAGCAAGATTTCCTAAGGGATCTCAGCAGTCACTGCTGGTCAATAGTCATACAAATATCAGTGTGTGTGTGTGTGTGTGTGTGTGTGTGTGCGTGTGTGTGTGTGTGTGTAGAATCAGCAGCTTAAACTTGGCTCCTCTGTTGCAATAGCTCTATATCTAAATGGGATGCTCAGTCCCTCTGGGGCTAGAAGGATAATGATAGAAAGACCAGCCTTGCTGTGTTTTGGCCATAAGTCCAATAGCTGCTAGTATCAAATGACAGCAGCCATTACTCTAGGGACATTAACTCCATGGGTGTTGCAATAATGGAACATGGACATTCTTAACTGAGAACCCCATTTCATTGTGTTGTGTTATCAGCTTTCCCGTATTGGCAAGAATCCCTTGATTGCTGACTTCACCATGACCCCAGGCACTCAGTTAGCTAAATTGCCAGTTATTTCCCTTCCCTGGTGGAAAGGTCCCTAATAGCCTTCACACGATTAAAAGAAGCCCAACAGTCTGAGATTCCAAAGCAGCTGCTGAAGTTGAAGGCTCAACAACCCTCCCCATCATCTTCTCATTCTCTTTGCTGCCTATCTGCTGAACTGAGCTTCCAAAACTTTGAAATTTACTTACCAGCCATTTGTAGGATTCATGATGGTGATAAAAGGAGTACTGTTCTGTCTCAGCTGTCACCATGCTTCCTCGTAAGGCTCTGTTAGTGTTTGCTACCAGATACCCATCTGCTGCCCTGCCCAAAGCACGCCACGCTCTATCCTTTGCCAACCAACTGGCATCATCTAGTCTGGAAGTGCCGGCTGTTAGACGTGAGTGGTCTAATAGGGGACACTAAGAGGTCAGGTAGGTCTTACCCCTTATTAAGGAAGAAGATGGACTCTGACATCTATAAACAGCCACCTCAAATGTGGTGTGGATAATTGACCAATTTAATGGGATTTTTATTAGGGGGAAGGGTGGCATAATGTAACTAGAGTGAGCCCTGCTCATTCTCTGATTCTGTAGAGATGTTAATCATGTGGGTCCTGGCAAGTCTGTCAGGACTGAAGTGGATGATGTAACTGATTTTTCAGCAAGCCCTTTGTCTGAGCAGCTACAGCACAGCTGCAGAACAGCACCAGGGAGCTGAATGTGTTAATGGGAAAAAAGCACTTCCCCGGGTTTTCTTTCTTCCAGAGGGATGTTGTCACTGGGAGCTTTGTGTGCTGGTCAGCACAGTGGCTGGCCGCATTGCTGGTGATTCTCAAAGTCACAATGGAAAGAGGATTGCTAAGAACACAATAGATATAGATGTTCAAGTCAAGGTGTAGGCCAGCAACGTTGGACTGCAGAGATGTCTAAATGTATGTGCTTTGTGTTTGTGTCTGGGTTTGAGTCCCACGTTTTTATGTGGAATATGAATAAATTACATAAATAATAGGTACATAAATATATGATCACAAATTATGCATGTATATATATATGGAATATGCACACAAACACACATAATTTTCTTGAGCTCTTTCTAAGTGTGCCAGGTTTTGAGAAGAAAGTATGATGGATAACTGTGGTCCTTGGTATAAAACCACTTTGGGATTATATTCTGACTCTTCCATCTTTTAGCTGTGTGATTTTGAGCAATGAACTTACCTGTTATAAGCCTCTTCTATCCACCATGGGATCCTAATGGTAGGGAGAATTGGATGAGATAATTCATGTAATTAGCTGAGTGCCCAGAAAATAGTAAGCACTTAATAGATGTTAGCATTATTATTAATGTACTTATGTTGTCTCATTTAAGTCTCCCAATCAACTATGTGTGGTGGGTACTATTGTGAGCCCTATCTTATAGGCAAGGTAACTAAAATACCACAAATAGCATTTGGTTGAACTGGGCTTGGCTTCATGATATCTAATCCCAGAACTGTTAGCCAAAAACTCTACGGCCTCAAAACAAAGGGCTGGGAAGCAGGAATTTGTCTCTCTTGAAGGGGTTCACTGCCCTGCCTGCAAGTTAGAATTACCTGGAAAAAAGTCAGACCAACACAGTGATTTATTCCCCTGATTGGAAGTGGGTATTTGTTGGGAAAATGAATGAGGGGATATTTTCTGTATCTTGGCAAACACTTGCAATATTCAGGAATATGATTTGTCAAAACTCATCAAATGATACCCTTACCTTTTATGCTTTTTATTACATGTAAATATTTTCTAATAAAAAGAATCTTACACAAGTATTAAATTCTAATTAATAATATGCTTGAAGGAGTGATTAATGGTGATGTGTACAGCCAGTTTTTAAATGTATCAAAAATGAAGATGAGTTGCTACAGATAGATGGAGCGGTAGATATATAGTTCAATAACAGCAAAGGCTAATTGTAGAAACTAGTTGGTACAGACTTTATAATATGTTTGAAAATGTTCATAATAAAGTGTCGGAAAAACAAATCAGTATTACTTGGGGAGACTTTAGAAAAGCACCAGTGCCTGGGATCCCCTCAGAGTTTCATAATTAAATTAGTCTGGAATGGAGCCCAGGTATAGGTTTTTTTTTTTTTTAAACTGTCAAGGTAACCCTGAAGGGGCTTTAAAATAAACACAATGTACTCTGGACTCCCAAAATCAATTTTCAATAACTGTCCTGGTCCCAAACTGCAAGTACCCTGATGACATGTCAGTCATGGATAACTTCTCTCTTTCTCTCTCTGGTACCTCTCTACTCCCTTCTCTTGGCCCCTAACTTCAAACATTGTCTCTACCTGAAAATAACAGGGAAGAATGGTGTTACCTAAATTATAGGTAGAAGCCATCTCCCATCACACCCACAGCCAACTACCAAATCAGGTTCTGCCCCACCTAGGTCTCCAGTTTGCAGTGCCTGGAGAAGCAGACACTCATCTTTTGGGCAAGCAGTCCACCAGGCAGCTAGAACTGAACACAGCATATGGGGCCCTGGGACTTTGAACCTGGCTTCCAGGTGCTGGAGACATCAGGACCTGCAAAGGGGCTCACGTTTGCTGGGTCTTAGCATCTGTCATGTCTCTCCTTATTTTTAAGGATCTTGTTTCTCCAAGAAGTGCCAGACTGGGCACTGCTAGGGAAAATTATCATGTTCTTTTCTGCCACAGTCAAGATCTCTCTCTCTCCCCACCCCTCTCCTTCCTGCCCTTCCCCCTTCCTCTCTCCCTCCTTCTCTGATTCTCTCTCTCTCCCAAGCCTTAATGGAGTGTTGTGGGCCTATAATGGCATATACATTAGAAAGAACTCATATTGTAAATGACCCATAAGTTACTGTCACATAGAAATAGTTCCTTCTACAATCAATGTGCCATAGGTCACAGGCTGCTGATGCAGCTGAGAAGCAGTGAACTGATCTTTTAATCATTGATGTAAATCATAGAGGGGATTTGTTCTTTTCCTGCATATGGAGAGCAGCATTTTCAGGAGAATCAGGGATTCCTTAATTAGACTGACATATGGCCAAATAAGTTTATGTGAAATTTGTGTCACACTATCAGGGAATCATTTTGGGACTCAGTTGGATTCACCAGTAGTTCAGAGTGAAGGGTATGAATGACAAGCATATGCTAGAATAAGTCAAAATGGCTACTCCTAGAGTCTTCAAAATGTAGGTAGATGTAATTTTCCAAAACTCAAACCAGCTTTCTTGGCCTGACCAGAAACAAAACTGAGTCGAAAAGGAAATTTGCTTTCAATGGTGCCACTCTACCCTCCCAAGCAACATGCACCTTGTTAACATTGCCAGCAGCCCAGGTTTTCCAATGCCTTGGGCATGCCCTATTCCAGAAGTGTGTTCTGGGCCAGACTTTCCCATAAGGTTACAGACTTTCCACGCATGTGCTGATATTTCCATGGCTTTCCTATGTAAATGCCTCAGGTTCTATTAAGTTTCTTTTTAGATGTGTTAGAAAACCACAGCACGTCAATCCTATTATTTCATCAGTATTATTTCTTATGGTGAGGCTAATTTCTGTAGTGCAAAATAATTGTCATTTTTAAAGTTGTATGTGGAAAATTATGAAATTATTTTTGTGTAAGAATGAAAAAGTTATGAAATAACTAAAAATTAGTAAAGAGTGCTCTAAAAGGGTGGCTTTCAATCTAGGATGCTTTCCTCACCTCCAGCAGGGGATATTGGGCAATGTCTAGAATCATTTTTGGTTGTCACTCTTTGTAGGGATGGCCACTAGCTATTGGTACCCAGTAGGTACAGGTCAGGGTTTCTAATGGACAAACTGTAATGCACAGGGCAGTTCCTGCACTCAGCCTGGAAGGAACTACCTGGCCCCAAAGTTCTGCAATGCTGAGGTTCAGGAACCCTGAAATAGGTCAGTACTTCTCCATAGAGCATGGGTGTCATCTCAGAATCTTGCTAACTTGGAGCTTTGCATTCAGGGAGCCTAAGGTAAGGTCAGAGGTTCTGCATTTCTGACAAGAACTTAAGAGATGCCCAGGCTGTTGATCTGTGGACTACACACTGAGGACCAAGGACCCATAACTTCCTCCTTTAGCTCTGCAGCCAGTGCTGCCTACCCAGAATTCCAACCACTCAAGCCTCTGCTGCAGTTTCATTATCTGAGAAACTACTAAGGAGTAATTGTTAAAGATAAATTAATATGTTTCTTATAATAATCAGCCTCACCAAAGACATACGGGGAAAAGAGGATCTCAGCATAGCCAGAAAGGGAGATGCATTTTGTTCTAGGGTACATTTTGGGACTAGGGGGGCATTAACTAGCAGAGTTTTTAGTAGTAACCTGGTGTACCCAGAATGGGTTTC
Organism: Condylura cristata; assembly: GCF_000260355.1. Lineage (NCBI taxonomy): Eukaryota > Metazoa > Chordata > Mammalia > Eulipotyphla > Talpidae > Condylura > Condylura cristata. Next base: position 18,780,811 of record NW_004567120.1, on the reverse strand, counting down.
TAGAAGTCATCTTATTCATTTTCATATGCCTGTGACCCATAGCAGTAGATAGTCAAAGTAGATGACTGCTTGTTGAACCAATTGGCCAACTATCTGTAGTTTGGTAGACAGCTGCTAGAGCAGCAAAGCCAGATAGCCACTAGCGCAGGACACGATTGTGAAAACCTTCCAGTCAGAAAAGCATGCCCATTAGCAATTTTCCAGTTAAATGGGAATGGATTCTTCATCCCCTAGATAGCAGTGGGACCATATCAAATAATTGTGTATTCACATGCCCCTTTGTGGTATGTTAGGAGCCCATAGAGTCGGAGAGCATGGTAAGTATGGGGTAGGGGTGGCACTTTACCTGTCCCTTTATTGAAAAAGAACCTTGATGGCAAGCATTGACGACCCAGTCCCCAGGAGAAGGAATTAGGCTGTTCAAAGATCAGAATCATCCAGCATTGCTGACTTAATGTGCTGTCAATGTACTTCTTCCTACTACTTTTGACTCTTGGTAATCTATACTATGTGATTTCAGATGTGTCAGCCAAAAGGGCGCCACCGCTCTATATGTTCTCTTTCAGGACCTGCCATGGTGTAGGTATGGGTTCCTGCTAAAATACATGGATTAATCCATAGGAAGTAACTAGGCCGGTGGCCTAGGGCTGGGGACACTAGAGGGAAATTGGGAGTGACTGCTAATAGATGCAAGGATTCTTTTAGGAGTGATGAAAGTACCCTAAAATTAATTGTAGTAATGATTGCAAAACTGAATATACTAATACCTTTTGAATTATATGCAATCAATGAATGAATTATATAGCATATGAATTATCTCCCAATGGAGCTATTATAAAAATATGAAGGGCCCTCCCTTAGGTGCATGATGCAATGGGTTAGAATGCAGCACTGCAAGCTAGGTTCCGTTGCTTCAGTGGCTTCAGTGCAAGTTCGATCCTTGGCCCCAGCGATCATCTACATGGTGCGGCAGACCTCTCCTGTCTTACCTGCTGCTCCCCTCAGCAGTGTACTTTGTTGATCTGCCTGCTCTGCTCCCCACCCTGTCTTTGGTGAATCCTCTCACCGCCTCTGCACCTCTGGCCTGTACCCCAGTTCTGTATGCATAAATAAATAAATCTTAAAAAATAAAAATATGAAACAGTATTAATTAAATTAGAAGACAGGATCATTTAAGGAACTAAATCCTGGAATACATATAGTAGGGGAGAAAAATGGTTCTACCAACAGAGAAGGGGACATTGTAGAAAGAGATGCAGAGCAGTAATCAGGATGCCTCCTAAGATTTTTAGCTCTCCAGAAACTCATTTGTATTCCTTTGCGTCTAATTGTCAATGATCCTGATTGCTATCAAGTTGTTCAGCATTAGATTATTTGCTTGATAAAACAACCAGAAAATGTTTGAATGCATGGGCAAAGAAAGTCAGGTCTGTTAAAATAAAAGAATTGTGGCATTCTAGAAGCTCTTTAAATAAGATCAAGTCACTCAGATCATTGTTGCTTTCTGTAAAGCACTGCGGGACATGATGCCTGAGAAAAAGGCTTTTTCTTTCTTTCTTTAAATTGAATGGAGACTATGGATTTGGAAGAGGTGATTTCAAAACCACAATTGTCTCATATACCTGATAGACAAAAGCTCCAAAGCCACAGTGGGGGAACACCTGTCTCTCCACATGTGGCTTTCCATGAGCCCTGTAATTTTTCATTTGGTATGGCACAATTGGGACATAAATAGCAAGGCAACTTCAATATCTGTTTAAAAAAAAATGGCAGGACCCCAGACCTACGCGCTTTTGTAGTTGAACTCACCTGTATTGTGATTTCAAATATAGTCAAGAGCTCCTCTCCCACCCTCTAACTTGTGACTTGAAATACCTTGGGAGAAAAAAAACAAACAAACAGCGTGGTTAGGTTGTACTCAATGTTTCTATCTTGTTGTGAATGAAGACTCTGAAGAATGGGGCATGATGGTTTGGCCAACTTGGGAAAGGAATGACCCACCTCTGGAGGAATGGCATGCCAGACAAGAGATAGGGAACCACACCAAACAAACTGATCATATTCTCAGTTTTTCTTCAGGCTTTTCCTTCTTTGACTGTGACCAATAATCCCTGGACTTGAAGTGAAATTGAAATGGAGTATCACTGAGACCCAGAATTGTGAATGTGCCCCCAAAGGGCCAGTGAGTGGCCTGCTACCCAGCACATTGTCATTTGTCACTCCCTCTGGCCCTATTAGTGCCAGAACAACCCAGGACAAAGGGAACACTACAGGGAGACAAAGGGAACAGGCATTTGGTAGAGTTATTAAATATGTCTTTCACAGGAAAGAATTCTCTGTTGGATGCCAATTGGAGGTCATCCAGCATTTGGCTAGTTACTGACTCTGGGTGCAATAAGACCCCAATTTTCAAGAAAGTGTTGTGGAAACTCCTCTGATTGAACTCATTGCAATCTTCAGAAGACAATGGGTTATTTACAAGGCCTAATGATATCCTGCAATGCTCCCTTTCCTGCTAAGCAGAGATTTTATCATCTCTCCAGATTTCACACCAGGGTCAGTCTCACTTGGCTCCATTTTCCTTGTGTCTGCAGATCTCAAATTGTCAGGGAACATCTTGTCAGGAAAAGGCCAGATGGGCAGGCAGGGAAGTGATCCAGCCCCTAAGGAAATAAAGTGCTCAACCTATCTCCACTTCCCCAGGACACTGGGGAGTGAGGGACCAGATAGACAGGGACGCAGGAGGAGGTACCTCCAATTTAGCTTAGAGGGGCAGAAACCTGGGCCAGATGAGCATTTTTAGAGTTTAGGGAGCAGGAAATTCAAATTTCCATGTTGTAAGCTCATATGATGAAATCTGATCCCATGCTCATACTCTCTGGAAAGTAACTCAGTCCTCTCCTTGAATTGAGGCCTTTGAGCCAGAATCTCACAAAGCAGTTTTCACACCCCGTCCCCTGTCGGAGGCAAAATGAAATAGTGAGAGCATAGACATGGCTAGTTAGACATGGTCTGATGAAGTGATAATAATGATGGGTCTTTTCCTCTGCTTTTATATTTTCATTCCTGAGAGATGTTTTTCTTTAGTGATTATGTGGTAAATAGATTTCAGACTAAATCATTATAGAGTGGTCGTGGAATTCCTCACACCTAACAGTGTTAGATAGGTGCTGTTCAGTAAATGTTTCTTTAAAGAGTGAACCTGACATGTGACACTGAACCCTGCCTTATTCCTTTGGATATAAGCATTGAGGTTTCTGTCTCCTGACCTCATCAGGCAGATGTCCAGCCCTTCCATGACCTATGTGTGCCCTCCCTCTGAATTAACTATGCCCTGGGTAGATGAACAGTGTCCTTTTTTGATTGTCTTGAGAACTAATCCTGGGGTGAGCTCTGGTTGGCTTTTTCTTTCATCCTTGGCCCGTAGCCCAATGGCTTTGACCCCCACTGTCTCTGAAATGATTACTTTCTACAGTCTTTCTGGTTTTCTTGATTACTACCCCTGCTCCCTGCCCCATGATCTGAACAGTAGTCCACAGATGTCAGCGAAAGAGGGTTAGATTTTATTATTTGCTTGCCTTTCTGGTGATGAGTCAGAATACAGTTCTGCACTGAAGAATCCCAACCCAACTTATCTACAAAATGAGCAGTCAGAAAGCCAAATCAGGCTAACAAGGCCAGGGCTGAGATCCACAGGCCAAGACCACACAATTCATGGGCATTAGGTTGAGAACTATGGGATAGATGGTGAAGATTCATACCATGCCATTTTGCTAATGATATATTCAGCAAATACTTCTCAACCAGAGGTGACTTTGCCCATCAGGGGACATCTTATGAAGTCCAGATATTTTTGATTGTCATAACTGCTATTGTGCTATTGGCATCGAGTAGTTAGTGGCCTGGGATACAGCTAAACATCCCACAATGCCCAGTATAGCTCCCACAATAAAAAACTTTCTAACACCAAATGTCAATAGTGTCAACACTGAGAAACTCTTTATTAAAGAAATAAGATGCTGATTATAGATCACACCTATCAATACATCAGATATGCAGATGGGGAAAGGACTGGAAGACTATACATCTTAGTTATAATAGGGGATTAGCAGGATTCTGCACGCTTTTTCTTTTCTTTGAAAAACTCTAATAACTTTGTTGCCTTTAAATTTTTAAACTAATTTTTATTACATAAATCCTGCTTCTGTAATTTTAATTATTACACTTTTTGCTTATAAAAACATGACAGTATTACAAGCTAAACACCTCTTTCCCCCTTCTTCTCCCACCTCAGTCCCCTGCCTGGAGGTAACCAGTTTTGTAGATATGACATTTCAGACTTTTACACACTGACACATTGGTTGTGTGAGAGCATAGAAAATATATACTTGCTACTTCATTTATTTTTTTAAGTTTCATGGAAGCTGTAGCTTACCTATTTCTCTCCTGAGGAATATTTTAGTTACTTCCAGTCTAGAGTATTGTCACTCAAAACAAATGCTGTTTTGAACAGGCTTCCTGGAGTACACTTGCCAGCATTTCCTAAAGTTGGTATGGGTTTGTAAAATTGCTGGAAAAACACACGTTCACAATTTTACTAGTTACTTTTGTACTTTTGCCAGTTACTTTCCAAAGAGCCCACAACTTTCATTTCCTCTCATTCTCACCAGCACTTGATAATTATTTTGAAGTTTCATGTTTGCTAATCAGATGGTTGAGAAACTATCTTCTTTTGCTTTGATTTTTTTTTTTTTCATTGCTGCTAAGACTGAACACCTCTTCATGTATTTATGGGACCTGTCATACAGTCTCTTCTGTGAACAGTGGTGTTTAAATTCCTTGCTCATCTTCGTAAGACATTTTCAGTCATTCTTTTTAAGAGCAGGATCAGGTTTGCATAAAGACAGGTCAGTGCCTCCAGTCTGCCCTGTTCTTCCTACTTAAAACAGATCCTGAATTCTACCCACATCAAAATGACTCTTGCCTTTACTTAAAATGCAGGAAAGCAGCCTTATTAGGAACCAAATCTGCCAGAACTGTTCTTGCCACTGCCCCACGTTTTCTTGGACTGTGAGCTTTTGCTATGCCAGCATCTCAACACTGAGTAGCCAGCAGGTACTGCCAGTCAGATTTGCTCCAGTCAAGTACAAATCTGATATGTGGTGAGGCATAAAGGACCATGAAAGGCAGCTTGTGAACTAAATAGTATCCGCTGCCCATGCAAATGGCAATTAGGACCATTAAATTTCAGTTAATCTTCATTAAGAACATCTGTTGTCTAGCCCACATGAGAAAACCCAAGATGCAGTTGGGCGATTGTGACTACTACAAATAAGTAGTTGTATCAACTAATTCCCCCCCCCAACACACACACCTCCCTCACTCCCTCGCCCCACCTGCCCCTACTCAAATGAGATAAACTGAAAGGCACGTGGTGGGGAAGCTTGTATATGCAATAGTGACTAGGAAATAAAACTGCACAGAAAAAGACTCTTGGCTATTACTTAAAACTCTGGTGCTAGTTAGCCATGCCTTATTTAGTCGTAGTAAATTTCAGGGTAAGAGGAAGGTTTCCCAAGACTTAACTACAATTGTCTCTTGGCCAGATCAGTTATGGTCTAACTGGGCAGTACCCAGATGAGTCTTTCTTGTTCCCCTAGCTATTTTGGTTGACATATCCGATAAACCCTCACAATCTGTCCCCCTGAAGCCCTGCTCTCTGCTAGAGGACTTTGGTTATGAAGCACTTTAATCCCTGCTACCAACATGCTGCTTGACTGTTGCCCTTCTAACCCACACTAAAGAAATAATAAAAGTAAATATTAAAAAAAAAACAACAACCTTCTGGGCCCTCCCTGGTGGCACAACAGATTAAAGCACAGCACTGAGAAGCTAAAGCCACTTCAGCATGAGCTCGATCCCCAACCTAGAGGTGACCCACATGATGCGGCAGACCTCTCCTGACACGCCCACTGCTCCCCTCAGCAGTGTACTTCATCAGTCGGCCTGTCCTGCTCCCCACTGTCTCTGGTGAATCCTCTCACCGCCCTGCACCTCTGTCCTGTACCCCAGTTCTGTATGCATAAATAAATAAATCTTAAAAAAAAAGTCTGCCTCATCACTCACATTTAACTTAGGTCTGTAGTGGAGTAGACAGTCTCAAGACTGCTCTCACCACTTTCAGAAGAGGGGCTAGGGAAGGGGAAGGGACTTCTGCTCTACCTCGGTTTAGATAAGTTAGGGTCTTCCTGGCCATCAACACCTACACTGATGTTCTCCTTATTTTAGTGAGTGGGGTCAGTAGGGAGGTAGCTAGAAAGACAAGTGGCCTAGATTGTGTCCCTTTATATAAGCACATTGTAGCTTGTCTATGTAACTTTCAATTTGCGTTTGTGTGGGTGACTCCTTGGTAATAGACGACTCCCCTACCTGTCTGAAAAGAACATGGGAGCAGGACATGTCTGCTTTTGTTTGTCCTCTGGTACAATGTCTGCTACATAAGTGCTGAGTATAACTTGCTGACTAAAACGAAAACAGCTGTGGTTTTGATATTCTTAGAAGGTAGGAAAGTCAAGTATTCAGACAGGAGGAGGGGGGAAGGCACTTGGAAATAGTAGGGCTTCCCCACCTGTCTAATCTCACCCCTTGATACACATCTCACTCTGAGTTCATAGTCCACCTTTGTGTCAGGATGTCCCCAGTCACACTCATAGCCTATATTTGCCAACAGTGCCTTCATCTAAGAAGGCTGAGCAGAAGGTCCATGGCTGGCCAAGAATGATGTCTTTCCCTATGGTCGCAAAGCTACATAGCTGCAGTAGCAGACGCAGGCCCATCTCACTCCTTGGAGCCTAGGGGTAAAACTGCCAGCGACTCATTGGGCTGGGGTGGCATTAAATGTGAAACAGAACTTACACATGGCAGTGCATCTCTGCTAACATCATCTCTCCACCAGTCTGCCAAAATATTACTCACTTGCCTCTCAAAACAATTGACATGGAAGGAAGAGAGGATGAAGAGTGTCACAATGATACCGGAAATAGAACAATGATAATGTTTACTTTGACTCAAGCTTTCTTTTTTCTTAATTAAAGGTTTACTTATACATACAGAAGTGGGGTACAGGTGAGAAGTTCAGGGGTAGTGAGAGGATTCATCAGAGAGAGAGAGAGAGCGTGGGGAGCAAAACAGGCAGATAGATGGCTGAGTCACTGCTGAGGGGAGCAATAGGTGATACAGGAGACAGGAGAGGTCTGCTGCGCCATGTGGGTCACCTCCCTGGCTGGAGATCAAACTCATGCTGAACTGGCTGTGGCTAGCTTCACAGTGTTGTGTTTTAACCCGTTGCACTACCAGGGAGGGCCCTGACTCACACTTTCTCTCAGTAGAATTCTTATGAACCAAAACAGTGATATTTTTTCCATCTCTCTCAGCCACCCCATCTTACCTCTTTTCAAACCGTGCTCCTTTTCCACAATTTTCGTCTTCACATTTTATCTGTTGTCCTGAATTCTTGCAAGTTCTCATATCTTAGTCTATCAATTGCTAAAATAAGGTTCTTTTTGAACCCGCAAAATCCTAATGCAATGAGGGCCAAGCAGAGAGCATGAATGCCTTTACCACTTCAGCTCCACAGTTGCTGTTAAGTGGAATAGCTCTTATTCATGAAACCCTGAGATTTCCAAGGAGACCATTTCTAATCTCATAAATACAAGACCTTGATAAAGCAGTGACTTGGGTATCACTAATTTCATTTTCATGCTTATGTTTGCCATCATTCATTGAGGGACAAGAACAAGTCAGCTATGGTAAGAGTAAACCCTGGATTAGCATCATGCATTGTAGCTGCAAATGTTCCTGTGAGTAGCATGTACAGATGATTTAAAGCCAGTTAGAAGGAAAAACAAGAAGCTACAAATGAGCCTTTGTTGAAAAATAACTTGGTTGTTGGCATAGGTGGGCATTTGGGATTGGCTAACTTTTTATATTTTATAACAAGTTAGCTCCCAATAGGCCTGAAGATTGGATTTATAATATCAGTTTCAGAGTTGAGATGAAATTAAAATAAACCAAACTTCAAAATGTATTGAGATGAAAGTAAGAGCCTAAAGTCTAGGTATTTTAAAATGCTTACAATTTCTCCACTTAGAAGCATGGAATTTTTAGAACTAAAAAATAAATCTTATGTGGTCCCTCAGTCTCATCTTCCATGCCAAACAAAATCTTCTCTAACCAGTGATCCTTTAAACTCTGAGTATCTCCAGACACTGGAAATTCATTTCTTTTTTATTGTTTTTTAAAACACATGTGCACATGTGTGCACACACACATGTTCATTTTATTTCATTTCTTGGTGACTCAGTCATCCAAACATACATAGGGAATATGTAAAGATTCTTTCTCTTCCCCTGTCCATGCTTCTTTTCCCTCTTCAGAGATGACCATTGTTAATATTAGTGTGTATCCTTTGAGCCTTTTAAGAGATATTTCTGTTACCAATTCTGAACAAGAGCAACTTTGTCCCCCTCCCCTCTCAACTCCCTCCCTCGCCTTCCACAAACACACAACACACAACCCAGTGGACATTTCACAATGTCTGGAGACCATTTTGTTTTTCACGACTGGGGTTGGGGTGCTCCTGGCACCTAGTGGGTGGAAGCCAGATACTGTTTTAAGTTCCCACAGTGCACAGGACAGTGTTTTACACACACACACACACACACACACACACACACACACACACAGAGACAACTATTGGGCTCTACATGACACCAAGGTTGAGAAACCCTGATATGAAGATTGGGGGGTGGTGTGTGGGGGGGAGAGAGAGAGAGATTGAGATTGATTTTAAGGATCACAGTCTCCATTCTTCTCCATTCTTCTGTCATCTGTTTAGGTACTAGTCTACATCTATTTCTACAGCATTCTTTTGCTGAACAGTTTAGTTGATACTCTTATGATAGATATGTTGTAATTTATTTAACAATGCCCTATTAGTGGATTTTTATAATTTTTTAAAGATTTATTTTTATTTATACATACAGAACTGGGGTACAGGCCAGAGGTGCAGGGTCAGTGAGAGGATTCACCAGAGACAGAGTGGGGAGCAGAACAGTCCAACTGATGAAGTACACTGCTGAGGGGACCAGCAGGCAAGACAGGAAAGGTCTGTTGTGCCATGTGGATCACCTCCAGGGCTCGGGATCGAACTTGCGCTGAAGTGGCTGTGGCTAGCTTGCAGTGCTGTGCCATAACCCACTGCACCACCAGGGAGGGCCTATTAGTAGATTTTCAATTTGTTACAATTTTTGCAAATGCGTTCAATACTGCAGCAAGCATCCGTGTGCAAATATCATGTATGCGATCCCTAGGAGAATTGTCAAATCAAAGGATATCTTTATTTTCTATTTTGATAGATTCTGCCAAATATCCCTATCGAAAGTCTTTAGAGGTGTAAACTCCCATCCAATGTTTGCTGTTTTCTCATATTTTACCAACACTTTTTACCAATCTCTTAGAATTTTACCACTTTGATGATAAAAGTTAATACTTGCTGCTTTAATTTGCATTGCTCTGATACTCTCAAGGTTGAGTGAGCCCGACTTTCCGCCATTTAATTTTTGAGTTAATTGATTAATTACCTTATTATTTATCTTACCCCTTTTAATTGGATGCTTTTCTTTTAAATTATGATATAATTTTTGAAGGTGATCCTTTGTTGAATATATGTCAATATTCTCTCGTGTTATAGTTTGTGATTTGGATTTATTTACAGTGTATTTTTTACCCAAAAGTTAACTTTGACATAATAATTTTTTTTTGTATGTTTTCCTCATTTCGGTCTTGCTGAAGGCCTTCATTACCCAAAGATACAAAAATATTTTTCTCTATTTTCTTCAAATATTGTTACTGTTTTTATATTCACTTCCAGTTTTGCATTAGGGTGATGGCTACCTATTTCCAAATAAATAGGCAATGTTTCAATCTGTTTTAATCAATTATTTCTCTAAATAAGAATTGTCCATTTGGTAAGACACTAAATTTTCATATATACACTATTTTGTTTCTGGATGCCAGTTTTCCGACAGCTATTCCATGGAATTATTTGTACTTGTTCTTATACTAATCCAGCTCTGTTTTAAATTTTATAGTCGATTTTGATGTGTGATAATGTAAGTACCCACATCCTTGGACTTTTCCCCCAAAATATCATTTAATATTCTTTTACAGGGCCTCCCTGGTTGTCTAGGGGTTAATCTCAGCCCTATAGCCCTATCACCACTGGTCGTCTGAGTTCGATCATCCCTGGCCAGGAAGATGACCCACATGACACAGCAGACCTCTCCTGACCCGCCCACTGCTCCCCTCAGGAGTGTACTTTGTCGATTTGCCTGTTCTGCTCCCACTCTGTCTCTTGTGAACCCTCTCACCCCCTGCACCTGTAGCCTACACCCCCAATTCTTCTATGCCATATATATATATATAAACATTTGAACATCAACATCATACCGCCAATTTTCATAAAACTTCTGTTGAATTTTTTATTTGATCGCTTTGTTTTTTAAACTTTAAAAAAATTATTTATGCATACAAGTACTGGGGTACAGGCCAGAGGCTTGGGGAGTGAGAGGATTCACCAGAGACAGAGTGAGGAACAGAACAGGCAGATTGATGAAGCACACTCCTGAAGGCAGCAGTAGGTGTGAGACAAGAGAGGTCTGCTGTGCCATGTGGGTCACCTCCCCGGCCGGGGATCGAACTTGTGCTGTAGTGGCTGCAGATAGCTTCATAGTGCTGCACTTTTTTTTTCTCACTTTAACTCATAGTGCTGCACACCTATAGCACCACCAGAGAGGGCTCAGGATTGCTTTGAATTTGAAATCTAAGTTCAGGGTGACTTGACAACTTTAAAAATATTTTTAAATAAAAAAATATCTTATTTTCTTCAATAAACACTTGAATAGCTTTCACAAAATTTTGTAATATTGCTTGGTATTAAAAATAAAATGTTTTTCCTAATTTTTTTTATAATTGGCTATTGCTGGATTATAGGAAAACTATAATTTTTGTATATTGATCTTGTATGTGGCCACCTGGTTGGACAATCTTCGTAGTGCAAATGGTTTCTTAGTTCATTTTCTGGAAAATTTTGGAGAAGACAGTTGCATAAGTATGAAAATAATGTGAATATTTTATTTTGTTTTTATTGCGACCCCATTCATTTGTAGCTCTACATGTTTAAAATTTCCTTCTAATGTTGAGTCAAATACCTGTTCTGAACTTTTTCTGCCCTGTAGTTTCAGTTCAGCTTTCTAGAGCTAAACAAACCAAGGTAAATTCCTCTAGTGCAGCATAGTTTTTCAAATATTTTAAAACAATTATCATGCTCCTCTCCGCCCCATCTTCTGTTTTCCAGAACAAACAGTTCCTTTCTCCTAAATATACATACATTTCTCACCATGCTCATTTTTCTTTAAATGCACTCCATTTTGTCAATGTCCCTTTGAAAACATGGTCTCTAGAGTGGAAGTGAGTTCAGATATTGTCTGATCATTGTAGAAAGTAATTTTGTTTATTTACATGCAACATTCCTGTAACTGTATCCCAAGATTGCAATGCTAGAGCTAAATGGTTTTAAAATATTATTGTGCAAGTGAGGGAATCCTTTTGTAAATGAAAATTTTAACTAAAGAGTTAAGAGGATGAAAAGAGGATGAGAGGTTATAGAATCTCCACCATTTCAATATTTTTCTTGTTTCCTAACATAGCCCAAAAAGGAGTTCTGAGGATCAAAAGTATGCAGTTTGAAAACCATGAATCTAATCAACCTTCTTCAGAGGGAGATGTGATCTTGGGAAGAGAAATTACTTACCAAGATCACCTAGTTGCTTGATCAAATGGATACATTTAAACTTAGGTCTCCTAGCCTCTCTTCCAGAGGCCTTTCCACTAACAATCTCATGCTATTCCTACCATTAACTCCCTGCACACACATACACCATCACACTCACACACAAAACACACACCTGAGTGACTTATATGAACCTTGGGATCAGCTCAAATCCTAGGCCTCAAGCTGCTGTTACTAGCCATCCTTTCCATCTTACACTTTTTTATAGTTGAATATTAAGAATCTAAATATGGAACTTTCCTTTTATTGAATGTGTTGATTATAAACCGAGAACTCACTCAATATCTTTTTGACGCATCCATCTTGCCTTTTAAATTTTTTTTAAATCTTGATTCTGCCATCATTAATCAATGTATTTTAGCAGGGCTGTTCAAGTAAGGATATAACTCACTGTATTTGACTTTCAACCCCAGTTCTTTAATTTGTCAGCAAATACTTAATCAAGACTTAAAACTTCAAAAACTTCATACTTACATTTTATGACATTTCTTCTCCTGTACCCAGAATACACCTACACATCTGTTGAGACCTGTTATGAATATCATCTCATCTGTGAAGTATTACTAAACCCCTACACCTCACCCTTGAAGCAAAATTGACATGTCCTATTTCTATACTATAATAGAATTTTTAAAAAAAGATTTATTTATTTATGCATACAGAGTTGGGGTACAGGCCAGAGGTGCAGGGGCGGTGAGAGGATTCACCAGAGACAGAGTGGGGTGCAGAATAGGCCGACTGATTAATTACACTGCTGAAGGGAGCAGCGGGTGGATCACGAGAGGTCTGCATCGCCATGTAGGTCACCTCCAGGGCAGATGGGGATCAAACTCATGCTGAAGTAGCTTTAGCTTCTCAGTGTTGTGCTATAACCCGCTGTGCCACCAGGGAGGTCCCAATATAATAGAATTTTAATATCTAACATAATTCCTTTCCAATTTTATGAATTTCTTCAGGGTCTTATATATTTTTCTATATCCCCAGGCTCTGAGCCTGATATGGCAGGTAGACTCTGGACATTGGCTGCTAAGAGCTGTTAGTTTGGATAAGAATTCAGTGTAAAAAGTATTGTCAAAGGTTAGTGATTTCTGCTGAGGGCTAAGGAAGGACATATTTTGCTAGCCCTGGTCCTGCACATAGTCAGCATCCAATATATGTTTTTAGTGCACTTTTCCATCCCCCTCCCAGCTATCTAGCCACTTTGCAAAAGAAAAGTTACCTGGGCATGACTTATGGTAACCCTTGTTTCTGTCCATGGACCATAATTTCTCTTGAGTCTCACAAACAATGTTGTAGTCTCCTTTTTATATATTTTTCTGGGTATCAGCATCAAGTTAATTATTATGTTTTCTGAGATATAATTCTTCCCCTTTTCAAAAAGTAGGACAACATTTCCTTGTCTTTTGCCTTCTGGCTCCTCTTCCATTTTCCAAGAACTTTCCAGGTGGTGGTGACTCATTTGGAGAAAATGGCCCCTTTCACTCGGACCTTTCAACAGTATTGTTTGTAATGGTCAGGGGCCATGACTAGGAGAGCTGTTTCTTGGAAAAAGTATATTTGAATTGGGCAAATCAGAGGCTGAAGTCAGGATGGCCAATAAATGTGTTATTGACAGAGGCCTGGCCTAGAAAGACAGCCAAGTCTAGGAAGGCAGTTTTCTCTGAACCCTGGCCCAGCAAGCATTTCAGATCCTCACCCTGTCTCTCTTCCTTTCCCCTTTTCTTGGCTCCACTCTCTTCTCTTTCTGGACTTTGTCTCCTCTGAGCTGAAATTTGGATGGCTAAAATGTAACCTCAGCACAAAAATGACCAGAAGAATGCACATCTGCCCTTGACTTGCAGATGAAGACCTAGGTCAGTGACTGTTACTGACAGAGGTTATATGCAAAACAGGAAACACTGTCAAGAAATTGAAACTATCCGGTTAATCACAGATGTGCTCCAGGCTGTATCTATTTGAAAAGGAAAGGTCATCCTCTACGTAGACACACAAAAATACAGTAACATGGTGATTCATTGGCATGCTAACAGCAAGGACTTTTGTGAACCTACCGCGTGCCCAGCTCTGTGCTAGATACTGAGGAAGTTGCAGAGATAGGCTTCTAAAAATGTTGCAATTGTTTTTAAAGAATTTCTACCTTAATAAGAGAATGACAAATAGCCTGAATCTAGAGTGCAGTTAAAAAAAAAAAAAAGCCTTTTCTTTAACAAGTCTTGGAAACAAAATATAAAGGATTTTTAAAAAGACTAACCTTCAATGACTGGAAAATGAAATTCATCCAAACTCTCTGTTCCAACTATGTGTTAGTGAAGTGGCCCTTGATCTACTGTAAATGTGAAGAAAATGAAATTGAAAAGACTGCAGCTTTTCTCCCTACCCAGTGCTGTGTGTTGCCTTGTAGAAGCTGCAACAAGTCTGGTCTTTCCTGGGACTGAGAAATTTCATCATGCAGGTCCGATGCAGCTGACGGGACTTGTCTCTTCAGTGTGGCTATGACCATTGATTTGAATGAGAGGTAGAGTGAGAATTGGGCCTTCGACTTTCCAAGGGGTTGTCCTGTACTATAAACCACTGAAAGTCTGACTTCTGAACCCAGCAGCCCAGGCAAAGGACAAAGGCTGCTTTGCTCACAGTGGAAAGGTTTGAGTTGAGTTCCTTCCAGGCGACCACACTGGCTGCCATTTTATACAGTCTATTTCTGTCTTCCTGTACACATCCCTCAATTTGCATTCCTGCTTAACCTTGCCACTAGTCCTGCCTCTCTGTGTGGGAGGTGGAGTGGACTTGAAGAAGGGAAAAAGAAAGGATTTTTTGTGAGGAGGGGGAGGACACAGGCCTTTCACTAGCTGTTCCTCCTGGATGTCTTCAGTGAAGCATTTTATCCTCCTGGCTTCCTTGAGTATAATCACAGAAACTCTCTTTCAGCACAGACATCAGCTTATTTCTCTGTGTATTTGATTTTAACTCAGTGTTGAACCAATTTGGCTCATTATAAATGGTGATTGGCATTGCAAAAAATGGGAAAACGAATGAAATGAAGGTGAAAACAGAATTCTGAAGTTGGTTTACATGGCGAGTGTGATTTGAAGGGACCATCTAAAGTCCTCAAACATCTTTCTCCAAATTTTAAGGGATACGAGATATCTGCTATTAGAGTTTATTCCTCAGTGTGTGTTGATGGCCCTCTTTAGGCATTACCCCCAATCCTGGGCAGGATGCAAATTAAGCTATGAATGCCCTCGTATGACTTTGCTTATCAGAAATGTGCAGTCAGCTCATCCTTTCCCAGCAAGCAGTTGCTGTTCACTGCCAAGACATTGCACTTGGACTATTTTCCCCATTCTGAAGGGAAACTAATCATGTAAGGCCACAGTCTTACTACACTCAAAAAGCAATTAACATGAGTCAAAACTTGGAATGGCTAAGCAGTTTAGGTGATTGTATAAACAAAACCCAAAAGCCTATTTTCAGACCATTAAATGTGGGTGAGATGCAAGAAGAGAATTAAATTATGACAGAAAGAACTCAATCAAGAAATTTTCCCCAGATTAACAGTTCCTTGAGGACAGGAGCTGTGTCTGTCTTATTATTTCCTGTGTCCCTAACAGTTACCATGGTGACTGAATTCTCATGAGCCCTCAGTGAAACTATTCAATAAATGCACGAACAACTCAGGAGAATTTCCTGACTAAGGATCAATTCTAGAGTGGGTTACCAAATAACATTGGAAGCCCGGTATCATTGAGAGAGATGATGGAAGATAGGTGATTATCTGCCCAGGACATGGCAGGAAAGTGTTTTATGGGGTGTGTTTCAGTAGATCAGCAGTGTGTTTCAGGAGATCTGCCTATTCTGCTCCCCACTCTGTCTCTGGTGAATCCTCGCACCCCACCCCCACCACCTCTAGCCTGTACCCCAGTTCTGTATGCATAAATAAATAAACTCTTTACCAAAAAAAGAAAAGAAAATAGTATGAGACAAAGTGATAATAGTTTGATTTTCAGATGAGGAAGCTGAGCCTAGAGGGATTAAGGAGCTTGCCCAGTATCATAGAGCAATGCCTGACTGAACCAGGACCCGAAGCCTGGTTCTATTTGCAATATCATCCTAGCCCCAAATTCAGGAATGTAGGTTTGTTATGAAAACAGTAGTCAGTCCTACTGCCTTCGTAGTTATAATCCACATACTTTGATGTATTGTTTCAAGTTCCTTTATACACTTTTCTAGGTATAGGAGGCTGGCTCTTGAGAAATGGCCAGATCAGTCATTATGTCAATTCACATCTCAATTTAATTGAACTTTTTTTCTACTTCAAACATGAAGAGGCTAAATAATTAGATTTCAAATAACATCGTGTTGTTTCTGTCTCTCTTGAAAGTAGACGACATAAATGTCTTCAGAAATGGGCTGAATGCATCTCTCTCTCTATCCCAGCTTTTTTGCTAGTCAAGCAGGAAGACCTCCTGTACTACCTGATGTAGTTCATTGAGTCCTTTCCTTCCTGGGACTGGCAACTTTCTCACAGATTCAAGCGGCAGCAGGTTTAGTGTAATTACCAGCCCAAACCCTGTTTGGTGTCCCAGAATGAAATGAGTAAGGCAGTGTTGAACTGAAATCATGGATGGAGTTGGACCTCAGATCCTGGGAAGGGCGCCAGGATTAGAAGAGCCAAGGACTTTGCAAAAACCAGAGATCTAGGCAGGCTGTGAGTCATTAACCAGACAAGCAGTTAAAAACTAGGAAATAAACTTCTATTGGGGTTAGAGCAAGGCCAAGGGTCAAAAACTAAATAGCAATGGACAATAGTAACAACGATAATAGCACCATCCAGGAAAAGGGGATTGGAAGACCCAGAAAGAAAGAGACTGCTAGGGAGTGGCCAGCCTCCACCCAAAGGTGGGAGCAGGGAAGTCATCTGTCTTTTCAGGTAGGGAGTGCAGCGCATAGTGGCCATAGCGGTAGTGATGCCTAATCAGTCACAAAATGTCAGGCAACTTAATTTCTCAAACCTGGCACTAATGCTATATTGGTGCAGGTTGTTCTTTGTGTTCTGGCTCTGTCCTGTGTAGTCTAAGACATTTAGCAGCATCTCTGTCCTCTACCCACTAGATGTCAGTAGCACCCCCAACCCCAAGTTGCGTGAAACAAAACCTCTAGATATTTTCACTCTCTTTGGGGCAGTTTAGGGCCAGCAGAGTGGCCTCAGGTTGAGATTACTGCTCTAAAATCTATGGATAGTGAAAGCTTAATGGTCTTCAAACTAATAGGATTCACTGCCTGGGAGTTATCTTCAGAGCAGGAAATCCGAGGTAACAACAGCCATAGACAACTCAACCCCATCTTCCCAAATGTTCTTCCCATCTGGTGTCTGGCTGCTCATCTCTTCCATTAGGCGCTATTGCAGTTCATAAAAATATTGAACCCTCAGAATGTTCCTCAAATCCCACTTCATTCTTGATTCACATGCAAACTGGGACCAAAGTGCAAATGCTTCTTAATTTCTGTAGTTGAATTCTGAACGACATGTTTCTGCTTTTTGTTTATCTTAATTTACTGTTTTTTCATTTCCATGTCTTCCCTATTTTCATTCAATTCTTTATTTTACAAAGAACATTATTGCTGATGAGAAGCCAGAAACAAGGAAAATGGGAGAGAGGTTCGGGCACTTTGAGGTCTTGTGGTAAGAACAAGGTCTAAGGACCTCTCCTGTGTAATAGTGTGCACCGGGCCCTCCTTGGTGGTGCAGTGGGTTAAGGCACAGCACTAAGAAGCTAAAGCTATTTCTGAATGAGTTCAATCCCCGCCTGCCCCCCCCTGAGGTGACCCACATGGTGCTGCAGACCTCTCCTGGCCCGCCCGCTGCTCCCCTCAGCAGTGTACTTCGTTGATCTGCCTGTTCTGCTCCCTGCTCTGTCTCTTTTGAAGCCTCTCAACACCCCTGAGCCTCTGGCCTGTACCCCAGTTCTGTATGCACAAATAAATAAATCTTAAAAAAAAAAAAAGAATAGTGCACCCATTTCTTTGTTCTACTCAGTCTGTTTTCTTTACCACCCAGCACAATGATTCCTTCTTTAAAAAGTGGAGAAGTCTCTCTTTCATTTTTCCTTCCTTGTGGCCCGTGTAGTGGACTTTCATGTTTGTCAGAAGAACCAGGAATCCTCCGAAGACCTGTTAGAATAGCTTTGTGAAATGAGAGGCGGTACAAGCGACAGCAGAATGGAGTGGGAAGAGCCCTACCCCAGGATTCAACTTGAAGTTCTAGTGGTGGTTTTTTCCTTTCCAGACATTTGATGTTACTAATCATTAGTTTTGGCTGAAACTCCGTTTTCTCATGTGTAGGGCTACCTGCTTGCCTACGTGGTAACTGTATATTTTAGATGAGAGAATGATGCTAACATGAAATATGTAAAGGCTTTCACAAATGCCAAACGATATT
This sequence comes from Condylura cristata, assembly GCF_000260355.1. NCBI lineage: Eukaryota > Metazoa > Chordata > Mammalia > Eulipotyphla > Talpidae > Condylura > Condylura cristata. The sequence goes on along the minus strand of NW_004567120.1, from coordinate 18,762,464 downwards.
ATTGCTTAATGGCAGTTTACATGCCTTCAGTTTTTCTTGCCAAAATGTCTCGGTGTCCACTGGACAGATGTCATGTTCTAGCCTATAACAATAGTTCCATTCTCTTACAGCAGCGACAGACCTGCTCTCTGGGCCTTCCTCTCTCACGTTCTACCCCATTTCACCCTGCTCTGTGCCCTGGGGGGCTGCTCCATAGCAGCAGACTCCTTCTCCTTCTGGACTCGGTTGTGTTTGCCCTGTGAAGAGCACTGCTGGAGAGCAGACTGAAAATAGACTATTCATGCCGTGACTCTGCCCTAGAAGTTTCTGGGCACCCCTTTATTGGTCACAGCTCCTATCAGGGAGCTCTCTTCATAGAACTTGCATGCCTTTTCCTCCCTTTGCCTTCTGGTATCTTCACTCAGTTTTGTAGGTCCAAAGGGAATACCAGATCCCACTATCATTTCAGTCTCCTCTGTTATTTCTTTATGCAACCTGCCCACATTTTGGTAATCAAACTTCTTGTAAAATTCTCCCCAATTTGTCCACTGTGGATTGTCAGACATTTCCTACTGGAATACCCACCAAATCTGTTTTTTTCTCTTTTGATATTTTTTCGAGGAAAACATATTCTTTTTTTAAAAAAAAATTTATTTATTTGTGCTTACAGAACTGGGTACAGGCCTGAGGTGCATGGGCAGTGAGAGGATTCACCAGAGACAGAGTAAGGAACAGAACAGGCAGATGGACGAAGTATACTGCTGAGGGGAGCAGCGGGCGGGTCAGGAGAGGTCTGTCTCCCATGTGGATAACCTCTGGGGCAGGCAGCGATCAAACTCATGTGGAAGTGGCTATAGCTTCTTTTGCTGTGCTTTAACCCACTGCGCCACCGGGGAGGGCCCAGAAAACATATTCTTAAAGAAGGGGAACAATAGAAGAAAATGGCATAGGTTTATGCCCACTAGTGTCTGTTCATTGAGAATTAGTTCCAGAATCAACATCTGAGAACACCTACAAATTAGCGCTGTGTTCTTTACCAGTTGGCTAGTAATGCTCTTTGTCTTATTCCCAGCCAACCATTCAAGAACATTTCGAGGCCGTGACTCCAGTGTCTGTTCTCTCCCACAGAGTTTGTGTCCTTGCTAAATTCCAGCAACCTGGGAGGCAACTGTGTGATGCACACTCCAGTCTCTGGCTCACTGTAAATCAGTTTGCACCCCTTTGCTTCCCTTGGACTGGAGTCTCAGGAAGCCTGGGAAGGGGGGTACAGTTAAGCCTCTGGGATTCCATGACAGCTGCCAGCATTCTGGCCCTGGTGTTTCTGCTTATTAACTGTGTCCAACCTGGAATGTTTCATACATCGTCAGAGCTAGAAGAGACCTCAAATAGCCACTAGTCCAGAGGTTCCTATGTTGGGATCTATAGAACAGACTTCAGGGAAATCCTTAACCACCCTAAATTGTATGGAAAGTTTGCATTCATTTACATATATGCATTTTTCTGGGGGAAAGATCCATAGCTTTCATCAAATTCTAGAAAGGGCTTGTCATCGAATAAAGACATCCCCCCCCCAAAAAAAAGGCTCTAGACCAGCACACTCAGCAGAGGGAATTGAGGACCAGAAAGAAAGCAAATTATCCAAGATTCCACAGTGTGTCAGTGGCAGGGTTTGATCTAAAATCTAGGTAGGCATTAAATTCCTGTGTTTAACAAGCTTTCCCCTCCTCTACTGAATTCCAAAGCCACACTCCCCCTATTCTTTGTGTATATCGATACCAGGTAACTGTTAAATACAATTGATAATGGCAGTGAGTCCTACAAGCAAACGCTCTCATTTTAATCGACCATGCTAAACAGAACCTGGAGTTGTGTGGGGCCCAGGGCCAACCTTAGAGCTCACTGGTGCCAAGGGATCAAGCAGGGTTTTTCCATCCCAGTTCTCTCTGATGAATGGAGTTCTGTCTCATCCCTGTTTCTCTGAGCCAACATGTCCCCAGGGCCCTGTGGAGGGGCAGGTGTTGGTACTGGGCATGGACTCAGCAGCCCAACTCAAGTGCCTCTGCAGCTGTTCTCATCCCTGTGAGGCCCCCAGTGGGAGCTGACACAGAGACTCTTGGAAAATGGCAAGGAAAAGCTAAGGGGAAAACACCCTTGAACATTGAAGGGTTGCCAGGCTTCCAGGGGAGCTGGCACAGCCAAGCTCAGGTCATTAAATCACAGCTAGCTCCTGGTAAAATAGAGTAGGAAGTCTTATGTCTTTTCATGGCCCCATCTTTGCACCTCTTTCCCAGGTCACAGGTTTTTTTCCACACTTCCCAGAGTTCCTTACTGTATTTCCTTACCCAGGTCTCCCTGTCCAGGAAATAAGTGTCTGTGCTGTATAAGTAAGTTGCCCAGCATGACAAAGTAAAAGAAAAAGCTTCAGTTCTAATATCAGCCCCGCAACTCACTAGCAATGTGATCTTGTGCAAGTCCCTTTGATTTGACAGGCCTGCATTTTTCATTCATAATAAAATGAAGCTAATGAACCAATTGAAATAATGGAGGTGAGGTCACTTGAAAAATGTAGAACACTAAAAGATATGTGGGGTCATTGCAATCTCTCAGAATTCAAAGGTAAATTATTTTAAAAGTTGAAAATAAAAATCATTTTTAAAATTTGAGGAATTGATGGTTTATGTCACTGTATGTAAAGTGGGAACAGGAAGTAGGAAAAAATAGATTCAGAGGAATAGGGTCACTCCTCAGAGGTAAAACACCACATGACACCCACTTCAGAGCACCCACAAACCTTTATCATATACCTTTGGGGCCCCACACGACTTGGGTCCCAGCCATCCTTCTAGAGCTTTCAATTCTGCTGTCATTTCTAGATTTTGTTTTTGGCTTAGTTCTGCCAATTGCTTTGAAAACAGTTATCTTGAAAGCCAACCCCACGGACGTGACTGGCTGCCTAGATTTCAGTGTAGCTGGTCTTTTCTTGAAGAAACTCCAGAATGGAGTGAGAAAGAAAGTCATCATTGGCCGTGACTGTAAGACAACCAATAAAAGAAATCAGTAGACCAAAACATGACGTGTTACTGGTGTTTCGCGTGCTACTTTATGTCTGAGAAAATTCTACAGACTAACCACTCTTTGCCCAGCAAAGATGAAAAGGTGTCCAACTTGTTTTTGTGCTGGAGGATCAGCAGAAGTCAGACTCATTGCAACTTGCCATAGCAGAGGGATAGAGAATTCCCAGAGGGTGAAACATAAAATTGACATGGTAGAAACATAAAATTAGTTCCTCGCTCCTCCAGGAAACCATACTGTTTCCTGGGGCTCTGGGATGGGGGAAGCACTTAAGCTAAGCACCAGGAAGCAAGACAAAGGAAGTCAGAGATATGGTCAGGACCTATAAGAAATGCATGCTTTCATGGGCTAAAAGCGGGAGAAAGGACAGAATCTGTAACACAAGTAAGGTTCTTTAAAAATTACTTTAGTAGAAGAAGGGGTTTGATCCTACCCTGTTTTTAGGTAAACACTTAAAAATGAATAGATCCAGAATTTAATACACAAGTTGATCTTTATCTCTTCTGATTGTCTCTAACATGGTGTAGGCATAGTGCACATTAGTAGTCTAGAATTACATAATCATACTGTAATATCCTTAAATTACTAGACTAAGATTTCATTTTAATTGTCTTTAGACCTGTCTTACTTCTGCTATTACCAATGATGATAATATGTTTTAAATATTTGACCTTTTACACGTGACTGTAGAAGGAATATAATGGGAAATGAGACAAATGAGATCTCTGCTCTCTTCTTTATATTCTGATGATGGTGGTGTTATAGTTTAAAAGATGTCTCTGAATAGGGGAAATTTGCCTCTAAAGTTTGGCAGACTGAGTATTCTAAAAATTTTTCCTGCTACAATACAACTAAATCCTAGTAGGTATACCATAACAAACATTTCTTTATAGTTCTCTTTAACTAGATGTATTGCTAATAATTCACATACTATACAATTCATTCTTTTAAAGTATATATTTAAATAGCTTGAGTAGATATGATGATCATTGTTTTTAATTATTGTAATTTTTTAAAAGATTTATTTATTCATATAGAACTGGGGTACAGGCCAGAGATGCGGAGGGTGGGAGGCTTCACCAGAGACATAGTGGGGGGCAGAACAGGCAGATTGAGGAAGCACACTGCTTAGGGGAGCAGTGGGCGGACCAGGAGAGGTCTGCCATGCCATGTGGATGTCCTCCTGGGCAGGTGGGAATCGAACTCATGCAGAAGTGGCCCAAGCTTCTCAGTGCTGTGCTTTAACCCTCTGCACCACCAGGGAGGGCCAATTATTGTAATTTTAATAATTTTATGTGTACAATTCAGTGGCAATAATCCTACTCACAACATTATTCAATCATCACTGTTACCTAGTTCAAAAACTTTTTTATTACTTCACACAAAACGTTTTTAACCACCAGGCAGTAACTCTCCATTCCCCCATTTCCCTAGCCTCCAATTGCATTTTTTAATAATTTATTTATTTATGCATACAAGTACTGGAGTACAGGCTAGAAGTGCAGGTGGTGTGAGGATTCACCAGAGTCAGAGCGGGGAGCAGAACAGGCAGATACACTGAAATTCACTGCTGAGGGGAGCAACGGGCGAGACAGGAGAGGTCTGCAGCGCCATGTGGGTTAGTTCCCTGGCCAGAGAATAAGCTCTAATTGCATTGGCTGGTGATTGCTTGATAGTGCTGTCTTTAACCCCTGCATCACCAGGGAGACCAAATCTCTAACCACTTTATGTCTCAATGTATTTGTCAATTCTAGGCATTTCATATAAGCAAAATCATGTAATACTTGTTTGTGTCTGACTTATTTTACTTAGCATAATTTTTCCAAGATCCAATTCGCAAGTATCAGAAATTCATTCCTTTTGCGGTGGAATTTTATAAGCTGGATGTATACAGTGTGATGCCATGTATATATAGAGCACATTTTGTATATCCATTCATTTATTAATAGACACTAGTATTACTTATACCTTTGGCCATTGTGCATAACCCTGCAATATATATGCTACACAATTATCTTTTTGGGTTACTGCTATCAATTCCTTTGTGTATATGTATGCATTGAAATAGAACCTCTGGGTCACAGAATTGCTTATAATAGGAAATATATATTTGGTCTTTCCCTTTCTGGCACAGTTCCTAAAACCCTTGGTATTTCCAAAGTATGAGAGTAATAAAAGTGTCTTTTGTTATGTTAACATGGTGACTTTTGGAACACACCTGATGATGGGAGTTGACTGCCCCCAGAATCAACCTTGTGGAGATTAGTTTGCAACTATCAGTCCCAAGCCCTGATCTACAGGGAAGGGAGAGGGACTGGGGATTGAATGGATTCCAGGCAATGAGTCAGTTCATGGACAATGTCTATGTAATAAGCCTCCATACAAACCCCCACATGAGAGAGTTCAGAGAGCTTCTTGGCTGATGAACACTGGGAACAGAGGCACATTTGGAGAGGCATGGACACGCCATACCTCTCTTCATATGTTGCCCTCTGCATCTCTTACATCTGACTGTCTCTCACCAAATTCTTGTGTCATAAACTGGTGACCCAATAAATAATATGTTTCTCTGAGTCCTGTGTGCTGATCAAAGAAATTAATCAGATCTGAGGTGGGGTTGTAGGAACCTCTGATTTATTACCATGTGGTCAGACGTACAGATGACCACTGGACTTACAAATGGCTTCCAAGTGGCAGGGTGGGAGTGAGCAGTGGAAGTCTTACAGGACTGATTCCTGAACCTGTGGGCTTTGACCTTATCTCAGAAGAGATGGAAGCAGACTTGAGTTAAAATGTAGGACACCCTGCTGGTCTCTGAGAACTGTTTCTCGGTATAAGGAACCTGCCATCCCCACATACAATGTTGAAATTGGGTCCAGGAAGCAAATTACCTGGTAACTTTATGTTCAGTTTTTGAGGAAATGGGGGACAAACACTTTGAAATGTCTTTCAAAACCTGTAGAAGAGAAAGGCCGAAAAGGGAAGAGGAAGCACAGTTAAAACCAGAGCAGTATAAGACTTCCCTGGCGATCAACCCCATGGCTGGGACCCAGTGCTTTGCATATTAACAGAAATGTAGGACATGCAAAGTCCTTAAAAGGTGGAGGCGTTGAAACTGCAGCCTCCACAGGAAGCCAGGACCCCTAGGGGAGCTTCCAGAAACTTACCTAGAAGGACATCTTTGCCATAACTCCAGGTGGCAAACAAAATAGGCAAGAACTCCACTCCCATTTAATGCTGCTACAGCAAGTAACCTCTTGAGAATCTGCAGCACAAAACTTGCTTTATCCCAGGTCTGGAGTTCCATTTCACACTACTCATCCCGCAAGGGAAACCTCAGCTGAGAAAATGTTAGTTTTCACATTGTTAGTGCCCATTGGCACCAGGCAGAAGTAAATTCACCTTTTTGGAGGAAGGCACCCCCTAGTTAGAAACCTCAGGTTTCCCAGAGATTTAGTTTTAACAAAGCAGAGCCTGTGAGGACCAAAACAGGGCATATGGTAGGTAGCATAACGGGTTAAAACACAGTACTGTGAAGCTATCTGCGGAGGCTGCAGCAGAGACTGCAGCATGAGTTCAATTGCCAGCCAAGGAGCTGACCCACATGGTGCGGCAGACCTTCACTGTCTCGCCCGCTGCTCCTCTCAGCAGTGTATACCAGTCAGTCTGCCTTTTGTCCCCCACTCTATTTCTGGTGAATATTCTCACCCCTTCTCCCCACACCTCTGGCCTGTACCCCAGTTCTGTATGCATAAATCAATAAATCTTGGAGAAAAAAAAACAGAGCATATGATAAAGAAAATTTTAAGTGTCAAGCACACAAGGAAACATGGCACCATGCGGAAGATCAAGCAGAAACAATAGATTTTTATTCTGCCTCTTGAGAAACCAAGAAGGGGACCTCCCTGGTGGCCTCGGGATTAAGACTCAGCATTATCACCACTGCAGCCTGAGTTTGATCCCCAGCCAGGGAACTACCCCACATAGCAGCAGACCTCTCCTGTCTCGCTTGTTGCTCCCCTCAGCAGTGCATTTCGGTCAAACCCCCTGTACTACTCTGTCTCTGGTGAATCCTCTCACAGCCTATACTTCTGGCCTACACTCCAGTTTTCCTGTTAGGAAAAATAAATAAATAAAAGAAGCCAAGAAGGGCAAGTATTTAAGAAGGAGTTGCTCAACATATACCAGGTGCGTAGGGGTTAAGATGAGGTAAGAGAAGTGACGATTGGATGTGACAACATGGAAGTCGTTATTGACCTTGACAAGGACAGCTTTTGTGTTGTGTTGGGAGTGCAAATCTGATTGGATTGGGTTGAAGGAGAATTGGAGGTGTGAAGGGAATGTAATAATCTATACATGTGGAAAAGTTTTGAAAACAATAAAAATAGTTTATAAGTGCAGGTGGTATCTTGATGATTTCACCAGGGATCTTAGGGAAGTTTGAGGCATTGAATAAATATATTTGTGCTAATAGAGACACTTTGGTAGCAAGGAGCTGTTTGCCCCAGGCAAAAATATTGTTATACAAAAGCCACAAGGATAACTCCAGGAAAACAAGTTTTGATTAGAAAGCTCTGGTTGTCTCAGAAACATTGTCTCGGCTCACCCAGCCAACCCTGTGCCAACCTCTGACTGGAACCCATCCAGGGCTTGCTGGCAGGAAATATTCCAGAATGAAAGTAGGAGTAACTTCTAGAAAAATCCTCATCCGTAATGTTTACTGAATCATTCACTCATTTGCAAAGCCTGCCAGCCACTCTTTATGGGCAGGACATGCTGTTGGCAAAGCTGGGAAATCAGTGTGGTTTGTTTCTCTCCTCTTCACCACTGGGCCACTCCTCTCCCCAGAGACACTCTCTGCCCTTCTTTTCACCCTGAATTCCACCAGTAGGCAACTGTATGTTTTGTCTGCTCAGCTGGCAGATGGGTCTGGGCAATTGTGCTTTGGAGAGTTGGAGCCTCTGTGACTAGTCAGAGGCAGCCCTTCCTTCCCAGAGTTATGGGAGAGGAACTCTCCCTCCTTTCTGCCTTTATTTTGCAGCTACCTCTGCCTGCAATGCCCTTCACTCCTTTACCCACATACACCCTACACGTCCTTCAAGACTCAGATTTTGTGGCACCTCTGTGCAGCCTACCTGTTCTGATCAGGAGTGATCTATTTGTCTTCTGCACTCTTTGTGCCGTTACAATAATGCGAATGACAGTCTGCTTTGTATTCCAATTTTATGTGTAGTTCTGAATTGCTTATTATGTTGGCAACTCTGCAGATAGAGGCAGTTTACTGTACATTTCTGTATGTCTCACACAACTCCTCAGCCGCAGTAAAGCACTTAAATAAATATTAGTGAAATTGAATTCTCAGTGAAAATATTTTAAATGCTGCCAGTGAGTCTCATAGACATTCAAGAAGACCTTATTTCCCAAGATGACTTTTCTTTCAGAACAACTAGATAGTGAGAGAATCCTCTGGCAACAGGCACATATGAGAACTAACTCGAGTATCTGTAAGATGTGGGTGGGGAATCTAATCACGCTTAAGTCACAAAGTAAAATTTCCATTTGTAACTAATAGACTCAAACTGCTTTCACGAGTGATTTGTGGTCTCCATTTCCCCACTCGTACTTGGACCTTGAAGACACTGGACCATCCACATAGCCTATTGTTCACACTAATGTGCGCCCACGTTTCCCTTCCCCCAATACCTGCTGTAGTATTTTAGTAAAGGGAGAACATTGAGTTAATGGTTCAGTGTTAATGTGAGTTGGTTTTATTGATCTTGTGCTGGTGGTTGATTAATTGCAAAGACAGATGTCATGCCGTAGTATTCACTGACTTAAATACCCGTGTGACTCATATAAAAGCTGATGTCAGCAAGAGCTTTAATCTCTGAGGATGCAGTACATGGTATACTGATTATTATTTTACTACTCTATTGCCTTCTCATATGGAAAGTTGTTCACAAGATCTAATATGCAAAATTAGATATTTGCAGTATAAGCTAAGGTAGACTTTGTGTCTTATTACCTCCATGGAAATGTATAAAGATGATGTGACTGTGATTTTCTCTTGGGACTGATTCATTATTCTCCATTCTTCTGTTTTCCTTCTTTATTTTCCTTCTTCTTCCTTTTTATTTTTCTCTTTCTCGTACTCTGTGTTACGCTTTACTATATACCTAGTTGCCATTTAGAGTAATAGTTTTTTTGGGTTTTTTTTTTTTTTTTGGTCTATAGATTAGAAATATCCATAAACAGGCTTTCTTCTTTCAATCCAATAAAATATTCTACAGCATATTAGGTACTGATTAGGACAGATGGGGACTCTCCCATTAAAGCTCCTGTAGGGTAAATGGAGATGGTTCGTTTTTGTGCCGCTGGACTCTGGCCATCATCTCTGGCCTTGGATGCAGCAGGCGCTTCGGAGCATGCGCTCCGGGCATGCATGCCTGATGGTGGACACCTGGCGTATGGTGTGGGTGTGCTTAAGTGGGCACACCTGAGCCTGAAGGCCGAGGCTATAAGGACAGCATCACAGAGGCCAGCAGTTACCAAAGCCTGAGCAATCTTCATTTACCCTCCTGTTCCCTACCAGCATTTGAAATCAGGGCTTCAGGAGTGCATGCTTTCTCAGGCAATTAAATAGTGTTGTCCTGAGTTGATGAGGACTCCTGAGTGCTAGTCTCAGCTCTGCCATGAACCAGCTGTGTATCCTTGGACCACATTAGTGCTCTGAGCTCTGGGGTCCCCATCTTTAAGATTGAGCACTTTCTATTTTCCCAGCCCTGTAACAAAGGGGTGGGGGAGGGTTATCATGTCTCAATATCCAAGGCATTTGGGAAAATAGGGGGTGCACAAGCACAATGTGAATTTGTCAACATTTGGGAGCTAGTAAAATGTGGGATGGGATCACACAAGAAACCTGATGCTGAACAGCTGGATTGCAAAATGAGTGTGTTTGAAGCCAGCCACACCACGGTGAGCTTGCCAGAAGCCAGAAGAAAGGGGGCTCTGCCTTTCTTAGAAGCGCCCCAAAGGAGGGGTTATCCAAAGGCTTTCCCCAAAGTCTGGGCCGGGGGCAGAGAGGCCTGGGGTAGGGAGAGGGTGGGGCATTGTTACAGCCACCCCTAGAGCCATCTGTGAAGGCTTTGTATTGCTACAAAGGGATCTCACGGCCTGTCACTGCTGTGGCTGCTTTTGAGCGTTTGGGTTTTCTTCTTGGGAAGCATTTTCCACAAATGCCTCCAAAATGAATGCTCTGCTGCTGTTTGAAGTATTGACTAAATTCTTTTTGTGGTTAATAGTTGATTGAGACTTTCCATTTTTTGTTGAACTAATTGGATTATATAGGATTTCCTTTAAAAAAACATTTCATCTACATTTTCAAATGAATAGGTGAAGTTAGGCAAAGAATAACTTCTGAACTTGTCATCGTTGCTCCTTTCTCATTCCTAAATATCTATATTTGTGTCACCTTTCAAAACCTTTCACTGCTAGTTTCTGTCGTCTGCCACATTTTCATGTTCTCACTTTTCTGCCTTTGTGTAGCTTCACAAAGCCTCCTTTTTAATATCTTTACCTGGCTAAATGCTCACTATGTATGAAACAGCACATGGGGAAACATGGGGAGATATAAAGGGCGGGATGAACTTGGTCTTCACGCTCAGGAGAGCTGTGATCTCGTGGAAGGCCTAGGTGAGTGCCCATGAAAACACAGGCATATCCTGAAACAAAGCACAGAATCCTAAAGAACAAGGTAGAGCAATGCAGAGGGCAGGGTGACACTCACTCTTGACTAAACCTAATGGCACCAGTCAGAGACAAGGACAGCCTCAAGCACTAGGGCAGGGCCAAGGTCTTCATGGTTAAGGAGGTAGCAGGGGATGAACAACTCTGAGACCACGATATATCAAAGATGGTGGCTCTAGATTTTATTGAGTTAAGGTCCATGATGTCAGAGTGAGTCTACAGGAGGGTTCAAAGTCCTGTGGCCTCTGTCATTGTGTTACTGAGCAGGGTAAGGAGCACCCCAGGACACCCACTACTGTCTGCTCTAGATAGGTTCTGCCAGCCACCACATGAAGACAAAACATTCTTTAGTGTGTAAGACCTTTAATGGAAAGGAACATTATTACAATTAGTGTGGGATAGAGAGAAGAGAAAAAGAAAGAATATAGTTTCCCAGTCAAGTACCCAGATTTACCCCTTGTGGTTGAATGCCCAGCCAAATAAGGTTGCCACAAAGGAGGACTACTGAGGTCCAAAAGCCTGCCCAAAATCTGAGACACCTTCCCATAGAGACCCATAGGAAAGGAGCAGAAGGGTCAGGCAATTCTGGGACTAAAGGAGAAAAATCAAGATCAAGATGAAGGCTGCCATTGTCAACTTCCCCACAGGTCTGTCACACAGGTCTGCTTCAAAGGCCCCCAAGCCCCTGGTACATTTCAAGGCCAAAATGCAAGTGCTGCTTTCTCACACGTCTGTCTGCTCCATGTGTCTCCTCCGGGTCTCCTTGCTCCCCTTCCTTCATCCAGTCATTTTTCTCCAGCATCTCCTCTCTGCTTGCTCCACCCTGCCTTGTGTGGGGTAAGGAACCTGGATCCTCCCCTTGCCCTGGGGCCCACCCTATCACAATTGGACCTGCTATTAAGACAATATACAGGCTGCTTATTGAACTGATAGAGCCAGACAGTGACTGTGTCACTTGGCTGTGGGACTCAGTGACTTCCATGGCACCTGCGGATTCTTCATTGCAGTTCCTGACTCAAAATGGAAATGCTCAGTTTCAGTGTAGCTCATTCCATCCAGTCTTGAACTCCATGAAGTCACTTCCTGATTATTGTTCGCCCTTGCCTCCCTGCTGACAGAAGAATACAAATGTACTTTATATATTTACTAGGTAGTCAAAACCACAAGCAGAGATTCTGATAGATTTGCATTTGTTTGGTTTCACCACTTTCCATCTGAGTAATTTATTAATGGCCTCTGGCTTCAATTTTCTCATTTGTAAAATAGTGATATTTTATACTAAATGTTTTATATAAAATAGTGATATTTTGTAATAATACTGACTTCTAGGATTTGTGGTGAGAACAAAATGAGATGACAGATTTGGAAGAACTTATAAAGTGCTAAGAGTTACAGAGCAAGCATTCCGTCACTGGGTATGAAAGGGTATGCAAAGGGGTGCTAAAACAGTCCCAAGGATCAGTGCCAAGGTAGGACACAGGTCACTGTGGGTTCTCACTACACACTCGGTTCTGAGATGACTCAGGCTCTGGGTCCACCAACAGTGGGGTTGAACAAACAGGAGTTTGGAGAAAGGGGAAGAGTTTCTAAGGCCACAAGTAGCTGGCTTTGTCACCCCAAACAATGTCCCCAGTGCTCATTTGTCCCAAACAAAGGCTGCTCATTCAAGATGTTGCCATCTGGTTCACAATGGTCAGGAGCTGGTGACACACTGGCAAGCAGTGGGCCAGGATTCAACTCAACAGGAGCAACTGGATGAGCTCAAAGGTGGGGGTTGCATGTCAGCAGCCTAGCACTAGCACTGTCTGAAGGCTGGGCTGGACAGCACTGGAGGCTGGACTAGACAGCAATGGAGGTAACTGCTCTGGGGGTGGTGTTGAATCATCAGAAACAGGGATGGCACGCTCAGTGGTGCTGGACAACACGGGCCATTAGTGCCTGTCACCACCAATCACCAGAAGGTGGTTTCGGACACACAAGTGTTAAAGGCCCTTTATGGGTTGTTGGTATGAACTAATATTTAACAACTCTTTGAGACACCAGGCTCTAGTCCAATGTGGTCCTTGTATGCAATGTCAGAGGCATAGCCAAAGGCAGGTCCAGAAGCCTTGTCTCTGCACAGATCTCTGGAGATTTGCAGGTCTGTGAAGGTCTGGTGAATCCCTCGGAGGTCCTGTGTTCCATGCTTCTCTTCTACAGAGTCTGGCTGCTGAATCTTTCCTTCTCTAGAAGCCAGGGGAAGAATGCCTTTTTTCTTCTTTCAGGATCCTCCAACCTGCAAACCTGACTTGACCGTTTGCAGTTCTAAGCATCACCAGCTACCCCACACCAATCTGTCTTTCAATCTGAATAATTAACTCACAAATGGAACTCACACCTGATTGATATGTTGAACTCAAATCTGGTTGGTCCTTTTACAATCCAGGTACCAGATGCAAAAGGGAAAAGCCTGGCACCTGCACAGACTAGACCTTCCATGAGTCCAGGCAGATTCAAGGGTATGTGGGTTCTGAGGCCAGAGCTGGCCTCAGTGGGGCTGGCGGCACACTGTACCAAGTGTGCCTTCATTAGGGCTGGGTGTAACAATGCAAAGTGGGGGAGGGCCTGCAGCAATGCTGGGACACAGGTCCCCGCTGCTGCAGGGTGGGGTCTGCTGGGAGGCCTCCATATTGGCCTGGCACTTCATGATCCAGGAGGTGGCATGCAGTTTTTTGAGCACTTTGCACTGACCAGCCTTTAGTCCATGCACACTAAGGCAGGTGGTACCAACAAAGCTAGTCATGCCCGGTGCTTGTGCCGTGGGGATCCAGTTTCAGTAGCTCATTATATGGTTGTGGAATGAATGAGTAAGGGACAAAGGGGCTGAAGAAGGATGTTGACCTATTTGATGAGATGAAGACCCAGGGCTAGCAAGAGGCTTATTGGGAGTTACCCTGGAAGTCTTCCAAATCTCTTGGATGATTGGGGGAATGAGACAATAGGGTAATCTTTAAGTCTCTCTTGCTTTCTTTAAAATGTGCAATCATCTCGATAGGTGGGGGTGGGGACAACAGAGATTGAATAGATCCTGGGAGAGGGGATGATATTATTCATATAAACACTTCTCAAATGTGACATACTGCTCTCTGTGCCCAGCAAGCTGTTGTTGGTTTGTGAGCACAGTGCTTTTCAAAAGTCACTTCTAGCAATTTGAGTAGTTAACTTAGGACAATTAGAAGTTTTGAACACTTTCAAGCTAAGGATTGGGACAAAAATGTTTTGACTCTAATTTCTCGTGGGATTTCCCTGAGGTGATGTACTAATTATCAGATATAATTAGGAAAACTGAGATGTGGGAAGACTGCAGGGAGTAGCATACTTTCCCAGGGATTCTCATGTCCTAGTGCAGAAAGGCTTGAGAAGACTGGTGTGGAGGAGCTGCAATGCGGAGGGCCTGGGAGTGCAGAAAGGATCCTGGGAACATGACTTTACCAGCACAACCTCAAGCCTATGGGGGCCCATTGTTCTTCATTATGTTTTCAATGATCAAGACAGTTTCCCCCTCCTGATTCCTCAGGGAAGAGACATATTCTGGGCCACTGCCAGACTCTTGGCCCACTTTCAGCAGAAGTGAAATTTCTGTGGGTCTAAAGCAATTAAGAACTGGTGTCCTTCTTTCTAAACTAATGAGGATGAAGAAAGGAGATGCCACCCTTTAGTTAACCACAGTATATCTACCCTAAGCTAACACATCTTTCTCATTTACCTTAGTCTGGACTCATTCACCCAGAGCTGAGCAAAGGCACACTGTCTTCGAAGCTGCCTTGAGAAAAGGTTGCATTTGTGTGATCCTCTGTTGGTTGACTCTTATTCAAATGGAACCATTCCATTTTGACATAATCTTGAAGTTACTCAATACGGTGGAATCCAGACCCAACACAGGAAACTTGGGACACTATGACACTGGATCCCTTTCTTGCTAGGGCCTATGGAAGACATCATGACTCTGGTATTTTGAGTAAAGGAGAGTTTAGGACTAGAGGAGATGATCTGTTTGTGACATTTTATTTCCCTGTCAACATGATATGAAGCTCATAGTCACAAGACCATTAAATGGCTAACCCAATGTTTCTGCTTCCTCCACAGGTAACCTGCCTCCATGATTTCTTTGGCGATGATGATGTGTTTATTGCCTGCGGTCCTGAAAAATTTCGTTATGCTCAGGATGACTTCTCTCTGGATGAAAATGGTCAGTAGTAACTGGTTTTATTGTTTCATTGGCCTCCCTCCTTCTATTTGAGACACTAGGCTCTTAGTCCAATGGCATGTCTATGGACTAGAGAACATTCATTCATGGTCACTCAAAGGCAAATAACATTAGTTTGCTCATCTTTCTCCTGTATATTGTGCACATGAGTCACTAAGTGAAAGGTTGATTGTACCAGATGCCCAGCCGCCAAACTCAATAAACCTCATTATTGACTCCAATAGTAACCATATTTCTTGTGCTACATGTTGTGTCACAGGAACTGACAGGCAAAATCAAGCCACAGGGAGGAACATTTGGAACCAGAAGTTGGATGTTGTATATATGCATTTTTTCTCTAGTTAATATCCTACACATCAATGGTTCCACTTTAGGAAGATTTTCCACTGTGTTTTTAGTGTCAACCCATTTCCCTTCCCCTACCTTCTGGCTTCTCGCAGCTTCCTCTGTTTGTGACTCAAGATTTCAGCAGGTTTTTAATCTCAGGAAGGAGATGAACATCTGCTCATCTTCTTTGGGAAAGTCCAAACTCCAGGTATAAATTCCTGTGAATTAGCTCCCACAGCAACACCGATAGGATATGTTCCTGATGGAAAGACACATTCAAGACTTAGTTCCTACTTATGAAGAGTAAAAGTGTGGAAAAATGCAGAGTTATACTAATATAGACCTTATAAACACTCCAGTGACAAGGGTCCTGAATGAGGTGGCATTTCTGCTATGGTTCTTTTGAGAAGAGGCAAATGATGATAAGAGTCAAATAAATACTAGGCTTTGTCCAATTTCCTGAATCTTCTACATCTCCAATTGTGAACAGTGATCACGAAAATCTTTCAAGTAATACAAGAAAAATTCAAATTGCCAGAAAAGATTTCCTAACTTTTTTAGGTACCTGATATTTCAATGCAGCTTAAGTAGGAGAAAACGAGGAGTCCAAACACTGTCTTGACCTATGTGTTTGCTCTGCTGTTTTCTTGTTTTGTGGCCCTAAGCAAAAGGCTACAACCTTTTTATTCTCATCAGTAAAATGACTGTGCTGATCTTTTTAGTGAAGTTAGCACCCTCAGGGTCCGAATTTGCCAGAGCAGAGATGCTGAATGACCTGCCTAGTAATGGAGCTTTGAATATGTCAAGTCTGGGATAAGGGCAAGTATCAGGGATATATGTCAGATTGTCTCCCCATCAGAAGTCTTTTATAAGTTCTAAGTGACAGAGTCACTACTGGCCCATATCCTGGATCTATGGAATTTGAATAACAGGCGCAGAGAATCAGAAAGCACTATATGAATACAAGATGGTAGTCGTGGTGAGAAAGCTTATTCATATAAAATGAACATGACATCCCTAACATGATTATTAAAACATGTAGCAGGGCCCTCCCTCTTGGCGCAGTGGGTTAAAGCACTGCACTAAGAAGCTTAAGCCACTTCCGCATGAGTTCGATCCCCGCCTGCCCCCGGAGGAGATCCACATGGCGTGGCAGACCTCTCC
>NW_004567120.1:18673632-18745690 GCF_000260355.1 Condylura cristata | reverse complement strand
GACCACATGGTGTGGCAGACCTCTCCTGACCCGCCCGCTGCTCCCCTCAGCAGTGTACTTCGTCGATCTGCCTGTTCTGCTTCCCACTTTGTCTCTGGTGAATTCTCTCACCCTCCGCATCTCTGGCCTGTACCCCAGTTCTGTATGAATAAATAAATCTTTAAAAAAAAATAAAATAAAATATGTAGCATATAATGAACAATAAATGGTAGCTCCCCTACCTTTACATTTCTCCTGGAGGTTTCATATGTTTGGCTGTCAATTCCTTCTCTAAAGAAATTAGTGAAACATTATGTAAGTGGTGTTATTCTGAGACATGACTGGATGTCCACAAATGATTGAGTTTACTAACTAATTCCCTACCCAACCTGCTTTATAACTCCTTTCCCTACTTAAATCCAGGGATTTAAGCACTTCCTTTATCCAAGGTGATTTTTAACCCTTACTGCCAAGCCTTTCTCCAGAACCATTGTTCCTACAAACAGTGAGGGCATCTTGCAGTCTTCTGCCATTACTCCTTTGGTCTGTGGTGGTTATTCCTGTTTCCAGGGGCGGGAAATGTGCTAAATCTTCTTCTCTGGCTCCACTAAATCATTGATGCCCTTTGCTTCCAGAATGCCGAGTCATGAAGGGAAACCCATCAGCCACAGCTGGCCCAAAGGCATCTCCAACACCTCAGAAGAGTTCAGCTAAGAGCCCCGGTCCCATGCGCCGGAGCAAGTCTCCAGCTGACTCAGGTAACGACCAAGACGGTGAGTGATCTTCTTCTACCTGTGCACGCTGACTTTGTTTATGGAGGCCAGCACTCTGCATGCAGAGGAATGAGTTTCTCATGAACATCATTGTGTCTCCATGAACGCATGTCTATCAATTTTTTGATTAAACAGTCAAATTTGCTTGGCATCATGGAGATATAGCCACACCCTGATTCAACTCACTTGGATGCAGATTAGAAATCTGGCTTGTCTTGCCATGCTGTAGTGTTGATTGTCATGATTGTCTTTATGGTTGTTATATTCAGCATCATCCAGCAAAAGCATCGACAAGGAAGTGATCAAGTCAAATATAAATTTGAAATAGAAAATCAGAACCAGAAAAAAGAATTTAATAAAACATGCCATCTTAAATTATCATCATAGTTGAGGCACTTGAGTTTCCCACTTGACTCTGCATATCTTAGAAGTCAAAACTAAAAGGAAAGCAAGATGAATTGCATCAGTCGAACAATGGGGAAGAAAGGATAGACCATACTATTAGAGAAAAAAGAGATTTGTCACACAGGATTTGTATTTAGTGGATAGTGAGTGATCTATAAAATACAATCTTAGGATCACTGCAACCCATGAACAATCAGCCTGTGACTGAAAGACTCCTGCCAAATGGCAGTCAACTGTGCATACCACTTTGTCCAGCTGACTCTTTCCCAGCACAGCTTTATTGGTGAAGGCAGCAGTGTGTTAGTTTATGCACCAGTGCCGGGGATGAGGAGCCACACTTTGAGTAGTATTGTTGTAAAAGGCAAAAGATCACGCAAGTCCAAATTTAGAAGCTCACTGACTCATGCACAGACAATTTTAGTTCTTCATGTTAAGGAAATGATATGATCCAGAAGACTTATACATCTGCCCTCCCAAAACTCAATGTTTACCAGGAAAATTCTAGCTTGAGAACCTGGGGGCACCGACCAGAAGCACTTTCTGTCTCCATCAATTTGCAGCAGCTTGAACAACTTGTTGGCTTTGAAATGCCTGTGGAAGGGAGAGGAAAGTAAGGAAAGAGGATTCAGCCTGTCCTGCTGGCATTATCCTGCTGGCAATGTGTGTCTCATTTCTTTAATTTTAGGCAGGAGAAACTGAATGATGAAAAGGCACCTCAGGCTTTCATAACTCCATGTCTTTCATACCCTGTTCCCTGGGATTGCCATCTATCTAACCCACCACCCTTTGCTTGAAAACTCCTATTCATCCTTCAAGAGCACAAAAAGAAACAATGATTCTCTGCAATGGCCTAGCATGTACTCATATCTCTGGGATAATGTTCATCACACACCATACTGTATTGTAAAGTCTATGTTCAACTGTTTGCTTCCCTAACTACTGAACCTTTCAAGGGAAAGGTATTGTCTTCATTTTTCAGTCCTCAGTACCAAACACAGAGCCTGGGCCCTGGTAGATGTTCAAACAGTGTCTGTTAATGAAAAGATACAAAAGAGCACCTATTTTACCCAGCTTGGTGCTAGAAGTTTAGTAAGTTTTTCGTATACTGCTAAATATAACAGTATATTTGTTTAGTGACAATTTAGTTAAGTATATAGAACAGCACAACAATCTAAACAACCTCACATTGCTGAAACTCCAAAGATCAAGGTTTTGTCCTTGGGTTGCAAATGGAATTGTATGTACAGGTTCTAAGTAAGGCCTTGTGAAGCAATGGGCTTTGCAGTGCCTGGCCAGGATTCATAAATTCTGGCAATGATTGCTTAGCCAATGATTGCTGGCTATTACAGGGACTTCTAAACTCTGTAATTTATCTCTTGCTATGAAACAAATTACTCCAAATTTTAATGGCTGAAAAAATTAATTGTGTTGCAATTTCCATGGGTCAGAAATTCTGGAATAGCTAAGGTGCGTGCTTCTTTTTGGCTCAATTGCATGCAAGCTATTGGTAGGGGCTGCAGGCATTTCAAGACTCAACAGGACTATGGAATACACTCCCAATAGGGAGTGAACAAGGAAGATTCAGTGCCTTTTATGATCTGCTCTCCAAAGCCACACACTGTCTCTTCTATTTTAGTCTATTCATTAGAAGCAGTTACTGAGGCAGTCCAGCCCACATTCAAGAGGAGGAGAATCAAACCCTACATATTGAAGGGTGGAGTATCAAAGAATTTGTGGACCTATTTTTAAAACAGCACAAGCACATAACCCATTAGTTAAAAATGCTGGGGTGGTGGTAGCTTGAAGTAGATTCTCTTTGCAGACTGTAGCCAACTTGGTTACCCAGCAAGCATGACCATAACCAGTAATTTAACACAATTTAAACATATACAAAGCATTGATCTCCAACATGCAACCTACAGAATTTCACTTCCACAAAATATTAACCTCAGTCATTCTTCTAAGATATTACTGACCTAAGAGGAATGCATTAGGAATGCATAGGAGGAATGCATTTGTCAATTTAAGTTGACAAATGAGTGTCAAATTGAAAGGAGTTACAAATAGAGTCAACCCATGCTTAGGCAGGCAAGTTCTCCTCATCCTCCTTCAAAATGCTCTTGTTAGTGAGAAGGAATAAAAATGTAGCACACACCAAGATCAACAGAGTAACCAATTTGCCACCCCAACATTATACCTAGCCTTGAAAGGCCCAGCTACACCAATTTCCAGTTTCCCAGTTTTGTGAGTGGGACTAAGTTTCTTCTCTAAGACTTCATTTCCATTTGGATGAGACAGAATTCATGTGTCTATAGACAAAAATAATTTTCTATTGTTATCAGTCATTTTTAATTTACAGAACTGTACAATCGCTTCACAGAATGGGAGTTAGGTAACCAGAAGGATATGGTAGAGACAATGCATATTTTCCATTAGCATAAATTTATCTTTAAAGACACTAAGAAGAATTATTTCATAAAGTGCCAAGCTTTTTCTGAGCTATTAACAAGGAACTTATGCAGGTTTAATGTACCTCTGATTGAAGAATAATGCCACTGGGTGGGACTGAAATTCTTTGTTCTATTTTTAGGAAATGGTAGTACAACCCTGTTTCCATCCTATGTCAATCTGTGTTGTGTCTGGGACCTGCGGATAGAGTCACATTCTTTCATTTAATCTGAGTAACTGAAGGTTGTGGAAGACAGGATGCTTCCAGCAAGTTTTAACTCCCTTTTTTGAAGGCAAAAAAATTTAAAAATGATACTCTCTAGCAGGGATTCAACACAAATGAAACATTGGCTCAGTTCAGGTTCAGTTAAAGGAATGTTTTTATATTCTAGTTCATTAAAATTATGTGTTTGATTCTGGTTTAAACAATTTTGGTAGATTAAATATATAATATATGTGTGTGTATATGTATAATCCAATTCATGGTTCAATTACCTGTGTTCAGTTTGACTTCAGGTTTAGTAAATTTATGCTATTTGGTTGAAAATTCATGTCAGAATTTCACTCTTATTCCTTAGTGCTTAACTTACTTTTCCTCTTTCTGCCCCAAATTCAACTTAAGGAAGGATTTGGTGGTCCATATAATATTGCCATGAGGAGCTCATTTTCACTAGGCAGAACTGATGGACTCTTAGAATTCCATCAATGTCTATAGCAATGTCTGTCTTTAAAATCAGTCCAGGGACTGAAGTAAGCAGATAAAATCTGAGCCTAGAAGTTCCAATGGGAAGTTGAAGAAAGTTTATGCTGTGCCATGTTTTGATTAACCCAGGACTTGCCATTTGATGGGCAAAGGTTAGCCTGGTATTAGAACTAAGTGTAGTTATTTCTAGTGTATCTGTTTGTTAACCGTACGGTAGTTATTAATGTGTTAATTTTCCCCTTTATCGAACTACCCTCAATTAAATGGAATTTAATTGAATTAGAAGGACAAAGTGGCTAGTTGCTGAGAAGGTCTCTTTATTTCTTTTAAAGAAGCCTTGAAAAGAGCTAATCGCTCACCCTGAAAGGCTGAGAGTATGGTAGTATGATAATTAGTTTTCTGTTCGTCAACAGTCAATCATTGTTGTAGCAAGCCAGTGTTCTCTAGCTCCTTCCCTTCATCTAGGTGCACCTACTCCTAGAAGTCAAACCTTGTCTATTTCAAACCTTATGTGTTACCAAATTCCCAAGAGAGTATGGCTTCTCTCTTACAATACACAGCCTTTGAAAAGGACGGTCAAGGGACATAAAACATAAAACAGGGTGCGCGCGCGCGCGCGAGTGTGTGTGTGTGTGTGTGTGTGTGTGTGTGTGTATGTCCCAGTATCTTTCTCTTCTGAACTCAGTGGGCCCCTCTAAGGTGGAGGGGTCTGGCGGTTCCTAACTTCCTGAATGTACCTTTCTGGAAAAGCTCTGTCCAATAGAACTACAATGTGAGCCACAAATGAAAGATTCATATGTAATTTTAAATTTTCTAATAGCCACGATTAAAAGAAAAAGGTGAACTTAGTTTTGATAATAATTTGATTTTACTCAGTACACCCAAAATATTATAAATAGTATGATTTACCATATAATTAGATAAGAAATTATTAAAGAGACATTTACAGTCTGAAATTTGGTTGTATTTTATATTTAATAGTTATCTCATTTCTGACTAGCGGCACTTCAAATGCTAGATGGCCACATGTGACTAGTGGCTACCATATTAGACAGCGCAGTGCCTTGCTTCTCATTCTGAGAGGTTTCAAGATAATAATTTTTTTTTACATGGATTAAATGCTTTGCACTTTGGTCACTCATCAATAGTATCATGACTAAGAAAGGATAATTATCCATTTTTTTCAAAATTATTAAAACAACATAGAATTATAATATTATATACGTTTCAGGTGTATAGCATTATTATTCAACAACTGCATATATTTCATCACGATTGTCCACTACTATAGAACTTGATCCTTTAATCCACTTACCTACCTCTAAAGCCTTCACTCTGGTAACCACCAGTCTGCCCTCTACAGGCAAATAGATATATAATATGTGGCACAGACACAAACACACACACGCACACACACACGGATACTATTCAGCTATTAAAAAGATGAAATCTTATCATTTGTGACAACAAAGATGTACCTTGAAGGGATTTTGCTAAATGAAGTAAATCCAGTATATTTTTTTCAGGTTAAAGAGTTAAAATATAGAGGTTTAATATCTTGTGATCTTCCCAATGTCACACAACTGTTGACTCCCAAGAACCAGAGTCCACCTCTGTTGACTTCTAATTAGGAATTCATTTCCGTGTGGTGCTTGAGACATGGTGAGTGGAAAGGCCTCACTCCCTGGGTCTCTGCTTCCTTCTACCTTTCCCCTAGGATGCTAAGGTGGGGGGTGGTGCAAATGTCATTCTCTTTTACTTCAGAAAGCACAAAGGTTATTCACATTTGATTCCATTGTCCAATCCTACCCCTTCCATCAGCTCTCTTACTGTGACTCCCAGGGGAGTTGTTGTCCTTGGCAAAGCTGTAGAAGAGGGAAAACTTCCTTGATACTTACCCTACCCTATTCTGATTCCTTTCAAAAACCTAGTTTATATATATGTAGAATTGTCCTGTGTCTAAGGCAACTTTTCCGTTGTCATTGGAGAACTGCTTAGGAAATAGTTGGGCCAAACATTATAATGGCGGCCACTGAGCACCCCACATGGTATGGGGTTTTGTGGCATTAACCCATCTTCCTGCAATAGGAGCCCTAGCAACCTACCACAGCCCAGTACTTGTGGTTAAATACAATTGAATCTCCACAGTTTGTGTGGACTAACCTAGGAGTGATAGCTACTCTGGGTAAAAGGAATAAGACAAATTCCCTCTCCCTAAAAAGTTCATGATTTATTTGCAACCAGCATACATACAAACTTAGCCAAAAATATTTATAAGTACTTATTTATCATTATGAGCCAGACAATTGTTCTAATCACTTTGTATTTATTAATTAATTTAAACTTTACAACAATCTATGAGTAGGTACTCTTAATCCCATTTTAAATATAAAGAAATTCAAGCATATGAAATTTAAGTGACCTGCATAAGGTCACACACCTGGTAAGTAAGTGGTGGGGTTGAGACTTAATCCAGGCAATTTGGCTCTGTATTCCACAGTTTAACAACTGCACTGCAGGGGCTAAATAATAGTTAATGGTAATGGTTTGTTACAATGCCAAATGAATAGTACTTCAGAGCAGTCAGTGCTATTGGAAGTATTACAGTTCATAGGAAAAAGGGCTCATCAGGGGCTAGGGTATAAGGGATGGTTTCCTGGAGAACTTGGACTTGAAGGAATATAATAGTTCAATTAATGAGAAAAACATAATTGTTCAATTTATATGAAAATAGATAGCTCTGGCAGGGGGGAAAGCATGAACAAGAAGCTGAGGTCGTGATGAATAGGATATATTGGGGTATAAAGAGGAAGCTCTTTGACCTACACATCCAGCCCCAACTGTCCTTGTGAAGGTGAAACCCATGAATGCCTACCTGTAATCCTGCTTATATGTGCCATATATGGTGTAACGATGAATCAGAAGCCATTTCCTCCTCCCAGCTCCCTGATTGTAGAATCTTCTATTCTATTCTGTTCTGTTCTACACTGCTCTATTCCCCAAGCCCAAAATCTTGGTTTTAATTTAACCTGCTCTGTAATTTTTCATGTCCACAATATACTGCTATAGGTTTTGTCAAGCTTTTGAAACAGTATCACTTTTATCAAACAGAAGCCACTACTGTGCCCTCATCACCTAAATTACTCCACAGACTCCAGTTGCATCTCTGCGTCATATCTCCATCTCCTTAAGCATCGGATAAAATGCTAACACATAGTCCTAAAACATCATTCCCATTGTGTTACACCCCTGCCCCTAAATTTCCAATGGCCTCACAATCTGTGTGTTGAAACACTCCACGACCCATAGTAACACTGAGAGTAAAAAGAGACAAGCCAAGGGCAAAGGGTCGTATTTTGGGTAGCAAATAAATACGCAAAATAAAACAAATGCAAAACCCAAAAACAATGGGCTTCACATCAGGAACATTTCAGTGCTCGATTGTCTGACCTGCCAGTCAGAATTAGTCCTCAGCCTGGGTAGACTGATTGTGGCAGGGTTGTCCCAACCCAGTGTCTCTATATTGTATGTTACACAATTCCTTCCATTTCTATAATAGTAATGGTGGTAGTAATGGCAACAGATGGTGCCATTTATTGAGCCCTTCCTAGGTGTTAGGCACTTGTCCATGTATTCTTTGTATGGTCTGTCATGTGATCCTCAGAACAACAACACATGATATATCAATTATCTCATTAAAAATTCCATATGGGGCCCTCCCTGGTGGCGTAGCGGGTTAAAGCACAGTACTGAGAATCTAAAGCCACTTCCACATGAGTTCGATTCCTGCCTGCCCCGGAGGTGATCACATGGCGCGGCAGACCTCTCCTGACCCGCCCGCTGCTCCCCTCAGCAGTGTACTTTGTCGATCTGCCTGTTCTGCTCCCTACTCTGTCCCTGGTGAATTCTCTCACCCGCTGCATCTCTAGTCTGTACCCCAGTTCTGTATGAATAAATAAATAAATATTTAAAAAATTCCATATGGAGATATTAAGACTTACAAAAAATAAGAGTCATGGATGCTAGGTTATGTCCAAGGTCACACATCTAGGAAATGGCTAAGTCAGGATTTAAACCCTTGACTGGTTCCATAGCATGTGTTCTTTCCACAAATTAAGAGTAGTACAGTTTGTTGGGCAGTTAGTCCAACATCATAAAAGCAGTAGTGAGCATTGACAACAGGCTTGTCTGCATTGACAACCAGAAATATGTTCTCAGCAGAACCACCTTCAATGGGCAATGAATGGTGCCAGCGTTATCAAGCTTCAGAAAACAATCCTGGAACTTTGAGCAGTTTTCTGACAAATGTCCTCTTCTTGAGGAAACTGATCTGTTTAACTATGGCAGTATGTGTTATACATATTTGTTTTGCAACAGGAAGAGAAATACTCTTATTTCTCTTATTTAAAGCATTCACAACTGCAGGATCTCCAAGGCTATGCAGGGAATAGATTTAAAATCCCAGTTCCATCATCTGAAGTTACAGTGTCTCGCAACCTATGATTGAATTTGGCCAGAGAACCAGCCCTATGATCAAATTAGTGAACAACTCTTTCTGGACTCTCAGTTCTTGCTTCCCTAGTGGAGGGGTCTGAATAAAGGCATAGAAGCTTTTCCACTGAGTAGAGACAATTAGCCAAACCAATCCAGACACCCCACCCAAGGGGTCTTTGAAATGAATGTGTGAAAACGACAAACTCTGTTTCTTGGCCTTGTTGTGAAGTAAGTTGAAACCACTTTGGTTCCACTTGGTTGACTTTCCAGAAAAACTCCCTGTACATGTAGGAAGAAAATAGGCAGTCTTTTGACCGGAATGAAGGAAAGCTTAGAGTATCTTGATGTGAGAAAGTGGTTGAATTTTCCTCTGCAAGGCATCAGTAAAAGTTCATAGTGGCAGATATGGGAAGGGCTAATCAGAAGGGAATTTTGAGATGGATCTATGAGCAAAGACCCAAACCCCTATCCAATGAGGAAAGGCAGGTTACATCATTTAAGCAAGTAATAGTCTCTCTGAGTCTCTATAACCTATGATTAAGAGATTAGTAATTCACTGTCACCGTTTATTGAACTTATCAGGAGAAACATCTGAGTTCATGTATGGTAAAGGCTTTGAAAACATTTCAAGAAATAGAACCGTCATTATTACTATGTGTCTTATGACTGTTTTTTTATTGTTAGTTGGAGTTACCCTCAGTAAGCAATAATGCAAAATAAACATCAAACCCAAACCAAGAGACTTGATAGTGAGTTGAGCTCATGTCTTGGGATTAGTATGGAAAGGCAGGCCAAGCGAATGGGCATTGCGTTAGTTTGGTCTCCAGTCAAACGCTGGGTGAAATAATGACTTGTCCAACTCTTGGCTCACACAGTTCTTTAATCTGCACACCTGGACTACTACTTCCACTCCCCTAACATGAGGCTGCATCCTGACTCTGGGGATCAGTCCACACAAGGATACCATAGTCTGGGGAGTCAGCATCAATGCTCCCTGCTGAGTGACCCTCCTCTGTCCTGCCACCCATGCCAAACACTGAATTCTCCTTGTTCTTTGGGAACTGACCCCCCCTGCACTTTATTCCTCACATGTGGGAAATCATTTCCCCTATATACTTCATTTCCTGTAAAATTTACTTATCTACGTAGACATGTTTCTTGGGCTTGTCCTGTTCTTTTCCAAATGGGTGTTCTGGGACTCAAATTTCCAAAACATTTAGCCACTAAGGGAATTTTCTCCAAACCCAAGTGATGGTCAAGGACACCAGCTGGGTGTCCTACAATTTAACTCACAGCTAACACTATCTACCCAAGGAAAGCCTCATTCCACAGGGAAAGGGTTTAGTCAAACAAGATATATCTCTCTCTCTATCTCACTCTCTCTCCCCGCCTCACAACACACACACACACACACACACACACACACACACACACACGGTTCAAATTCTAATGTCAATGCAAGGCTGTAACTGACCGACTGGCTATAAATCAGAGTTTTCCTCAACAGCCTGCTTCAGTTCAGTTAATTTGTTTGACTCATAGGACTTGCAGAAACATTCTTACTGTGGTCAAGGACACCTTACTGGGGTTATGGGATTATAATAAAAAGATTTAATTTAGGAACATCAAGATGAATGGGAAGGCCTGGGAAAGTGCAGAACTTCCATTTCCTCTCCCAGCACACTGCTTTCCCCAAATTTGTATGCGTTCACCAACCCAGAAGCTCTTCAAGCACGGTCCTTTTGTGTATTTATGGAAGTTTCATTACATAGTTATGATTGACTAAATCATTGGCAACTGATGATAGATTCAACCTCCAGTCCCTTCTCCCTGGAGGTAAGCAAATGGGACTGAAAGTTCCCACCCTCTAATCACATGGTTCATTCTCTAGGCCATCAGCCTCCACCCTTGGTCACTTACCAAAGGTTACCTCATTAACATAACAAAAGACACCTTTATTGCTGTCTTTATTACAAGGGCTTTGGGAACTGTGAGCCAAGAACAGTGATTGAGGGCCAAATATATATTTCTTATAAGTCACAATGTCACAGTCCTGGTCCTATGATCTCTCATCAAATATGAAAAAAAAAAATTGATCAGGGGAAGAAAGTTCACTAGCACCATTCGCAGTCCTTCCCCAGGCATCTCCAGCAAAGCACAGAAATCTATGCAGTAGGGCTACTCTGTGAGTTCCACTTGTGTTGACACTGAACAATTCAGTTGCTCATTTCAAATCTCTATCAAGGTAATATCCTGAGGAGGAGATCTCTTTGCCGATTTTTAGACATGGTGGGTTGCAAAGTGTGTTCTGTGGGCTGATGGCCTGAATGGTCAGCCATCCATAGTGGGGCAATGTCTTCTGTCTGGGCTCTTTTAAATAGCATTCTGATAATTTGCATTTATTCTTGGGTAAGCAAAGCCCAGTCCAGGTCAGCATTTAGTCTTCTCAGGATCCATTTGCAGCCCCCCGGACTATTAATATCATTGTCACTTGCCAGCTATGTTCAGGGTCCTCCTCTCCAGGGAATGTGCCACAGAGCCATCTGCAGTTCCTGTCTCTTTCACTCACAGATGAAACAGTTCTTATTGCTATCTTGTGCCTCAAAGTGTGGAAGAAGTCTACATTTAGATTTAGTCCATCTGTGCAGGGCCACAGTGCTTCCACTTTCACTCATTCCAGGGGCCAAGGGGGCCATCTCAAGCAAACTCCTAGGGCTCTCGGCTTATTGATTCCTGTCACCTTGGAACCCTGAAGAGGGGTTCTTATGGTAGCTACTCACATGTTCATTGACTTTAATGTACCCCTGAAATTACACATTGATTTCCATAAGGGGTGGTGCCTCTTCTGTGCACAACTTTAATAGGCCAGGTTTCCATCATCTTCTGCTTAGGGAGCTGGTCAGGCCACTGGCCATGGCACATGAACCAGTAACCCCACGTAGATGGGCTTTTCCATTGTTCACCACTGCTGGAAAAACAGCATATGGTTCAGCCCACTGAACTGATTTGGTTTTACCTTCTTTGATTATTATAGTGGGCTTCCAAACAAGAAAACCATTCCCCTTGAAAGTCAACCAAAAGCCAGTTGGTATTTTGTTGGTTAGTTTCAGGCTCTTTGCAGCACATTGTCCAAAGGATTCGAATCCAGAGCTTTAAGTGTCTGAGTCAGTCCTAGGGGAAAAGAGGTTTCCTATTCAAAAGTTTTCATTTGTATTCCCCAGGCAACATGATCTGTATAAACTATTTCCATTTTCATTATGAAATTCTTCTGGGCACTGCCATCCTCATTGGAATATTTCTGAGGCGTCATTAAATCTCCGTGGGTATTTCAGATTTCAGGATCATGTTGGGTGGACCCGTCATAGGAATAGCTTCAGTTACTAATGTCAAGTGTTCTTTATTGTGTCTAATCAGGTAGGTAAATGCCCCTCAATTAAATAGAAATCTTCTAGTCAAGATCCGGTGGTCAGTGCTGGGAGACCCTCTCAGGCTCTTGCCATAAATCCTAGTCTGCTCTATATAAGGCACTCAGAAAGAGTTTGTCCCTATTGGGACCTGAGCTTCTGTCCCATACCCTGCGTGCTCAAGCCATCTTATTGTTTCCCATTTAGCATGTCTCAGTTACTGTTGCTGAAGGTGCAGACTTACATGCATTCCATTTTACAAGACTAGGGATAGGGAGCATTTCCCAATCAGATGCAAAGTCCATCCCTACAACGCAATCCATGCAATTCACATAATGCCCTTTTAAACTTTTCAATTCTCCTACCAGCTTCTGCCTTCATTCCAAAAACCTTTATGTTCTTCACTATAGCTTCCATCAAGACTTCAACAGGCTATAGTAATAATACAGACAGAAGAAGTATGCTTGTGGCCAGACATAATGCCCATTGCCCTAAAACATCCAGGTAAAAGCGATGCTAGTTCTTTGTATAATACTTGGTCAAACATTGCAACTTTCATAATCCTCTTGCATAGTAAATTTTTATGTTCTTGCAAATTACATGTGGCGTGAGTCAGGGCTTCATTGATGGATTGTGTTACCACGGTTCCTGGGGCTCCCATGTCAAGGAGTCTTCAAAACTTTTCTTCTCCACCTCCTAATCATTTTCTCCACTCCAATGCAAAAGCCTTTGTGTCCTTAGGGAGGAGAGTCCAGAGACCCTGATGGCCCTTTGGTCAATCTTTATTTTGATTAATCTGCCTAACTAGATTGTCGGTCACGTTTCTCATCGCCACCTTTGCCTTCTGGTTGTTAAAATTTCTCCAAATGAGTAAACAGAGTAGACTGTTTAGGGCCCTTTAATGTTAAGGGAATACCAGAGCTCCTTTGGTCTACTTAACCTTGGATCGTAATGAACTAAGTCTAACCTTTGTTTTAATCCCACCAATGTCTGTTTTATTAATCCTTTTTTTTCTTAATAACTATTACAATTTTTTTCTGCTTCTTGAGAAGAGTCCTGTGACTTTTCTTTGTCTTCCCTTTTTCCTTTTTTTCAATATTTCCTTCATTTGCCATAAAAATTAGAAACATTCACTTTGTTGCAGAGTCCTTTGATTCTCCCCCAGGTCTTTTCCCATTCTCTTATTAATTCATCTTATATTTTGATTACATCTCCTAAAAGACTCATAAGGAGAAAATGAGACAGCAAATTCAGTATAGCTTCTAGGACTGATTTTTGCTTTTGCAGCATATTGGATTATTTGAGGTGCTATCATTAAAGGAACCCCCTTAACTGTTAGTGGCAACCAACAGATTTCTCAGGAACCTCAAACTTGCATGCCCTTAAAAGGTCTGGCCATCCATGGGCACAAAGACAAAGGAGACTCTTAGTGTAAAATAACACTAATAAGAGTAGTATGCATAGAGAGGAAAGAGAAGAAACAATACTAGTTTTCCAATGTAATGCCCCGATTTACCCATCCCCTCATGGGGATATGCTCAGCCAGTCAGGCTCAGACCAAAGCAGGACCACAGCATCTGAAAGGTGCAAGTCTGAGGCACCTTTTGGCAGGGAACCACAAGAAGTGGGCAAAAGGATCCAGACAGGTCTGCACAAAGTAAGAAAAATCAAAGTACAAACCAAGATAACAGCTGCCATTCGTCAGCCTTACCTATCTGTCTCTTCCTGCAGGTCTCTCCTCCACGTGTCTCCTCCAAGTCCCCCAAGTCCCGGGCACAAATCCAAAGCTGAGAAGCAAGCTGATGTGATTCTCTTTCATCTCCCTCTCTCTCTCTCTCTCTCAGGTCTACCTGCCTTATGTGTTTCATAGCTTCACCTGGGTGCTCAATTCTGCCCCTCATTCCCAGTAGCTGGTCCAGGCAGCTGCCTGTCAGTGGGATGGGGAAAATGATGCTATTCCGTTTTATGGAGATGCTTCTGCTACATAACCACAGTACTTACCATGACCTGGGAGCTGGGCTTATGTGGCAGATATTCGAATATTGGGTCATCATAAGGCCAGTCCCACCTGGCTAACAAACGAAGCCTCTGAGATGTTTCATCTGTGGTATTCCAGTTGGCATTCATAGTCCAGTCTCCTTCTCAGTGTAAGCAGACTTTATAGTGGCTTTTATCTAGTCTACTGGCTGTTCTCTGGAATAGCTCCATGTGTCTAAAACACACAAAACCATACATGATTGCTGCACAGTGAGTTGTAGGTCCTGTATCAGTGCCCAAACGGACTTTTCCACTGCAGCATTCTAAACTAAAGGCACAGCTCCCAAATTAATTTCCTTCACAATTCACTTTAGTGAAGGTACTTTTAAGAAGTAAGTGCTACTGAACTACAAAATGGAATAACTATGAGTTATACACTTGCCTAGTCCTCTCTCCATATTGACTACCTTCTAGGTGCCCAGAGGTCTTAGAGACATTTTCTATTTTTTCTGTTCAATTTTGCCATTAGGAGGCAAGTCAGAGGCTAGTAGCTAAAGTTTAGACTCACTAGAATTTGAGGTTGGTACAACATAAAGTTCTGACACAGCATTCTCTTTTACGCTTAGTTTAACTACTACAGGTAACATAAACATGGGGCTGAATATTTTGCCTTTTCCTTACTAATCTGCATAACTTTATGCATCAGGTTAACAAGCTTTTCCTTAGAGGTTGGATCCATCTATGAGCTCCATGGGTAACTTTCACCATTAGTAACAAACTACAGCATGATTTCTTGATGCTCCTTGCTGTGTGTGAGCAAATGCCCTTTCAAGAATCAAAGGTTCATCCCTAACTTTTCATCCTTTGTATTCCCAAGCTACATGAGCCAGAGCTGATCTAGCAAATCTCACCACCCTAACAGCAACTAAATGGGTATTCTGGAACCCAAATTTCCAACATATGTGGAGATGGGGTTCCTCCCAACCACCAAGCAGTTCTCAGGACACCAGTTGTGTGTTCTACAATTCAGTGTTAGACGATTGCCACATACAGTGATACATAACAGAGACTGCAGATTCCAATTCCAACACTGTTACCTAGATTGAGCGACTCTAGATTGTTGGACTTCACTGGCTGTCAGAGGTTCCCACAACTTCTCCCCCATTTCAATATGCTTGACTGTCTCATAGACCTTAGGGAAACATTTTACTTAATGGATTACTGGTTTATAATAAAAGGATATTACTGAGAAACAGGAAGATGGAAGAGGCACATGGAGCAAACTAGGGAGAAAGGGCGTGGACTTTCATACGCTCTCAAGACACACCCTTCTCCCCAAATCTCTGTGTATTCAACAGCCCAGAAACTCTTCAAATCCTGTCCTTTTGATTGTATTACTGGGGGTTTTATTACATAGTCATGATTTATTAAGTCATTGGCCATGGGTTATAGATTCAAACTCTAGCCTGTTCCCCCTTCCAGGAGGTCAAGGAATAGGATTTCAATCCTCTAGTCGTATGCGTAATTCTCCTGGCAACCATTCCCCATCCTTGGGTGCTTCACCTGTCACCTCATTAATATAACAAAAGGTACTTTGATGGCTCTCTTCATGTAGGAAATTCTATGGGTTTCAGGAGCTGTGTGCGACAAAGATGACAAAGACTGAATACATATTTCTTATTATAAATAGATTTTATTTTTGCCTCTCCACATCCTGATGGAGTCAGGGATTTAAAGATGAGCTTGGGAGCCAGTGCAGGTGAAACCATTTAGATGAGCCAGTGGATGGAGGTTGTGCTGGGCCAAGCTTGGAGATTGGAGAGCCTGGTGGAAGGTGAATGACACACCGGCGCAAATGGTCTCTTTCTGAAGAATTCTGGTCCTAGAGCAGTTGCTGGCTGCACTATTGTTTCACGATGTTGTCTGTGGTACTTTGTTGGTTCTGCGAATGAGAGCAAGTTCTTAGGAATCAGTTTTATTCTAAACCACGTCAAATAGAATAAAAGATTGGTATAAGCTGATGTCTGCTTCTATTTTCTTCCTACTCCTTTCTCTTCTCTCTTCTTCCTGCTCCCTGTCATCAGAAAGCGCTCAAAGGAAGGAAGCCAAAAACAATTACTACTAGAAAGGAATAATAATGTAGCAAAATTGAAAACAATGAAAGGTAACAGTTTTGGTGCCACCCACTGCTCCCCTCAGCATTGTATTTCAATAGATCTGCCAATTCTGTTCCCCACTTTGTCTCTGGTGAATCTTCTCACACCCTGCTCCTCTGGCTTGTACCCCAGTTCTTGTATGTATAAATGAATAAGTCTTACTTTTTAAGGGGCATATGCTTTGGAATCAGATAGAATGGCTTTCCACCATGACTTTGCCACACATAACTGGAGCCAGTTTGTGCCCCACCCCCACCCCGTGGTATGGGGACGGCATGGGGAAGAAAATGGGAAAGGGAGAAATATATTTGTCCCATCATAGACATCCAATATTTGGTAATTATTCTCTTTTTTTACTGAAAAATTTGGTAAACTGGAGTAGGAGATTGAAAAATTCCTGATACACCTTGTTATAGAAGGAAAACTGAACTGTACAATGAGAAGAAAGGAATGAAAGAATTTGAGCTATGTGGACATAAGATGGTGACAACAGTTAGAGCAGTGTTGTGTTCTGAGAGCAGTGTTGTGTTCTGAGAAGAGAGATGAGAAAAAAACACGGGAAAAGAGGGGGAAAAAAGGCCCCTGTTGCATCCCTCAATTGTAAATGACTGATGGAAACACAGAAACAAGAACTAAGACATTTAGTAAAGAGTATAAAGTAAAATGAGGGTCTCTGTCAGTGTTGTTATATCCAGCTGCTCTCCAAATGAAATGTGACAGCCTTCCGAGTGGGTTTGCAGTCCACGCCATGCACAGTTCTTCAGACCCTATTTGCATTTATTTGCTACCACTTGTTCTTAACATTTATATGAATTGGCTTCAGTCTCAGTATCCAATGGCTCCCTCCCACAGGACCCAAAGAAGAAATGCACATATGAATATATTTGTATCTAGTCTGTCAGTGTAGGAGCACCTTCTGCTTGGAAGGAAGCGACATTTGCTGGCGCATTTCTACATTTTCTCAATGTCCATCTTTGGGGTTCGTTCCTTTGGGGAGACTGGAAAAGTGTCTGTATTTTTCAACCGTGCAGTGAAAAGCAGTGGAATTGTTTAAAATGCATTTCCAAAGTGCTTGTTGAATGTTGGTGACAAAATAAGTCTTTTATTTAGAGATAGCTTAAAGTCGATTGGGGAGTGGCAGGAAAACAAACATATTAACACATACAGAGACAATATTAGAGAAATATGTGGAACACGTGTTTATGTATTATGTCCATAGTTTGGGGGTGAGACCATTTCAGATCATGATGAGAAAAGAACTGGAAGTTGCTACAGAACCTGGATGTGTAGATTTATAACCAGTAGTTAGAAAGCCACTCACATATAGATATACATATTGGCGGCAATTTTCTACATTTTGGCAAAGAGCAGTGGGCTCCCTCTCAGCTAAATAAGCATGTAGGTAAAAAAATAAAAATAAAAAGACAGTTTTCATCTGGGGAATATAGTGGCCATGCCTTTGTAGTGTCGCTAGAAATTGCTGGGAACCTTGCATCTGTTGGTGCTAAAGGACATGGTAGTCACCTGGAACAAAATGAAGGAACTTGCCTGGAGATGCTTCCATCTGTAGGGTTTCATCACCAAGGTCAGGGCTTTCTTGGAAGACTTCTGGTCTATCAGTTCAGACAGTTCTCTCTATCTTGAATTCTAGGGGCCCGGATCTTCTGGGGGAGGCTCTAGGCTCTATGGGTGGTCTGGAAATCCTTCCGGATCCTGCAGAGTAATTGAGTGTTCTGCTCAATTGCGGCTGCACAGATTGTTGCCTTCTGCAAAGTGCCTTCTGTATTCATTAGAAAGCCTGGTGCTCTGGCAAAGCCTCAGAGGTCTCTGTGCTGTTTATCATAGGTTATCCTCCTCCTCGGTGGCTTACCTGGCATGTGCACATACTACTCTAAACTTGTGTGGTCTCTAGGTCTCAATCTACCACCCTGGCCCATGATGTGACTTCAAGCTTTCCTCCCCACTGACCTGAACTAAAGCATTGTTTTAACCAACCTCAGAGCTTCTACCTTATCCTGTCCCAAGCCACCCCACCCAGTCTTATCACAACACTGCTGTAACAGCTTTAAAATGGAAATTTGATAGATTTCCTTCACAAATTGATCCCAAACTTCTGATTTGACCACACATAAGTACCTGAGGGTCTGGCCCTTAGGGTCTTCACTTTTATCTCAGAATTCATTGTTTGAACCAATTTTGAGATAGTTGCACTGTCTTCAAATGAAGTAATGGTGCAGCAATTATATAAGTTTCAGGTGTTTGTTGTTGAGAATCAGTGTGTTTATTGTTGAGAATCACCCCACATTAAGATCACTGCTAAAAATTCGAATCTCCATGTAAACATACTGTATCTTTCACACCTTCAAGTCCTTGTCCCTACTGGTGCAATTATGAAGTCTAGAAGACTCTTCTACTCTCTTCCTTAATTCCAATTTATCTTTTTAAAAGTTCTGATTGAGACAAAATGCCTATAACAAACGCTTCACTCATTTAAAATGTACACTTCGATGGGTTTAGATTTAGTCACAGTTTTGCAATAATTACAACTATTTAATGTCAGAATATTTTTAGCCCCCCAAAAGAAACTCATACCTATTAGCAGACTATTTTCCTCTCACTTCTCCCTCCCACTCCAGCCCCCAAACCAACAGACACGACCCTAGCAGTCATTGATTATAACAGGTGTCCCCAAGGAAAGGGAATGTTCCAGGTTCCGTGCCTCACCCAAGGGATGGCAGAGCTGAACTAGGAGGAAGGAAAACAAAAGAGGAGACTAGGAGAAGGAAGGAAGAGGGATGGAGAGCAAGAAGGGACCTGAGGGAGGCACATGGAGCAGAGACACGTGAAGAATCCGTACTTCTCAGACTTGGACTTTTGTCAGGGACTTGGGATGCATGAAGAAGACTAGAGGCAGAAGGGGCCAGACAAGTCTTAAAGGCAAAGAGCAGCATCAAGATAAACTTTGCATTGTTAACCTGCCCATAAGTCTCTCCCTGGCATCTGTTTCAAGTGTCTTCTAGCTCACCATTCTTCTGCTTTTATTCCGTCTCCCTCCCCTATAGGAGGCGACCTATTCTTCTCTTAAATGCCAATGTCTAATACTTGGCCTAGCTCAGAGGAAGTACTCCATATCTACTGGCTGAATGAGGGAGTTACTTCCTCAAATCCCCAACAGGGAGAAAGGTCTCTGCGCAAAAACAACCAATGGATGCCCGAGGCCCGTTTCTCAGCTCACTTGCGCCCAAGTGACCTCAGAACCACCACACCAATGTTTCCTCTATCTCCACAGTTGATACATAGTTTCCAGAATCTAGGAAAACGTTACTATAAGTGGAACAGAGGAAGTATTTGCTCAGAAAATAGTCATGAAACAGCAGTTTCACTTTGACCTTTGCAAGTGAGAGTAATGCACTCAGGCCATCTTCCTATGGAACAGCCCCCCTACTCTGTCTCTGTCTCTCTCCCTCTCTCTTCTCATCTCTACCCCTCTAACCTCCACTATGCACCTTTGGGATGTTTACTTTTTAAGCATATTTCAGAAAGTCTCAGATAAACAAAGGACATCCTTAGCTTAATATATATATATATATCTTTAGCTCGAGATATCTGAACATAAATCCATGTTCAAATGTGTTTGATTGTTGCATGTCAATACACCACATTTCTCTTCATGTGACTGGATATTGAAAGGCTTACCAGCAAGGGACTATCGAACAATCTGAGAATACAATAGAATTAAACAGTAAGCTACCTAATTTTCTTGGTTAGAAATAAATGGGGGTGAGTACAACTCAGCCTACTAATATCTCTCTTTTTCTCTCCCTTTCAATTTCCTTGTCCTTCTACTCTTAACCTTGTCTCTCCTCTCCATTGCTGATCACCTATCTCCCTCCCTCGTGCCCTTCTTGGACCATGTGATTGAGCCTTTTCTTCTATTTCCCTCTCTGTTCCTCCTCACATTCTCTTGAATCTTCCTTTTTAATCTTTCTTTCTGTCCTTTTCACAGGATGAGGTAGGGGAGAGAGAATGAGGAAGTTAATCAGGAAAATGGGGTGGGGGACTGGTAATGGGGCTGTCCTGTATCTGCCATATCATCTGCCACCAAAGGACTTGCCCATGCATCGGGTAGGGCACAGAACCTCTTTGTGCCTTACTTTTTTCACTTACAGAATTGAAACAAAATAATGTATTCCCAGACTAGCTTCTGGACATGATGTTAGGGTCACACTGGTGAAGGAATATGACAAAGATTTGAAAAGAAACAGAGCCTGTAATTGGAAGCACTCGGGGGAGAGGGTGGGAGGATTATGACTTGCATAGCGCCAGGATCTAATTAACTGAGGATTGCAGTTCTTGTCTTTATGTGAAATGTGTTTCTTTTCACCTTTGTTCTACTCATCAAATCACTTGGCTGTCTGTGTACCTTCTTTGAATGTTCTTAGTGTCTTCGGAGGGGAAGAATAACTTGTTCCTTTGTATGCTGTTGATTTTTTATCCCTTCCTTTTCTCTTGCCTTGGGCTAGCAAATGGAACCTCCAGCAGCCAGCTCTCTACCCCCAAGTCTAAGCAGTCTCCTATCTCTACGCCCACCAGTCCTGGCAGCCTCCGGAAGCACAAGGTATTACGTCTCTTATACCTTACTAAACCCCTTTACATTCAGGTTTTTTTTTTTAAATTGTTGTGGGAGGGTTTTCTATTCCATCTATGTCAAAAGCACATTAAGGCCAGGCTTTCCCTTCATTGGGCCCATTAACTTGAAGCTCTGGGAATTTCAGCAGGAGGCAAGCTTCCAGTCATTTATTTATTCCTCTGACTCCCCCGGTTTATTTACTTCCAGTTACATGTAACCAAAAGGAAGCAGTACAGAAATCCCAAATACCTATTCTGGGCTAATGGTGTCACTAATCAAAGGCTTAAAGGGTGGGCTGAGCACTTGTCTGCCCAATCCAGCAAAGAGGATTTTGAGGGCAACTCATGTCTCCATGTCAATGGAAGTGACATAAAGAAACAAATAGAAGAAAGTCAACACTGAGTTTCTCCTGTTCGATTGGCTGGATGTCAAAAAATAAACAGCTACTTGTTTCACTCTCTATTCTTTATTAATGGCCAACTTCTGGCTCTGTGTAGGAAGAATGGGTGAAAATACACTCTCTTGGCCTTGGGCACCATTATACCTTGAAGTCATCCCAAGTAAATATCCCATTAAAATAATAAAAGTTTATACATTCTCTAGCCCCAATTGCCAGACAGACTTGAAACCAGACATTTCTTTTGCATGGAAATTCTGGCACGGTCATTGCCTTGAACCTTGTCTCTGAGGCCATATGGATGTGATTTCTGCTCCAATTAACAGAATCCAGGGCTGCTTCCTCTAGTATTCTCTTGTCTTCTCCCTGCTCACAAGACTTGATATGAGAGGACTTTCCCCCTCATATCAAAAAGCCACCAATAGGGCCGGCTCCATTACAAAACCATCGATCATCAGAGCTGGACCAGATCTTGTCTGGTTGATGTTTGACAGAAGAAGAAGTGGAGACCCAGAGAGGTGAAGGTACTTGCTAGGGTGACATAGCTAGATATGACAGACAAAGGACTGGCACCCAGGTTACTGCCAGTGGTATGCTGCAGCTTACAGTAGCTCATGAAAACTGACTGTGTGCTTCCTTCCCCAGTTGTGTGCTCAGTGACACATTGGGAACTAGAAATTGGCCACCATGAGAATATTGTTCAGAAACCAGCAAATACTACAAAGCAAGATGGTGGTTTTTCCTCCCCAAAAAGGCATTTGTTAAATATTTAACAGCTTATCATTGCCTGACAGTCACTTCCATTTTCTTTCCCCTACATCAGAATTTTAATTTCTTGGTTAATCTTATTATTCCCTTCTCCATCATTTCTGAAAGAATGGATTGTTCCATGTTTTTAGTGACCCCTATGGCTTCTGGTATTGACACTGATCAGAACTTTCTGATTGTCTTGCTGAGCTATTTGGTTTCCCCGAAGGACAATCCCTGAACTGCCAGTGTGGCCTCCATTATCCAGAGTGTGAGAGGGGTGAAAATTGCTTTTGCAGTCAGCTTTCACTTATTCTTCTGAGCTGCAAAGCTTGTTAATATGGACCTCCCGAGATGTGAAATCACCTGCCTCTATTATTTCACGGTGGCACAGAGCCTCCTAGGCTCATAGCTTCTTGCTGTATCTATGCCTTTGCATTTCCACTCTTGTTTCTCTTCTGGGAAACAAGCAGAACCTTCAGCACCTTCACCAGTACCTTCCTCAAAACACCTTGAGTATTTGGTTAAAATACTTGAGTCATTAAACTTTTCAGTTGACATGTCCAGGTCATTTAAACTGAGGACCCATCATCCATAAGCCCATTGAGGTGAGTGCTAGCATTTTAAACCATTTCTTCTGGTTGGGTTTGCAGATTTTTTTTGTGTGTGGATATTTCACCCTTACCCCCACCCCAGCTTTGGACTTAGTTTTGAAAAAGAATCTAATCATTGAAGGATTAGAACAATAGGTAGCAGGATTGTCTGAGCCTCAGTGCTTTCCAACTGTGAACTGTATTATTTTACATTTACTTTTTAAAAAATATTATTTTAAAAATTACTCTTTTAAGATATAGTCGATAAATATTAAATAACATATCATTTTCAACAGGAAACCTAAAAACAACATTTAGATGTAGTTTAATTCTCACTATTTTTTTCACCTTCTACTTTAATATCACTTCAAATTTACAGAACAGTTGCCAGAGTACTTTAAAAAACTTCTGCATACTCTACAAAAATTCACCAGTTATTTATATTTTGTCTACTTTCTTATTGTGATTTTCTTCTTCCTCTGAACATACACACACAAATGCACTTCAGTGTTTTTTTGCCCTTTGTCCCCTAAAGAATTCAGCACATGCTTTTAAAGAATAAGGACATCCCCCACCCACATAGTGCCGTTATCAAAATCAGGAAATTTGCAATGACATAATACTTTACAGACCATAGTGAAATGTTTTATCATAGAACATTCTTCATCTGGTCAAGGATCCAATGCAAGATCAGACCTTGTCATCAGTTGTCATGTCACTTTAGTTTTCTTTAATCTAGCAATAGTTATTGAGTCTTCTTTTTTCTAATCATTCAGGACAGTCTATTGTAGAAATGAGGGGTACAGGCTAGGTAGGATGCCCTTCAATTTGGGCTGGCCCACTATTTCCTTGTGGTTAAGTTCAGAGTATGCATTTGGGGCAGGAATGTCATGTTGTGTCTCCTGCCACCGATGCTGAAGGACCAATTATTTATTCTGAATAATATAAAATGTATTTTGTGACCTTTGCTCAGTTCCCTTGAAGTTTAGGTCTCAGCTCCTAGCTCTTCCATACACATCACTACCTGTAGCTTAGTCCCATCGAGGTCCTTGGGCAGTGGGCCTAGGCAGATCACATCTGAACTTC
Source organism: Condylura cristata (assembly GCF_000260355.1). Taxonomy (NCBI): domain Eukaryota; kingdom Metazoa; phylum Chordata; class Mammalia; order Eulipotyphla; family Talpidae; genus Condylura; species Condylura cristata. The sequence continues at coordinate 18,721,898 of NW_004567120.1, read as the reverse complement.
CAAGTGGACCTGAAAGGTGTGAGTCATAGTGGAAACAGGAAGCAGGTGGCCGAGGCCATGACTTTCCTTCTGCACAATTGGAAACGAACTTGAAGTCCCAGCATCCCTTTGGTAACTTTTGATGGCTGTGACAGGGCCCTGAGCTGTAATCAGCCTTTTGGCTTCTCCTCTCAGGCAGCTCATAGAGAATCCTCTTTAATGCAGCTGTGAAGGGGTTAGCCAAAGTCCGCATACTGAAGTGTTACAATATGGACAGAAAGTAAATCCTTGTATAGATAATGAGAACAACATTTTGCATTTCCATCCTTGCTTTGGCCTTTTGCATAGGCAACTTTTCAAGTACCCTTGTGATAACCGGTAAAAGAGGAGGTAGCATTTCCATTTTACAGATGAGATAAAAGAGGTGCAAAGTTGAAAGACAACTCCAGTACGGTTCAACAAGTTGAAGAGGACACTATAAGAACCGAAAAACCTAAGAAAACCTTTTCGTTTATTTCAGAAATTTCCGGATTAGTCATTGAATTCATGGCTTTCAACTTGGAGTCATTTTGTCTGCAAAGTTGTCTGGAGATTGAAGGAAAATATATTCAATATAGTTTTTGAAAATATAACTAATGTTATTTAAATATGCATTTTCTTTTGTTTCTAGACCTTTTTTGTATTCCTATAAATGCTTGGAGAGAGAGTTTGATGAATAAAGCAGGTCCTACCTTTACATCACAGACACCACTCTAAGTGGATTTAGATAGTATGATCAGAGTGAAAAATAAAAAAAAAAAAGACTGTAGAGGAGGGTGGGACACGGGATGCTGGCAGACTAGGTGACATGTATGAGGGGCCCTGAAGCCTTTGCCAGCTTATGAAGAGAACGGGCTTTCCAACTGAAGAAAAAAAAAATCAGCACGAACAAAGCCATACCAGCAGAAAAGTACAGGGCACATTTGGGGAAAAAGTAAACCCAAACTTGAAGCCAGGTTCTAAAACTCCTCTGACTCCTTTGGACTATAAGCATCTTGGATCAGAGACCAGCATTTTATTTTCTCTCGCTGCAACAGTACCGCCAGCACAGCTGCATTTGTTACAAACATTTTGTTCCGCAGGGCTCTGAGGGATGAAGCAAATGAATTTCAGGTGCAAATTATTTGTACTGTTAAGCAGTACGCGTGTTTCTGTACCTCTCCCTATCAATCAACATGACTGCAAGATTGAGTTAATTCCTTTTCCTGAACATTATTCTACTCATACAAGAAAATGCATTTTGAAGACAAAATAAATTGATGGGGACAGGAGTACATACTTAGGTCTAGTCCATGGATTTTCTCCATGGGCTGCATCTCTGTCTACCCATTCCAAGTCACGGCTGCAAGCAGAGTCTTCTCAAGATTGTACTCCTAGAACCTGCAACCCCCACTTCCTCTGAGCTAAAAGTATGGAATAATTCTCACAGAGATTCATTTCCACCAACCCACTGACTGCACCGAATGGCTGCTCCATGAATGATTAAGAGCAAGGGTGAATGCTGAAGCCTAGTTCAGTTGTCGGACTGGAGGTGGCCCCATATGCAAAAGCTCTTTGCTGCTGCCTGCAAAATACCCAGGAAGCTGACTAACTTCAGTGTCTATCTTTTCTACTGCTTTAGTGTAACTAATAGAAGCAAAATGCAATGATCTGGATTATATTTTATAACATTTTAGAACCAGAAGGAATCTTAAAGATTCCTTATAGATCCACATCTCCCTCAATTTCAGATATAGAAGCAAAGGTTAACTTTGCTTTCTGAAAACAGAAGTTAAATGGCAAAACTGCATCTGGAACCAGTGTCTCCTGACTCATTCCTGTGTTCTTCCTGCTAGAATGGATTTATGTTATGTACAAGCTTAACTTGTGGATTTCATCAATAATCGTGATGTAGTTTTAGAGCAAAACATGATATAGTCATAGAACAAAGCTACTACAAACTTTTATATTGGTTCACATTACTATATACTGGATATCACCATGTACTTATTACACTAATAGAAGCACAGAGCTCTATAGAGTTGCATGCTCAGGAATTCCATGCACAATATTTAATTGCCAGCGGAAGGGATTTTCAAAGCTGTTTCAATAACAGCTACTGAGATATAACCCATGTACTCTAAAATTCACAGTTTAATGGGTTGTAATGATCACAGAGTTGTGTGACAATTATCAGAGTATACTCATCATTCTCAAAAGAAACCCTGTGCCTACTATCAGTGACAGCCCCTTCCTCTGCTACTCAACGCCTCCTCAAGTAACCACTAATCTACTTTTTCTCTGAGTGTGCATATTCTGGTCGCTTCTTATCAATTTCCCTCTGAGTCCTGTTTACTTGCATCCCATTAGTTTTGGTATTTGTTATTTCATTTTTCTTTATCTTAAAAGTAGTTTCTACTTTCCCTTGTGATTTCTGCTTTGGCCCACAGGTTACTCAGCAGCCTGTTGTTTAAGTTCCACAGATTTGTTTATTTCCCAAATATCTTTCTGTTATTGCTTCCAGATTTAATTCCACAGTAGTCAAAGAACATATTTTGTATGGTTTCAATCCTCTTAGATTATTGTGACTTGTTTTATTATCTCACATTGTCTATCCCGTAAAATATTCCATGGGCACATGAGAAGAATGCATTTTCTGCTGTGGTTGCAAGGGAGTGTTCTGTAGATGTGTAATTGTGGGTTTTTATTTTATTGAGGTGACATTACTTGACAACACTGTATAGTGAACATTCAGGAGCACATTTTCTCACCTTAAATACTGTGCATAACTCACTATGCTCACCACCAGATGTTGTTCAAGTCTGTTTCCTTCTGCTTAATTATTCTACCCATGGTGGGGTACTGAAGTCTTCTATTGTTATAGTGACATAATTTTTACTCCCATTAATTAGGTAAGTTTATTGTTCATGTATTTTGATGCTGTGTGTTAAGATGCATGTGTTTATAACTATGTTTTCAGATGTGTTGACCATTTTATCTTATAAAATGTCCTTTGTCTCGTAGTAAAAATTTTGGTCTTAAAATCTATGTGAGCTCGCTTAGATGAATGTAGCCACTCTAGCTGATTTTCAGTTACAAGCTACATGGTAAAACTTTTCTATGCTTTTGTTTTTGATCTGTTTTTTTTAATCTAAATTTTATCTCTTTTAAGTAACCTAGGGCTGTATCATGGTTTACTTATTTTTTTAATCCATTCTGCAAATATCTGGCTTTTTATTTGAGTGCTTAATATAATTATGTTTAAAATAATTACTGGGAAGGTAGGAATTTCATAAGCCATATTGCTGTTTTCTCTATGTCATGAATTTTCTTGTTCGTGTATTTCTCTATTTCTGCTCTCTTTGGTGTTAGGTAGATATTTTTCTAGTATACCCTTTTATTTCCCTTATATTTCAATGAATTTTATTTTGAATTACTTTCCTGATGCTTTCCCCAGGGAATAAAGTTGACATCTTCATATAATATTCTTTGAATTACTATCAACTTGATTTCAATTGTATTAAAAAATTTGCTAGTCTAGCTCTGTTATCCCCCACCCCCTCCTTTGGGCACTTACTGACATACGAATTTAATGAATATCTTTAGTGAATCCACCAACACATTTTTATACTTGCCAGTCCACACAGTATTTTTTTTGAATTGGATAAAAGAAGAAATAAATTACAAATATAAATCTTTGATGTGTTTTGAATGTATTTATGCATTTACCTTTACTGGTGTTCTTTATTTCCCATGTGAATTACTGCTTATAGTCCTTTCATATATTCCTGAAAGATTTTCTCAAGTATTTCTTATAAGACATGCCTCCTAGCTTCTCTGGGAATGTCTTCATTTCTCCTTAATTTTTGAGTGATAATTTTGGTCGATTTCTTTAAATGCCTTGATCCAGTAAGTCCCCCAGCCTTTGTTGAGGACTTTGTGTGTGTGCTGGGGCACGATTTCAATGCTTTGTCAGGCAGTTTACAACTGTACTTTAGCCTTCATGACTAGCTGCTTACACAGGGCTTCAAGGCCAACCGAAGGTGAGAGATTAGAGTCTTCTCAGGTCTTTTCTGAGAATATGCCCCATCCTGAAAACGTGCTTGGCTGTATAGTTTCCTTGCAATATATTGGATTTAGTCATAGTTCTCTATGACCGTCTAATTTTCCTGCTTTTCCTTTTAAGGTATTGAGCAGCTCATTCACTCTAAGTATTATACTCACCTGAAGCAATCATGGTTTTAAACAACTGTTCCCTGAAAAATTGATGTAGTTAGTGAGTGTGCACTGAGTTAAATTAAATAGAGTCCTACAAGTGAGAATTTCCAGGAAGGTGGGACCAGGTAACCGAAACAGTGTCCATTTGAGCCCAGGGAGTGGGGCATTTGGGGAAGCTCTAAACCCATTCTGCATCCTGTAGTGACTGTAGGTTGCTTTTCTTTCAGTCAGTGTAGTTATAAGGCTGCTAGTTTTCAAAGTTTTGGTGTAGATGGGCATAGGGGAGAATGGGAATAGGGCAAGTTGAAGCAAATTCTGTAATTTGTCTTGAACAAGTGAATTTTGGGATTGTCTTAAAACAATGGCTGATTTTCAGAGTTCTAAAATGTCGATTTAAGCTATTTTTACAGTGCTACTTCATTTATATGGGGACAAATTTTCAGAGACTCTTACACGATTATTCTGGAAGTCTAGAATTCAATGATAACTTTTTGCTTTACTCAAATACATGGGAACTAAATCCCTTCAAAGATGCAAGTCTGTCTTTTGTACATTACTTTGCCTTAATTCAATTTTACAAGGCTTTACTGTACTCCTATTATTTCCTCACCATTGCACTTCCTAATTGTTTATCAGTTTTCTAAGAAATTTTGTTTGGTAGTTTAGAACAAGGGTTCCAAATCCTGTCTATGGACTGCTTATTTCTGGATGGCCCCAATGTTAGAAAAAAAAGTTTTTAATTTTTTTTAAAGGGCTGCAAAAGAAACGAAACCCATGTAAACAAAGAGGACTACGTGACAGAGACCACATGTGACCAGTAAAGAAAGAGCAACTATTTACTATCTAGCCCCTTACACAAAAAGTTTACCAATCCCAGTCTTACAGTGAAAAGATAGTGGATTGGTGAAAAGCAAGTTATTTACTCTAGTTGCCTTTCTTGTATTTTCTAAAGATTCAGTATTCCCTTGGGAATCCCAAATAATTGCCTTAGAGCTGGAATAGACCTTATAGATAGTCATTCTAAAGTCTACGTTTTCTTAATGAGGAGACCAATACTCAAAGACCGGTTAAATATCATGGTACTAATTAACTAGGGGTAAAACCTTGGGTTCCTAAATACACCTTGCTCTTTTTTTTCTTCCTAAGCTACCTAAAAGTTGCCCCTCCCCTTCTTTCCCAGCAGAAGTCTTTCTCAATGTCAGTAAATAGCTCCCTCCACTCCCCTTTCGTGTCCTTCTTCCTCATTCTCATTTTTTGTCTACCTCTAGGAGAAATGGTACTCTCCAATTTTCTTGGATAATCCTCCAAAGAAGCTTCATGTTTCCATTATACCAAAAAGGTCTCCTAAATAGCCACATAATTGACTATGCATTTCCCAGTTCTCTGTAGTATTTTGCTGATTCCCAAGAGAAATCATGAGGCGAGATCTCCAAACAGAACTCTGAGAGCAATGGGAAAACTGTTGCTTTATGATGCCTCCATCTCCTCAGACAAAGACAAGACTTGGGCAGTATTGGTATTGGTACCATGAATACTAATTCTTGGTGGGAAATGGAAGCATCAGGAGATAAATTAGAAATGGGTACATGGAGATGGATTTCTGGGTTAAATATTTGTTCAAGACCTGATTATTCTCAGGGAGCCTCAAATGATACCACATATATAATCATAACTGATTTTTGACAAATGTGTGAAATCAATCCATGGAGGAAATGTAGCTTTTTAAATAAGTGATCCGAGTGCATTTGAACCTCCAGCCTAAATCTCCCAGCTTATGCAAAAATTAACTCAGAAATGTATATGAGAATGTAAAATATATGAGAAGGAAACAAGACAAAATCTAAGATTGGATAGGCAAAGATTTGATAGCAAAAGCACAATCCATACAACAGGAAAATAAATTGAACCTCGTCAATTAGAAACATAGATTCTGTCAAAGACCATGGAAGGTGAAAAGACAAGCTACATACTTGGAGAAAATAATTACAAGGCACTTATCTAAACAAAGACATATACAGAATATACAAATAGCTGTTAAAATTCAACATTGAGAAAAATCAAACTGGAAAATGAACAAAAGACATGAAGAAACATTTCACTGAGAAGGAATTACAGATGCCAACTATGTGATGAAAAAAAAAATGTGTAACATCACTAACTCTTAAGGAAATGCAAATTAAAACCCTAATGAGGTATCACTGAAAACTTGTAATAGTTATTAAAATAAAATTAATAACGCCAAATGCTGGTGAGGATGTAGATAAACTGGCTCACTGATACTCTTGGAGTGAAAATGTAAGTGGTACAGCCACTCTGGAAAACAATATGGCAGTCCTTACAAAAGCAAGCACGCAACTACTGTACCACTCAACAATAGTGTCTCTTCAGCACTTACCCCACAGAAATGAAGGCCTGAGTTCACATGAAATCCTGTACATGAATGTTTTTAGCATTTTTATTTCTAACGGCTCCAAACTGGAATCATCCCACATGTTCTTCAGTGGTTGAAATGTTAAACAACATCCACACTATGGAATACTATTCAGCCACGTAACAGAGTGACTGATTGATGTATGCACTTTGGATAAATTTCCAGGAAATTATGCTGAATGGGAACAGCCAATCCCAAAGGGTTACACATACTGTATACATGTACATTTTCTACTTTTCCTTGTGATTTTTTCCTTGGCCCATAAGTTACTGAGCCTTATGCTATTTAAATTCCACCAAATATCTTTCTCTCACTGCTTTCTAATTTTATTCCATGGTAGTCAGAGAACAAAATTTGTATGGATTTAATCCCTTTTGTTTGCTGAGACTTGTTTTATTATGTAGCATAGTCTATCCTGCAAAATGTTCCATGGGCACACAAGAAGAATGTGAATTCTGCTATTTTTGGATGTGATGTTCTATTAACAGTAAAGTCGTGGCTTTTATTTTTTTTGAGGTAACGTTAGTTTACATATAGATTCCATTTATGTAACATTCTTGAAATGACAGCATTGTGGAGATGGGAAGCAGAATATTGGTTGCCAAGTCTTATGGGTTTGGGAGGGTTGGGTGTAGCTATAAAAGGGTATCAGGAGGGAGTCTTTGGAGAGGACTTAGTTCTATATCCTGACTGTGGTGATGGTCATGCAAATACACACATGATAGAATGCATAGGATTATATGCACATGCATACATGGGGGTGCATGGAAAACTTCAAGATGGAAAATTGAGTGACGGGCATGTTGGGATAGGAATGGGTTCTGGTACTTCAATTTCCTGTGAATATAGAGATTTTTTTAATTACAAAAAAAGACAGAAACAGTCGTAGATAGCATCTTGCCCATTTCCGATGTTAAGAAAAGGAGAGTTAACTTTGCTTCTTATCTTATTACAGGACCTGTACCTGCCTCTGTCCTTGGATGACTCGGACTCACTTGGTGATTCCATGTGAAGGAGGAGACAGTGTTCAGAGTCCAGAGTGCAAATCCAAGCTTACAGTTACAATAGGGTACTTCTGTTCAAGTGTCCAACAGTGCTATTGGTGCTTTGAAGTTTTTATTTTTTTGTTGTTGTTTTTTAGAACACACTGTAATATGTTGGGTTTCTTTTCCTGTGATTTCTCCTCTGGGCCACTGATCCACAGTTACCAATTGTAAGAGATAGATCGATAACCATCCTTTGGGGTAACTTTCCAGAAATGAAAAATGTGCTACTCCTTGACATTTCTATTGAATACTTAGGCTCCTGCGGTATTTTTCCCTCCCTTGCTTTGTTCATATTCAACAGTCTTCCTTCTGTAAAGGGTTGTTTACATACATAGCACTTAAATGAGAATCTGTGGGGGAAAATAAAACTTACCAGCCAATCCAACATTGACAAACACATGCCCCTTGTCTCCAGATCTCAAGAATGCTAGAAGATCCTGGGAGGATGGCAAGGGAGCTCCCCAGCCTTGCTCTTCACTCCTGGTTGATCCCCCAGTTTGTTGTCTAGTACCAATTCTGGCGGTTGAGGAGGAGAAACACCAGCAATTTGTAATCCTGACCGTCCAGTGCAGAGCTAACAAAGAGAATAGGCAGCCCTTAGAAAGCCCATAAACATTTCAGTTGAGTTTCTAAAGCACAGTGACTTTCTTGTCAACCTCTCCCCAGGGGCAATTGGAAATCAATAAGCAATTAACAAGAATTGGGGCTGAGGGACTTGATATTCTTGGTTCCTCTAGGAGGCTGTCTAGCATAGGGAGTTATTACACAAACTGTATGGTATCCATCTATCTCTGTTCTATTGAATGCCTTGTAAACAGCCAACACTGAAAACACTGTGAGAATTTGTTTTCAGGTCTGACACCTTTCGGTGGCTTTTTATAGCAAGAAACCAATATCCTTTTTATAAAAACTCGTGTCTGTATTTTAGGAGCACACTCTTCAGGCTCCTTTTTTATAAACTGGTAATTTTTCTTTTGTCTAAAAAACACATGCAGAAAATTTACAAAAAAAAATTGCAGAAGAATAACGTAGTTTAGAAATCCTGCTCTCACTGCCAAACAGAAACCTCCAGGAGAAAACAAAACAAATAGCCGAGGCCAATTCAATAGAATCAGTCTTTTGATAACTTTTTAACAGTTATACCGACATTAATAATTCAACGTGGACCAGACATTCTAATTATATTTTAAATGAAATGTTATGGCATATTTTAAACAACTCTTTTTTATCGATAATCCTGATAGTTCATACTGAAGACTCAGAAACCTTTCCTTTTGTCTTTAACACTAGAAAGGATTTCTCTTTGCTAAGGACTGATTGTTTGAAATAGTTCTCAGTCCTTGAGGTACAGTTCATACACTGCTTTTTACCTGTAATCATAGCCCATCATGGCAAAGACAACTAAATTTACGTGAAAGCCATGCATGCTGATTCTGTGTTCGCTTTCAGCAGAAACGAAGATTTCTTTATTTCCTTGCAATTGTTCAGATATTTTGAAGGGTGTAGCACTTGGGGGTAAGCTGCTGTTTGTTATTGAATGACTAGCAGTTGTTCCTCCATTTTAACGGCTGAGCATGGAGTGTGGTGTGTGTGTGTGTGTGTGTGTGTGTGAGAGAGAGAGAGAGAGAGAGAGAGAGAGAGAGAGAGAGAGAGAGAGAGAGTGCCTGCAGCTGCTTCATTATTAGGACACATTACAGAATACCCTTATATGGATCAGTGACAACTTTGTGGCATTGCTGATGTGCACTGTGAAGGAGGCAACTCAGTAGTGGAAGGGGTGGCTTTGATGCCCCAGACTAGGTTCGATGTCCTTAGCTACGAGAAACATTTTTGGTTCGAGAAGCATCCAGATGATGGTTGTACTGGTTCCTGGCTAAATTGCTCATTGAAAAGCCCACAATTATGAGAATCTGTTGTCACCCCTCTCCTTTCTTTGTAGGCCTATTAGAAACCATTAAGAACCCCATGGTACCTCCCCCCTACCTCATGCTAGAAGTTGAAGGTTTTCTTAGGGACCCCTGGAACAATATGTAGTTAACTGGGAACTTTGGTACATGGGATTGGGGGTGGGGGGTGGGTGTAGAGAGGGTAGATCTGTTTCTAAACTTCAGGCCAGACACTGAAAGTTTCCACCCATCATCTTTCTCCAGATCTTACAATTTAAACTGAATAAATGGAGGTCTAGGCAGCTAAGTGGCCTGCTGGTAAAGAGCAGGATCAGAGGAAGAATCCAAATTTCCTCATTTTCAGACCCTGTGCTACCTCTCGCAGCATTTTCTTGCTTGTGGCCTATGTACCATTAAAAAATACTAAATGTACATATTTTCTTTAGAAAGATCTTTGAGGCAACCATCTTCTGTAATAATAGTAGGTTTTCCATCTTTCGTTCCATGATAAGGAAATGTTTCTGTACTGCCACTTCAGGAAGGCTCAATGTCGTTCAAAATGTAAGCCTTCAATAACTGCATTTTAAATTGGCCCAGTTTCAAGGCAAAAAAAAATTTTGGAACAGAATACTTCACTCCTGTCACTCATTTCCAGCTTTACCCAATCCAGTTTCACCAAGAATGTCCCATTGTGTTACCTTCTGCACAGACAGGGCATTGATGTCATTCAGCAAACATTTGCCACCACTCCCCCACTTAGCTCTCTCGTGCTCTCCCTCCTCTCTCCTCTCTCTCTCTCTTCTCCTCCTCCTGCTCCTCCTCTTCCTACTCTCTCTCTCTCTATTTGAGGCTTGTTCCTACCTCCTGATTTTTCTCCCTTACAGAAGCAGAAATGCATACAAATAAAGAGGAAAATGTATATATGGGACTGGGCTGAACGACTTCCTAAGTAGTATTGTTAACTAGGGGGGAATTGAGAGAAAAGCTCCTTTTCTCTTCACTGTTTTTGGAAAGGATAGCCATTAGCATGACTGCTTTGTGTCCTTAAGGACTTTAGTATTAGCCTAGATTGAATCATAGCGTTTTCTAGCTGGAAGGAACCTTAAGATCACATCATCTACCCCAAACTCTTCATTTTCAGGCCAGGAACAAAGATGCAGAGGTAAAGTAATTTCCCCACAGCTGGCTAGGGGCAAACTGGGATTAGAACCCACATCTCCGGCTCTTATTCCATGGCTCTTTCCCACTAAACTACCGCTCGTGCGAATTCTTTCCCAGGGTCATGTTGCATCTTGGAGCCATATGCTGCCGGCCGGAGCTCAGTGGGAAATCCAGCCGGCAACCTAATACGGCTCTTTCGCCCTGTGTTCACATGGTCGCCATCCACAAGGGCTGCAGATGGCCCCAAACAGAAGGCAGTGAGGGCCAACTGGGAAATGGCCTCCCTGATGTTTCCATCTAACTCGGGGGATCACTGCTTCACCTGAGGTGTCCTCAGAGAAGTCCCCCGAGTGCGTGCTGTGTCCAGTGCAATGGGGGAAGCCTGACTTTCCATGACAGCTCCCCTCCCCTTGTACTGATCGGACTTCTCAGGCTGAGGGAAATCTTCCTTGTCTCTGAAGCAGGGAGAGGAAAGTCGGACAAGTACAACGGCATGATAACTTTGGGCATTTGCAGGCTGTACGGATGTTTGGAGATGGCTTCTCAGTATTTTGAAACAAGTGTGGATACCGTTTGCTGGCAATTATTTTATTTAAAATACAGTAGAGAGACAAGTGAGGAACAATGACCTGGACTCCGTTGCCCTTATCTACAGTGTCTCTATAGCCAACCTGCCCTGATGGGGACAGTTTTCAGGTGTGTGTAAGGTACCGTGTGACTAAAATGTCCCCTGACTGATGTTAAACATTGGCACCTTGTATTTGCACTAAAATATGAAGCTGTGTTTTCTCCATGCCATATCCACTTTGTACCCATTTTCCCCTGGGCTCCCATGGTCTTCCGTGACAGACACCAGGGCAACTGGTGTGAACACAATTTCCCGGACAGCCAGACTCTTCCCAGAAACTAAGGGGTATTTATTAATTCAATTCCAGAAGACCTCTTTCTGGACTTACTCTGCTCCTGAGGTAATTTTCCCTTTCTTGTTTTTCCTACCAAACAGAAGTAACCAAGAAACCATAAGGTAGATATTTAAGTATCTGCAGAGGAAAAGAAGAAGGAATCTGAGCCTCTAGATGCTTCTTTGAATCAAACAGCATCTTACAATGGTGCTTTCCTTGTATAGCATTGATCTACTTCTGTAGTCTCTTCATACTCTGGATGGAGATACCCTCACAGGGCCCCCTGAAATTTGGTTCTAAATAGCCCTTTTGTTTGTTTGTTTGTTTTATTAAAAAAAGCACATCTGCCTTGGACAAGGGAACCAGCATGCCACGTCCCCCAAATGAGCACCAGCACTCTGAGGAGAATATTCTCCAATATCATCCCTCCTCAGAGACAGTGATGCCAAGAGACTTCCCCCAAAACAAGATGCACTGGGATAGTGGAATTTGAATGATTTTAATGACTTTCTTCACTGTCACTTGCATAGTCACTTACATCTACAAGGACAGTCCTCATCTGTGATTGCTCTCATTGTATTCAGGGATTTGGATTTTTAGGACAAGGTTGATTTCCTCAGTAAACCATTAGTTTTTGAAGCTCATCTTTGATGGCAGAGGCATTAAAGTATGTTTTGGGACCTGGACCTGAAGAGATCAAAGGCTTGGCAGCTGATACTCCAGAATTGATTTAAGACCACAGGTGGAGTTGTGCACCAAGGCTCCCTGGGTCTTTTTCCTACTATGGGAGTTCGAAGCAGCCACACTTCTGCCACAGCCCTAAGCATGGGACCCCATGTGTAGCCCAGTTTACTGTTCGGTAGCTCCTTGAAGGTTTTCCTCTTCCTTCCAGGCGTGACCACCTGGAACAACAGGCCTGCATTGAGTCCACATGCGACCTTTTGGCTGAAGAGGCATCTTCAACAGCTCGTCTGGTCATCAGTTGCTCAGACCCAGTCCCATGCTATTAACAGCCAGTGGCTTGTCCTTATTCAGCCCTACGAGCTGAGATATGGACCAAGATAGCATATTTCTTAAAAATGACTTCCCGATATTATTATTTCTCTGACTTGTAGACTTCCCTTCTTAACAGGCCAAAGGCTTGAGATTCTTGTCGCACAGCAGCCCAGACACATATGTAAAGACGAAAATGCTTTTCTACACCCACAGAGCACTAACAGGGCAAGCTGGATGGGACTGAGAGTAGCTTCTAGCCCCTCCCACACTTTTCTTAGACAAGAAGGCTCTCCCTCTCCACCAGCCTGTCTTTCAGTATGCCTGGCTAAAGAATTTTGCCCCTTCTAGATCTTCAGGAAAAAGTTGATTTCCTCCTCTGTCTCCCCAACTCTGGTCCCCAGAATTTGTTTCCATCCCCAAGGATCTAGTATGTTCTTTACACCTGGGCTTTTAGGGTTGTATTCTGTTCCTTTCCCATTAAGGATCCATGCAGCCCCCCACTTTGACCAGGTTAGTTCACTACTGACTACCATCAGGCCCTTAAACTGCTCTTCTGACTGTCCCAATTTTAATCCCTTATTTTACAGACTTCAATGTCTTCAAAAATCAGAGGTAATTTTACCTTGAATGCCTGGGGCTGGGGGCATATAGAATTCCCCTTGGGAATGAAGGCATGTTCCAGCTCTAGAAGAACCAACTAGCTGGCAGAGGTCAGATGGCATAACATAAGTCAGGGCATCTCATTTCTGGGTTAATCATCTGAGGAAATCAATGGCTTTTGCCCTCCTCTACCTCCCTTTTATATCTCTTTGTCTTTTCTTCCTCTCTCTACTTCACTGTATTGGTTCTAATTTTTACTCTCTGTTATCTCTCCTTTCACTGCACAAACATACTTTGTCCTCTGCAAGTTTTCTTTTCTCTCCCCCACCCCCACCCTTCCCTTCATTCTCTCTCTCTCTCTCTCTTTTTTTTTTATTTTCTCCTTCCTCCTTGTCCAGAAATTGGGCATATGCTTCCTCTTAGCCCCACCATTTCTTTTTGCCTTGGTGATGAGAAGTTATTTCCAGACTCAACCAACCCCAGTCCAACTGGTGGGAATCACCCAATCCTGGCCCTTTCTTCTCCATGTGCAGTTGTAACTCCCAAAGCACATCCTCACATAGCTCATGTACCTTGGGTGTATGCCTTCCAAGCACTGTACAGAATACTTTGTGGTTCCTTTTTAGTCTGCCATTTTGTGGAGCAGTGAAGTGTGCTCAGAGAAATAAACAGCTGAACAGAAAAATCCACCCATGGATTCATTTCAGCTAAATAATATTGATTTTGTTTCATTTTCTCATAGTTTTAAAAGCTGCAATATAATATAATATGAGACCACAGTTAATCTCTCCTGTCATTTAGTTTGGCTGGGTGGGGGAGTCAGATAGGGGGAACAATTTGTTCAAAGTGTTATGCTATACATCAAGCTCTCTGTAATGACCATGTATTTTGGGCTTGTCAACTGTTGAATTGTTTTAACTAAACTGATAGGCATTTGGGGTTGATTTAAGTGGAAAGAGTATTTGACAAATCCATACTGTTAAAAGAAGCATTCATTCACTTCATTGAAATGTACTTTTTCTTTTGTTATGAAATTCACTCAAACATTCACTATTGATGCTAGTACATCATGATCTTTTTGTGGAAAGTAATTGGTGCATCTAAAGAAATGAACTTGTAGGTGCTAACTTATTCAACAGGGGGGATAGCCCTTGGCGATGTCAATGCTTAGCAATACATATTGAATGCCCTTTGCAATGACTTTTTGTTATAAATTCTCCTAAAAGGATTTGAGCAAGAGGTTAAACCAAAATGTCCCCACTGTATGGTCCTGTAATATATTGCAGCTTGAAGCCAATGAACCCTTATGACTTGTACACAACTAATGCATGTTTTGATTGAATTTTGCATTTCTCATGTGTGGTAAGTTCTTTAAACCATTTTTGGTCACCTTTTTGTGCCATTAAACTTGTACAGAAAATGCTTTTATGGCCATTTTCAAAGGGAGAAAGTTAAAAATGGAAACAGCCCACCCTTTCTGCCCTATAGCTGTAGTTAGAACTCAGTAACTGTAGCAAAACAGCTGTAATCGGTGGTTGTAGTGTTAGAGGCGTTAGCTTGCTAGTGACTAGCTTTGGAGAGTAAATGCATGGTATTGTACATCCCATTGCTTAAATAACTCATTTTAACCTCTGAAAAGAATATATTCTTCCTTGTGGTCCCACTTGCCCTCTCCTTTTCCCTGCTCCCGGGTGTCTTACAATTGTAAATAACTGATTTGGGGGCCAGTAATTTTTGCCAAGTCAAGTCAGCAAAGAACAAACAAACCAAAAAGGGGTGGGGGAGTCATTTCTCAACAGTCTCTTGGGAATTATTAACCGTTTCTCAAGAAACGGCCTTATGATCAAAGACTCAGCTCCCCTCTGCATACAAATCAGTGGCAAATTGGGAATATCTTGGGCCATTTGATTACATCGCAGAATTCAGTAGTTTTTGGAATCCCATGTAGAGAGACAGTGGACAATGATGTTCTTTATCCCTGAAGCAGTTCTGAGGTATTTGGACACCTCAGGAGGCTCTGGTTGACCCATAATTATTTTTTGAAAAGAAAAGAAAAAGAGAAAGACAACGGATATTTAGGGATTTTTTAGCTGCCTGTTTAGCATAGTTATAGACAGAATAATTTTAACCCAAGGACATGGGTTTGAATGCATTACCGTCAGCTTCCCAGGCAGTAGCTAGCCTGCTCTCAGACTGACTGAAAAGCAGTGCTGTAAGAAGTCATTTTCTCCTTTTTGGTTTGCTGTTCCCACTTGAGTAGATTGGTGAGGTTTGGTGAGGCCCACGTAAACCAACTGGAGCAGATCCTTTTCATCTCCTGTGCCTGTTAATATCCCTCCTCCTCCCTCCACAATTTGATGAGGGCTTTCTTTGGTCAGAGGACTTCAAAGTCTAGAGAAGTTCCCCATGTGTGAAACGTGTTGTGAACTGTGAAGACTACAGGTTCACAGTGTTCAATATGGGCAGCCAGAGAGCTGCTCTTGCAAATCAGTTTGGCTCTCAATCTGTTCTTCATCTCATTCATTTCTGTGTACATTTGCAAGATGTGTGTAATGTCATTTTCCAAAAATAAAAAAATAAAATTTGATTTCAATATTTCTGGCTGACATTTTCTTTTTTCTTTTCTTTTCTTTTCTTTTTTTGAAGCATTGAACAAAAATGTCTGAGCTGGCAGAAAACCTAGAAATATTTTGTCCAACCCCTTAATTTTATGGATGAAGCAGCTGAGGATCAATGTAGGACAAAAACACCATGGTGAACAGCACAGCACATCGGTAACAATATGTAACATCTTAGATCTCCCTTTGAGTTAAGCAGGGTCCAAAAGACCTCTGTTTAGGAATAAGATGCTTTGACCAAGGTTCAAAAGACCTCTGTTTAGGAATAAGATGATTTGATCTGTGCTATCAAAATAGATGGTCACTACTAGTATGTTGTTCTCTGAGGCCCAAGAGAAACCACATGAGTTGCTCAAAAATACCTCTCCCCGTTGCCTGCAATTTCTTTGAGAATGTGGCTGTTCTCTTTCAGTAGATTGTTGGTACAGCTCTCTGGGAGAAGGAACACTTGAATATCTTACTAAACTTCACACCTAAATGACTCATTAAATGTCTTTCTCAGATAAGATCTTATTAATGGGGGGGCACAAGACGTTAGGCTTGTGAGGAGCTGGGTGGAGAGGACACAAAAAGAAGAGGCTGAGATCTTGCAAAACAGATTGACCCATCTCACAAATCTGTGATACCCAACCTTGCCACTCTCACCTCATCTGGAGATGCAAAGTTATTGTCAACTAGCCCCATGACCATCCGTATGGTGGGGACAAGGAAAGTCGATGGAGATAAATCTTCTTGGTGTTCCTACTGCAAAGAACAGTTGGATATGGCGATCAGACTCACCAGCTCAGTCTTCATCCCTGCTATCGCTCATCACTCAGGTCTCATGAGGTTGCTTGCCCCTAACTTGGTCTATCCTGGTTTCCACCACAAGTAATGTCTTTCTACAAGGATCCTTTGTTTCATTCCTCTGAACAGGAATTTACAGAAGTTCTCTATTGCCCTTCTGATCCTCTTCATCATGTTCATTAAAACACCTCTAGAGCATAGAATTCCAGGTACTCTGCCAATTGTGAAACCTCGGTCTTAGTCCTCCAGTTCTAACCTAGCGAAGACAGACCTGTGAATAAATGTGTGCACCTATAACAGAGCAAGGGCTGTGGGAGGAACAGTGATGGAGACATGAACATGCCGGGTTGACAGCAGCAATCGTCACAGATCTGGTAGCACTTGGGAGGAGATGGGCTCTTAGATGGACAGGAAGCATTCTAAGCAGAGGGAATAGCATGGGAAATGGCAGAGAAAACAAGCAAGTCTCTTTCTGAGAACTGAAGATTACCCGAGCTGGCACTGTTCTAAGTGCACTACACGGGGTTCTGAGAATAAAATACAAGTACAGTGTCTGAAATTATAGTTTAGGTCGTCTAGGCCAATGATTCCCAACTGCTGGTGTAGCAACCAATGGTAGTCTATAATAAACTTTTTACCAGACTGGTAAAAGATAAAACAAATGATAATCAAGCACACTTCTTTCACAGAAATAAGTGTACTCCATTTTAATAAACTATGATTTGTTTTGAGATCATATCCTTTTTACCTCTTTGTTATTGAAAATGTTCTGTCCTTTATGAAATGTTGGTAAAGGTAGAACGTCTGAGTGTGTTTTGGGGGGGGGGGTTATAGTGGTTTACAACACTGGATAGGTTTCAGATGTATAGTTTCTCACCTTGACAACTGTGCATATCATACCAGACCAACCATTAAATAAACAAGCACTAACCAATCAATTCCTTCTATCTGTTCTACCTCCCTTCCTGCTTTCTAACAAGCAGCATTTATTGTCAAAGTCTTGTGTTTTTTTTTTACCCACTGGCTTTTGTTTCTTCAGATTTCACAAACGAGTGAAACCATGGTATTTTCTTTTTCCTTCTGACATATTCCCTTAAGGTCTATCAATGTTATCACAAATGGTATGGTGAAATTCTTCATGGCTGAGTAGTATTCCATTACATAAACATACCACATCTCCCTTATCCAGTCAACCATCATGGGGCACATAGGATGTTTCTATAACTTAGCTATTGAAAAAGTGCTGCAATGTACATGTAGGTGCATTATATCTTTTCAAGTTATTTTTTTCATCTTTTTAAATTTTTGGATAGATACCCATAAGAGCAATATCTGGATCATATGGTTGATCTATTTTTAATTTTGTAATGAAACTTCATAGTGTCTGCACAAATTTATATTTCTTAAGTGTGTTTGTTTTTTCAGTCTCCTAACAAGGCAAACTGGAAAGTAAGGAATGTTAGGAGAGTCTCACAACCTGACTAATCTTTCTTATCTTTTTAAAATTTTGTGAAGCCAAAGGTTTGGCAACCACTGGTTCAGATTTTTTTTTTTAAAGGAGAAATGGACAAACCAGTGTGCATTGAGTTGTAAGTAAAATAGTGGTATTTGAAGGAAGTTCTTATTGGGCTCACTAAATGATCTCCCCTGATCGGCACCCCCACCTCCCTTTCCCTTCCTCAGTCTCTTCCTTTGTCCTTCTCTCCTTCCACCTTTTCTGCTTTCTTTTCCTTTTATGATTTTCTTTCAACAGCTGCTGCTGAAAGCCTCATACACTACAGGATTTGTGATAAGGCACTAGGGATACAGAGATGAAATTGAGTTTTCTGCCTTCAAGGTGCTCACATGGTAAAATAGCACCTAGTACCTAGGAACTTGTCAGAAATGTGAATCCTGAAGAAAGGCTGCCTTTTCAAGCCTGAGAAAAGACTTGCATAGGCAAAACCATGCTGAGAATGGGTCTTTGCTGCTATTGCAAAAGTCCAGATGGGAACCTGAGAAGACCCTGAATGAAGACCAGAGCAGTGGGTGGGTGAGTGAGGATGGAGCATGGC
Organism: Condylura cristata; assembly: GCF_000260355.1. Taxonomy (NCBI): domain Eukaryota; kingdom Metazoa; phylum Chordata; class Mammalia; order Eulipotyphla; family Talpidae; genus Condylura; species Condylura cristata. Next base: position 18,703,203 of record NW_004567120.1, on the reverse strand, counting down.
GCTGTTGTGAGAGAAACGTCAGGATCTGGTAAACAAAAGTGATGCAGGGAGGAAAGGTAAATGAAATAAAGCTCCAGCTTAAGCAACTCAGGTTGGATGTCTCTCTGGACCCCTGAGAAGTGACTCCCTACCCCCTCCTCTACTGACATGGCTGTAGCCATGCGATGCTTACTCACACTTTACTCTCGCTGACAGTCTACCCTTCCTTCCCTGCCCAAAAAAAATACCCTCTGCATGCCCTTCCACATTCTCACCACCTGTCTAAATCTCAGATGTAGCCAACACCTACCAGCAATGGAACTTAAGGCATATTTATAAGAAAAATAAATCCCAATCTGGAGAAAAACTGGCAGATTTCTAACCTGAACTTTCCAGGACAGTCCTGATCTTATGTAATGTTTTCCCCATTTTCCAAACAAAGGTGATTTGTTAAAGATGAAATTAAATGGGCTTTAGTTTTTAGACCTTTCTTAAAATTGTTATATAAATATCCTCACAGATTGGAAAACATCCCTGTCAGAACACATATCTGCACCCTGGGCTTGGGAGATTTGATTCCTTCTGGGGTGCTAATCCCAGGTTTCCATGTCAACTTGTCTGGCTCCCATCTTTTCAGTTACCTTGCCAATGTGGGAGAGACGCAACCCTCTCTATCGCTAATCCTCCATTTTCAATACACCAAGAGGGCACTTTACATCGCCCGATTGTATCAGGCCCTCCCTTGTGGCACAACGGGTTAAAGCACCATACTATGAAGCTCTCCAAAGTGGAAGTCACTGCAGCATGAGTTTGATTCCTGGACAGGGAGGTGACACACATGTGCAGCAGACCTATCCTGACCTGCCCTCTGCTCCCCTTGGTCGTGTATTTCAGTACATCTGCCTGTTCTGCTCCCCACTCTGTCTCCGGTGAATCCTGTCACCCCTGCACCTCTGGCCTGTACCCCAGTTCTGTAAGCATAAATAAATAAATATATATATATTTTTTAAATCACCTGATTGTATCAAGCCTGACTGTTTCAAGGAGACAGTCCTGAGTAAGCAGGTAATTTCTCCTTGAAACCCAGAGGCTATGGAATTTCTCCAGTCGAGAAGAGTTGGCTTAAGTTGCTGTAATTGCTATTTTCCCCCACCTGCACAGCCCTGGATGATTAAAAAAACACCCAGTTTAGAGAGACGTGCTGGAATCCTGCACTAGATACTACTAGGTCCTAGCCTCGGTAGTAACCAACTGTGTACAGAGTTGCAGGATGTTAGGTGGAAGAGCCCTTATAAACCAGTTGTCCAATGTTTCCCAAACTTCCCCAGGGATATGAGTCACTTGTTGTGGTACCTAATAAAATACGACTTCTGGGAACCCTCCTGGTCTTACCCCATTAGTTTCTCTAGGAGAGCATACAGGAATGCTGTCTGTTTAAAAAGAGCCTCAGTGCTTCTGTGATCTGCAAATTTCACAGCACTTTCTAAAGTTTACCACGGCTAGATTCACCTGAGTTTCTTGTGAAAATGCATTCTGATATACAAGGTTTGATGTGGGACCCAGATTCTACATTTCTAACAAGCTACCCACTGATGTTCCATGCTCTTGGTCACCTGATCATACTTGAAGTAGCAAAACAATAATTTGGAGTTCAAATTGGCCCAGCCACTATGGGAAGCTGTGTGGAGGTTTCTCAAAACACTAAAAGTGGACCCAGCAATTCCACTCCTAGGAATCTACCCAAAGGACACAAAAAACACTAATCCAAAAAGAAACGTGCATTCCTGTGTTTGTTGCAGCAGTATTTACTCTAGCCAAGATATGGAAACAACCCAAATGTTCCAAAAGAGAATAAAGGATCTATAAGTTGTGATATATGTACACAATGGAGTTTTATTCAGCAATTAAAAAGGATAAACTCGTGTGATTGCAGCAACACGATGGAGCAGTAAGGAAGATTGCTAAATGAAATAAGTCAAGAGAAAAAGAAAAATATTGGATGGTTTCAGGTATATGGGGAATATAGAGAAACCAAATGAAGGATCCTGAAAAAGACAAAACTTGCAAGCTGAGGCACACTGCAGGAGGAGGGGAGGAGGACTCAGAACAGGAAGAGCACAAGGGACTGTGGTGATGAGTCACGGGTGCTGTGGTGGTGGGAGAACTTCTGGGACTATACCTGAAGGAAGAAACCAAAGACTGTTCAAAAATGACCAATGATGTTAAAAAAAAAAAAAAAAAAAAAAAAAAAACCTTCATAGCAGCCAGGGAGCAGACCTCCATAGTACAGCAGATCTCTCCTGTCTGACCGCTGCTCCTCTCCGCAGTGTATTGCAATAGATCTGCCTGTTCTACTCCCCGCTCTGTTTCTGCTGAATCGTCTCACCTCCCATACCTCTGGCTTACACCCGAGCTTTTGTATGCATAAATAAATAAACCTTTAAAAAAATAAACCCTTACAACACACTAAAAATTAAGTTCCACACCTCATCGTTCAGATGTGGAGGCAGCTGAGACCCAGAGAAGTAAAATTACCTACACTCCAACACCTGGGCAGAGGCAGTGACGGGCTAACTTCAGTGCTCCTGACTCAGGGGCCAATGCTGCTCCATACGACCCAGCTGCCCATACCCAGCAGGCACTAAAAGCAGTCCAGCTGCAATGGTGCTGTTTTCAATCAATGGCTAATTGGAAAAATGATGCTTCCTGAAAGGGAAGCAGCCCTGGCTTGTCTCAGTAATGAGTGGGCACACTGGCAGGGAGAAGACAAAGGGTGGGGGAGGGGACAGAATTTATGTCTCATTTTAATTGAAGAAATGAGCCCAAGTCCCTTTACATGGAGCCAGGGGCTTAAGGTCACACAATGTCCTCCTGCCTCCTCCAGGGAAAAGGAAAAAAAAAAAAACTAAGCTAAGTTAAACTAAATTAAACCAACCAACCGACAAACAAAACCCATCACCCAAAGCCTTGAGAAAGTGCTATAGCAGAGGTGCTGCTAGGAGTCAGGAGAGCTCAGGGGCAGGCAGTCTAGCTGCTGGGGTGGGTGATGAAGGCTATTTGATATTGGGCTTAGTATAATAAAGCATTAATGATGAAGAATGAGCTAAGAATTACCCTGCCTAGAATAAATCTTTATTTTAATGGCCCCTTCAGGCACAGGCTTCACTGAGGAGATGAAACTGAGCTGAGGTTTAAACAACAAGTTGGAGGTTGTTAGGTAAAAAGGGGAGGAGGGGAGGACAAGGGCATTCCAGTCAGAAAGACCAGTATGGACAAAAGCAAATGGGTATGGTCCATATCCAATATGTCTGGGGACCAGAAAGCCCCTTGGTGAGATGAAGCATCCTGGGGTGTGCAGTTCAGGAGAGTGAGTGCATGTTGGAGAGGTCAACTGGTATCCATTCATTTAGCAAACATGCAACATGCTGCATGCCAGGCACTGTACTAGGCTCTGTGAGTATGTGATCATGGGGGAATTAGTAGAGGGTACAAGTGGGGAGAGTAAAATAGACATGGTTCCTCACCTCACACAGTACCAAGTTTAGCTAACGCAGTCAGTAATTATAACGCAGTGTATCGAGTGCTACAACATGAGGAAGTAGAAGTGTAAAGTGACAGGAGAAATAACATGAGTTACCTAATTCAGTCTGATAGGTTACAACGGCCTTCCCAGAGGAAATGATATCTTAGCTGAGACTTAAACATTAATAAAAGTTAGCCAGAGGGAGAGGGAATGTTCCAGGTCAAAGGAAAAGAACATGTGCAAGTCTTGAGGGGGAACAAACAAAAAAAAAAAAACCTGTTGGAGCAACTGAAAGAAATCCAATATGGCTGAATTGTGGGGTGTGATGGCAGAGAAGTGGTGAGAGATGACACCAGAGAGGCAGAAGCTAGACGACATGGTGCCTACACACCACGCTACGGATTTTGAGCTTACCCCCCAAAAGCACCCAGGGAATGGTAAAAGAAATTTTTTTAAGCAGGTGAGTGAAATGAACAGATAATAATCATGCATAAATCACGCCTGCCATCTCTGTGTGGAGACTGACCTGAGGGACCAGGAGCAGGAGACAAAGAGAGTATTGGGGGGAAGAATAACGTTTTGATCCATGTGAGCACTGATAAGTCTGAGAAGGCAAGAGAGAAAGGTTTCAGTTCTGGCTGAAGGTAAGTAATTCAGAGGTTAGGAGCTTTGAGGGCATTCTGTGGGGTGGTGGCAAGCTCTTACAGAACCTAGGCTTCATGTGAGAGGCTCCAGGAGGTGAGGGGCCCATGAAAGACATGTGTTCCCACCCCTCAGTTCTGTGTGTCCATTCCGTGGACTGGACCTTGGTTGGGCCAGCTTCTTTCTGGCTGTAGAGTCTGGAAATATCAATAAACAAGCTCTTCAGTGGAGCAGGAAGCACTGAGTTCAGCACCACACAATCTTCAACCTGAACAAATCCCAGCAGGGTGGATGGTGCTATCTTCAGGTCTACAGACAGGAAACTGGGACTCAGAGAGATGAAATGATCTGTCAGCAGTCACACAGCCAGGAAATGATGGGAATTCCATCAGACCAACTTGCTACTCAGAAATTCTGATAGATCAAATCGCCTCTGTACACACAGTCCCACCATTATGATTGCCATAAAAGCAGTGTTTAGCCTTATCTTTGCGTAGGATGACAAGGAGTTTATAAGTGGATGTGTAAATGCTGTGTTATCATACCCCAGACTGAAGACACTGTGGGCTGAAAAGGCAGATCTCTTGGGCATGGAGAATACATCAAGAAAGTTCTGTGGCATTAATAGTAGATGGCACCAGAATGGAGTCCATATTCTCTAGAAGCAGCCTGGAGTTAATAGGATAAGGACAAAACTGTGGACAGAAACTTGGACAAGACATCACCAGGAGCACTGAAATTGATGAATACAGAATTTAAAGGACTTAGAGAAATGATTTAACATGGGTTCCAGCCTGAGGGCCTCATTTTTGCTGGATTCCTCTTCCATTTTAACACATTTTTATGTTCTTTAATACTGCGGCTGGAGCATTAAAAGGCACAGTTGATAGAATGAAAATGTAAACTGTAGCATGGGAGAAAATATTTGCAAATTGTACATCTGACAAGGGATAGCCACAGTATAGTTAAGAACTCCTCCAAATCAAAAACAACAAAATAACCCATTTTTTAAAAAAGTAGGCATTATCCAGAAGTGATGTGCAAGTGGACAAGAGACACATGAAATGATGCTTGATTACTCATCATTAGGGAAATGCAAATCAAAGGCACAATGAGGTACCACTTCACATTCATTAGGAGGGCTACTCTTTTAAAACAACAACAAAAACCCAATAAATAACAAGTGTTGGCAAGGAGGTGGGAAAAAATGAAAGCCTGTGGGGGCATAAAATGGCACAGCTGTCATGGAAAACAGTATAATGGCTCCTCAAACAAAAAAATACTGTATGATTCAGCCATCCAATTACTGGGTATATATATCAAAAAAAAATGAAAGCAGGGTCTCAATGATATATTAGCACACCTATTTTCATAAAAGCTTATTTACAATAATGAAAAGACTGGGTTCCATGGATACATAAATGAGTATGCAAAATGTGGTAGAAACATGTAGTGAAATATTATTCAGCCTGAAAAAAGAGAATTGTGATGTGCAACAATATGGACAAACCCCAAGGATACTAGGTTGCATAATAGGAGTCAGTCATAAAAAGGCAACGCTGCAGGAACCCACCGGTACAGGGTAGCTAATGTGGTCAGAGTCATAGAACCAAATACAGAGGCCCTAGAGGCTAGAGGGAGAGGAAAGGAGAAGTGGTTTTTAAAGTCACAGAGTTTCAGTCCTAGAAGATGAAAAAGATCTGGAGATCTGTATTCAACAATGTAAGTGTCCTTGACACTTCTGGAACTTAAGAGTTAAACATCATTAAAATGCTAAATTTTGTGTTGTGTATTTGAGCACAATTAAATTTTTCAAAATTTTAAATGCTGGCTGAGTTCAACACTTCTGGGAGTTTCTTCTCTCCCTAGAAACCTTAACTTTTGCATACCCTCTCATGTTTTTGTACACTATCCTCATAGCTTCCCCCAAAAAACTTTTTCAGACAATGGAAAGAGTGGGAACAATTCTCTAAGCAGGCCCCTTCCAAACCACCTCCCTCTGTCCCCAGCTTGCAAAGTCCTACAACTTTGCTTCTGGCCAAGTTTGTCCTTAGCCTATTCAGAGGGTGTTCAAGGAGTGTGCATTCTCAGAGGTACTGGAGGAAGGCTGCTCATGAGAAAGAGAAAAGCATGGACAGCTTGTTCCAGTCCTGTAAGTCACAAGGAGCTCTGCGCGTGTCCAGCAATAGCATAGCTTTGTAGACTTAGGGCAAACCTATACTTCCTGTGAAGTGCTCTTTCACGGCAGGTACAAAAACACAGTAAACCACGATCCAAAAAAAACCTGTCCCCTGTGAATGGTGCTTTGTAAGTCAGTTAATGTATAACACTTTAGAAAGCTGGGCAGGGAGCATGTTTGCTTTTCCAACAGGAACCACATCAGGGGTGTCAGATGCCAATAATCCCAGGATTTTGTGGTCATCGGCTTTGAATCTACAGCCAAACTTTGGCATCCAGACGTGCAGGCCAGTGATTTCCAGCCTTTTCACCACCAAGGATCCCTTTTATTACTTTTTCCCCTGTGGGCCTCACATTTGGAAAGATTTTTATCTAGCAGAGCTACATTTACTGTGGAATAATTCATTTTCCCCAATTTTTTACTCACTCCGAGTTTCTGATTCTTATGAGATATCCATACCAAGTTAATATAGTTTCAGTCAAAAGCAAAGAAACATGATATTGTACTTAACTCTCTGTGGCTTTGTCTTGGCTGAATGTACAATTTCATTAGGCTTTTTAATATTAAAAAAATAGCTTAAGGGCACCAGTTACTAGCTTTAGAGACCTCCAGATTGAGAACAGCTAGTACAAAACAGTGAACACACTAATGGGGTGACTATTGGTTTAGGAAGCTCTGAAGTCTGTGAACCACAAGTAGACAGAATCTGTTCATCAGGAGACTGCTCTGCTTCATTTCACTAATATTTCACTAACTTGGAAGTTTTGGTTTTTTTTTTTCTGATGTAAAGGGAAACATGAAAAAGACTGTTTCTAAAACTGAAGTGACAAATGTTTACTGAGTCCCTACCTAGGTGTCTGATACTAAGACAGGACAAGCCTAAGACACACGAGTGTGCCTCTCCCAGGGCCGTCCCCACCCCTGCTTTAAGGAATTTTCCTGCGACATCAAGGATTTTCAGTTAGTCATGCGATGTCTTAGAGGCTCAGCTAAGCCAAACATCCCTTACGCCATTGGGCACAAAGGGCCCGGGCTACGTGTCTGTCCTCACTACTACACTCCTAAACCTCTCGAGGTCAGTGACCTTGTCCCCCCCCTTTTTTTTCTCTTTATCTTATGCCTATACCAACCAGCACACTACAGTGCCTGGCTCTCAGCAAGTGCTCGTAGAATGAATGACAGTGAATTTTGGGCTAGATGAGTAGTTGAAATATTGAGAGTGGAAACTTGACTGTGAGTTTCTTGAGGCCAGACACTGTGGCTTATTTAAATCTGTCTTCCCAATGTCTGGAGCCATGAATGGCACCATGTAGTCACTCAACCAATGCCTGAGTGAATGGATGGATGGGTAGATTCCATAATGCAGGAGCTAGTGCCTGGCAGATGTGATCCAGTGATGACACATATACTAGTTATGAGCGGCACACAGGTCACGGGCGCACTGGTAGAACTATCTACTCACCATTTATATTAGCAAGTGAGTAGTTAGTGTCGTCCTGGCTCTGGCTAATAGTTGGCTACCCTACTTCTTTCTATAAGACTCAGCTTAGCTTCCTCCTCCCCCCAACCCCACCCTTGCCATTGATTGCATATATAAACCCACATGCACCAATCCAGTAAAAGAACACAGTTCAGAACCATGCCACCCCATTTTGGAAAGGGCACTGACCCCTGCTATAAAAGAAGCTCAGAAAGGGTGGAGAATGAATGCAGCCTAGACATGTCTCTCTCTGTGGTGTCACTGGGTGTAATTTAAGCAGAGGCATTCCTGCAGTTGTTACACCCAGGCAAGTGTGGGGAATGAAACAGTTGTCTGTGACTGATTTAAACTGTGGTTTTTGACAACTGTGCCCTGGCTTGAAGTGTCCCATCTGTTAAATTTAGTGTCCCAGGGAGCTGTGAACATGAGCTCTAATAGCAGCAGCTTCAGTTCTGTGGGGTCCTTGACAACTTAGGAAGAGTTTCTATCTCCACACCAAATTGGGCATTTTTCCTGCATCCAAGGGCTGTTTAATTAATATAGCCATTCCCGGCAGGACCATGGCGTGCAGAAACAAGGAGGGATCAGTGATAGGCATGGGGGTGTGCCTTTTCAAATGTTTAAAAAATAACCAGCCCTATCCTTATATAGGGTCATCAAAATGCCTCCTTCTCCAATTTTCACCTCTAACCCCATCCTCACCCAGCACCCAAACCCCCTTCCTCTAAGCCTGAAATCCCCAACCACCCCGCTTCTAGCAAAGGCATTGTAGACTTCCATTTTGTAGACCTTATTAAGATATTATCAGCCCTTAACATTTGCTGTGAATTTGTCTGTCAGACGTATGCTGGAACATGGAAGAACTCAGAGAAAGGGTGATCTAGTTTGGCTGGAGAAAGGAAAAAGTACTAGTAGAGAAAAAGTCACCTCCTAAGGAAGGCAGTCCTGGTGAGTCTGCCAGTGCTGGACAGTGAGGTTGGGTGTACAGAAGGAAAACTGCAGCTATTGAAGCCAAGGGCAAGCGAGGGTGGGAAAGGAGGTGAAAATACCCAAGGCGCTCAGTTTCACCATCTCCATGTTTCACAAGCTCCAGAAGAGCTTGATATGGAAGAAGTTTTCAATTATATCGACTAGCCCCAGTGACAGCCTTCACAGCTGCCCCAGTCAGCTAATCCATCATCATCGCTATAGCTATATTTGGTCGAGGCAGGCTCCTGTGTCTATACATAACAACTTGCAGAACTCACATAAAGTCCTGAATCCTCCAAATTTAGTCTCTCCCCAGTCTGAGCTCCTATTGTTTACCAGTAGGAACTCTGAAATGCACCCCCATCAACCCTTTGTGGTCATTCTATAAAGTACATCCCCAGCACACATCACATTTCTATCTGATGGACTTGAAGTCTTAAACTCTACAGATCTCTCAATACTGTATCCAAAGCTCCTGCTTTTACTCAAAGCAGTGATACCTTTTCAGGCCCAGTTCAAAATTCACTTATGCCATGAAGAAGTACTTAACAATTCTAAATTCTATAAAATGGAGATGAAAATTAAAAATGCATAATCTATTTGGAAGATAAAAAAATAAGATAGAGATCACAGTAGAGTGTGATGAATGGACAGCAAATCCTGTGTGCAAATCCTGGTCCAGCTGCTTGTTAGCTGCATGACTGTGATCACTGAAATCCCTTGAACCTCAGTCTCATTTATGCAATGGGGAGAAGAACAGTACCTACTTCATTGGCCAATGGAGAAATTGAAGGAAATAATACATGTAAGGCGCTCGGCAAAGTGTTCCTTCTTTCTGCTCCAAGGCCTTAGACCTGATCTAAGAGAGGCAGTCAGGGCTAATAAGAGTTTAGCCAGGTTTCTCTACTTGGAAAATTCTTAAGTGAAGCTTTGACAGAGAACCACAAATTCACTTACGCGAAGAGCCTGTGCATAGTAGTACAGGTATGAGATTAGGCTTCACTTCCTAGAGGAGATAAGACAGCAGGAATTGCTTGGAAATGACAGGAGGAGCACTACATTGGTTGAAGGCAAAGCTGGAAGAAGCACCACTTGGTAGCAATAGTTCTTCAACTCCTAGAAATGGGAGAGGGTTACAGGTCTGAGACTTGCCTCAACGTGCAAGGAAGTCTGTTTCTCCTTGGGTTATGACTAAATCTTGGTTCGATTAAGCATGTAGCAAAGAGAAAGCATTAAAGAGTTACAAGGTTACAACTCCTACAAATACACTACTGTGAGGCACCCACTGACAGATGCCTTTAAAAGATACTCCCTGGTGAGGGACAGGCAGCAACCTCCCTCAAGGTCTTTATTGTAGACTTTCCTGAAGAGACCCCAGATCACATTTTCTCTTGGATTCTCCCATTATGAAGCCGCGGCTGCCCTCTTCATTCCCACCACTGCCATCTTCTACTTCCAGGAGCAAGTAAGCATGTTCAGTAATATGAAAAGCCAGCTTCCAGAAGAGCAATTCTAAACCCAGGACTATAGAAATCTTTACGAAGATTTGAAGCAAGCATCTTAGATGAATTTAAAAAAAAAAAAGGTATATCCTCTCTCTATTTTGCTTCTTGAGTGCTCTCATTTCTTGGTCACTGAACTTCTTCCTATGATCCTTTAGCTTTCAGTAGTCTACCTCCCCGTGCTAGGTTCTAGATGAAAAGGCATAACTATGTTACAAAGCTTTCAGTCAGAGGAGGCAGTGTTGTCATCCATCTTTGAGCCATGCCACTTGGCCTCTCCTGTGGCCCCTGCTCTTGGACATAGCCTCCAAGAGGCATCAAGTTGCCAAGTAAACTACTTGCCATAGACCTTTGCTTGATACCACACAACTGAGGTTCATGTGGGCAAATGGACTCCACAGAGGTAAGGCACCAGCCTTTTGCAGCCAGTTCCCGGTAAGCTTCTAGAGGAGTATGGGTGAAATTGTTATACCAGTCTTGGAAATGCTTGTGGTTGCTTCTTCCTAAGGGTATCTGTGATGTTCCACATGGGCTGTTTCGGAACTAGTAGTCTATAGAAGGGGAATGGAAAGTAAGATGTTCACTGAAACTGCCTCTGGACCCGACATACATGGGCCCAGTTGCCTATGCCACCATGGGAGTGGCCAGGCCTTGTCATCAGAAAACTTGGTTTTGAATCTCAGCTCTGACCCTGAGAGACCCACCTTACAGTTGTGAAAATTGAACACAACAACATACAGGAAGCACACTGCATGTGATATATGCCAATGTGAGTTAGCTGCCTTGCAAGAGCTCAGGAAGAGTTTGCTTCCTGTGCTTGAAATATCAGCTCATTGAAGGCGTTGCGCACCTGGCCATTCTCTAAAACTGTCACTCCCAATGTTTCACAGCAGTCCAGAACTTCCATCATTCTTGTATCCCTTTGTATTTGCTACCAGCTTAACAGAACCAGGATTTATTCAGATCTCAGGGTAGGAGCCCCTGCTGTCCAACTTGAGGCAAGTCTCAGGCCTGTCTCTGGGGGTTTTGGCTTCTCACTGTGGGCTGGAGGTATTGTGCTCCATTATCTTTCCCCATGCCCATTCCTTAGCTGCTCCTCCTTCCCCTTCATGTTATCAAAGGCTTATCTTTCAAGGCCCAATTCAAATTCCTTATCTCATGAATTCTCCTCCAGTGCTCTATCTTTGCTAATACATCTCACACAGATTTACACTTAACAATCTGGGCTTTACAAAATGTGACTTTCATTTCTGTTTGCTGTGCCTCCCCTGGGCAAAATGTAAGCAATTTGAGAGCTCAGGACAGTCATGTGCTCTCTTTCTTCCTTCCGTATTTTTGCACCCCTTCAAGGAATGAGCACTCTGATTGCTCCTTGGGCTACAGAGATAAACTTGACACAGTTCCTTGTCCTCAAAGTGGGGTAAATACCTCAGAGAAAGATTTGAGAGAAGTGTTATGCCATCAAGGTAGTTGGCCAAGGGAGGGTATTCAAGGAAGAGGAACAGGTATGTAGAGGACTGTGGGTAGGAAAAAGCTGGTTGTGTTTAGGGATGATTCGAGAGCTGTAAAGTAGGAGCTTGGCCCACACAGCAAGAAGTAAAGCTGAAGGTGGAGACTGAAGCCACCTATTAGGACCTAGTTTGTGAAGGTAAATTGTGTCAATCACATCTGGAAGCAATGGGAGCTGAAGGACTGTGCTCTCTCCTAATTGTAGCACATTTTATATCAACACTGTCCACCGCCCAGTGAGAACCAGTCAGCACCCAGTGCTCTTCAGTCAGCGGTAGTTTTACACCTTAACAGACATTTGACCATGTCTATGAATTTTTTGTGTGTTTATGATTTCAAGGTTGCTATTGGCATCTTGTGAGTAGAGGACAGTGACCAAGACAGCCCTCCATAACAAAGAATGATCCAGTACCAAACACCAGTGATGCCTAAGAGGAGAAAATCTAACCTACAAGAACAATAGTTGTATCTCCAAGGCCCACAGGGCTCTCAGATGGTGGTGGGTGCTTGAGTGTTTAATCAATATTGAATCAATGAATGGGTGGCTGATATTAGATCCTTTGGTAACTAAATCGATCTTTTTATGTATCTAAGTAGATAATGTTTACTCTCTTGTCTGACATATTCTGTGTGTGTGGGTGTGTGCATCTACTAGAAGGTAACCCTACAAGGGCAGGGACCATGGCCAGCTCACTATTGTTTCTCAAGCAGTTATATGAATGACTAGCAAATACAGTGTGCTCACAGATGTCGTAGAATCAATGAGTTGCTAACAGATCTGTAGATCTCCTATACTGAAAACTTACTCAATTTTGAGTCACAACTTCCAGTTTTCAGTTTAGTCAGATGTATCTTGCCATGGATTTCTTTAGTTTTATTTGCTTTGACAATCACTTTGACAATACAGCTTCTTAATGTGTAGGTTTACATCTTTTGACAACTTCGGAAAATTATTAGCAACTTTATCTTCAAATATTTTTTAAAAGATTTATTTATTTGTGCATACAGAACTGGGGTACAGGCCAGATGCTCAGGGGCAGTGAGAGGCTTCACCAGAGACAGAGTGGGGAGCAGAACAGGCAGATCGATGAAGTACACTGCTGAGGGGAGCAGCGGGTGGGTCAGGAGAGGTCTGCCACGCTATGTGGTCACCTCCGGGGCAGGCGGGGATCGAACTCATGCGGAAGTGGCTTAAGCTTCTTAGTGCAGTGCTTTAACCCGCTGCGTCACCAGGGAGGGCCTATCTTCAAATATTTTTAAGCCACACAACCCTTCATTCTCTTTCTTGACGTAATGATACAAATGTTAATTCTCCTGTTAACTGCCCCACATGCCCCTTGGGGACTGCTCATTTCATTTTCCAGTATGTTTTCTCTCTTTTGTTCATTTTGAGCAAACCTCTGTGACCTGTCTTTATACTCACAGATCCTATCCTGTATCTCCATCAATTTGTTCCACAGTTACTGTTTTTTTTCAGTTCTGTAATTTCCCAGTAGCTCTTCTCTTCATTTTCTATTTCTCTGCTCTGAGTTTCCATTTTTTCTTTTGGTTCAAGCTAAGCAACCCTATACTCCCTTTGCCTTATTCATTCTCCTTGGTACAGGTTAGAGGTGGATATTCATCAAGTCACTGGACTGTTCTGATGTGAGAATTGGCTTATTCATTGTTAACGCAAGGCAGAGCATAGATCAGCTCCCCATTTAGCCCCACTGAAATCCCAGAGAAGTCGTATGCTGTTGTCCCATTGATGTTTAGCTAGTTTTGGGGATGTAGCACCAAGAACGTGTTCTACTCTTAGCTTACCCCTTTCCTAGCCTTTTGCCTTAGGGAACACATTTTCATAGAATTTTTTTTTTTTTTTGTCTGTGCCTATTGGGTGTTCTGGATTGGGATATCCTACATGGGATATATGGGAAGAAGAATCCCTGAGAACTCACAGCTCTGTAGTTCATCAGGGCCTGAGATCCTTAAATTGTCTACCTTCTTTCCCACCTTTTGATCCTCCTAGGCTAGTTTGTTGTATTATATCCAGTGTTTTATTGCTGTTGTAAGAGGAAAGACTTGGGGAGAGACTATGAAACTACTATATTTGGGAGAGAACTGGATGTCTGGGTCATAAAATTTAACATTTCTTCTTATTTCAGGTTTTGGATCAAGTCAGTCCCCATCTGCTAGGAGAGAATTTGGGATGTGTGTGCAGTGACCATGATTTCCATTTCTACACATCATGGAAGTTTCCACAGTGCTTTCATGTACACAATTTCATTGGATTTTCACAGCAATGCAATGACATACAACTGTTATTATCTCCATTTTATAGATGAGGAAACGGATGCACCAAGAGTTAGTTTTTTCAGAGTGGCAGAGCTGGTATTTGAACCCAGGCCTCCAGGCTGTGCTTAGTGTCCCTTTTGTGGCACACATTCAGGATGTCTGCCTGCCCAATCTACTTCTCACCAGTCTCCTGTTGCCAGTTGGTATCGGGGCTTTCCACCCTGCTTTTTGCTTCTGAACAAAACCCTTCTCCCTCTCTAGTTCTAGACCTGTCCTGCAAAGAAGTCTGGTCAATCATTCAGTAGGGATTTTCCAAGTGCCCAGCACTGCAACTTCATAATAAATATGTCCTAAAGGGTCACTTGGGTCTCCGCCATCTTAGTCAGTCCAGACCATCAGGGAGGGGTTGGTAAGGGGGTGCCTATCCGCAGTCTCTCTATGTTGCAGCTGTGGGGATTTAGCAGAAATGGTAACAGAGGCCAAGACTTGTGCAGTCACACAGGGCTTGTGCTAGATAGGCCCAAGTCTGGTTTAATACTCTGCAGTCGCTGTTTAGAAAATCCTTATAAATTTTTGTACAAGAGGCCTCTCATTTTCATTTTGTACTGGGTCTTGCAAAATTATGTAGCTGTTTCTGGCTAAGACCTTTCATAACCAGGTCTCTGGGAGTGGGATTCAGTCTCCAGCAAAGAGCAGAGGAATCTGCAAAGTTATGGCTTTAAATGACAGGCCCCTAAGCATGAAATCTGTTCTCTTGGATTCCACACCACAGCCCCATTCCTTCGCATTTAGCCAGCTCAGCAATCTGCGCTATCTCCTGGGGAACTTTCTTCCTGAGCTGAGTCCCACCACTTCCAAGTCTTGGCTACACTACTCAAACCGACCAGCCTACTAAAACTTCAGCTTTAGAAAGGGATTTCTGTCTGACTCAATAGCCTGTATTTGCTGTATATGCAAACCTTCTCGCTACACAGAATACCCTGTAGATCTCATGCAGTCATAGGAAATTGTGTGGAGAAACCCTGTGGACATTTACCCCAATGGCAACATTTTGCAAAATTCTAGTATATCACAACTACAATATTGCTATTCACTGATATTCACTGGGCTTATTCATAATTCCCATTTTACTTCCGTGTATGCATTAAATTCTTTATATTTTATCACACAAGTGTTTATGTATCTACCACCATCCTCAAGGTACAAAACAGTGTCATCACCTCAACAACTCTGGCTGTGTTATCCTTTCATATGAATACCCGCCTCCATCCTACAAGCCCCTTCCCCACCCATAGCAAACAATTATCTTCTCTTCATTTCTAAAATTGGGACAGCTGGCTGGTTACAGGTTTGGGCTATTATGAATCGGGCCTGTGTTTGGGGACCATGGTTTCCTCTCATGAATTCATGGACAGTTAAATAAATGCGGAAAGCAGATTTGTCAAGAAAAGACTTTGAATGTCTTTTTAGACAATGGTTATTTTCAATTCCTAGGAAAAGGCTGGAGGATTTGGAGTTGGAAGAATTATTTATTGTTTTTTTTTTGTTGTTGTTTTTTTTTGAAGCAGGGCTCCATTATGTTCTTGCTATGTGGCCTGAGGCTGATTACTGAACACCCTATCACCATCACCCCAAGTCCCACCCAACTTCTCACCTATGTCTGTTAACTAGAAAAAAAATACCTCTGCTACAGAGTTGTTTTTGTCAAAATTAAATGAGATAGCACATGAAAACCCCTGGGACTTTGGGGCTTTACCAGGTCCTTTCTTGGCACTAGCTGAGGAGGGGTAACAGACCTAAAATAGTGAAAAGTTCAAATTGTCGAATTTTTTAAAATGTAGTTTTAATACTCCTAAGTATTTACAAGGGAAAAATAGAACAAGAAAGACTATACAACTGGGACTTATAATTAGCTTAATGAGACTTCTAAAGAGCTCTAGGAGGGAGCTGGGAAAACTTCTTTTAACTAAGTCAAACAAGACCTTGTCCCATCCCCCTACTCCCTCTCCCAACACTGAGGAGCCTTAATTAGTTTAGCATCTCTTTTCTTTCAAGATCTGGCTCTAACAAGCTACAGCTTCCCTTAGTCTGACTTTTCAAAAATCTTAAATTAGTGGGGCCCAGATGAATAATATTTTACTGGGATTGAAAAAAATTCTTTTCCTCCTGTGTTGGAAATTATTCATAATTCTGTTTCTTTCTAAACCCTTCCCAATCTTCATTTCCCCCTCAGGCTCAATAACAGCCTAGGGCTGCCCCTGCCCTTTTTGTTCTAATTCCCTAAGCTTTTCCAGCACTGAATGGGCTGTTTATAGATGTGGAGCTTTGACAGAAAGATGCTATCATTTCCTTCAGACCTCCCCCAAGTCTCTAGTTTTGAAAGCCCACAACATGATTCTACTTGATTTTCTAAGCTCTTTTCGTGAGTTTGAGTTGGGGGCTCTTGCTACTGGCTTCTATTCTCAGTAACTCTGGAACCCATCGCCAAGTATTTACTGCACATCGATATTGGTGCCTCGCTCTATGCCTTACACTATGGGGGGTGGTGTAAGGAAAAGCTGCTGTCCTCAAGGAGTTCACAGTCTGAGGAAGCCTGAGTGTATACGTGAAACGGTAGGAGAATGATTCACTAGAACCTTGGATGATATCATATTGACTCAAAGTGAAATGGTTATTTACAGATGGGTAGGTTAGTGAGGGAGGGCCTCATGGAGCAAGTAAGGGTTGAGAATCAAGACATCAGCCAGACTTAGATAATGGAGGGGTGAGAAAGAATAGCCCCAGGAGGGAGACCACTTGAATTAAAACTTGGGGATAGTATTGAATCATGCCACATATCCAGCACCCAGTTAAAATGGGCTTTGCTCCCAACCTTTGACCTGTACTATTTGATTCATCCCACCTTGTGCAATGCTTCCTGGCCTGTGAGTTCTGCTTCACCTCAATTCCCAACTTCTGGAAAAGACCGGACACTTGATAATTTTAAGGAATCATTTTTAAGTATGTTGACAGTTTTTTGTTTTAGAGATTTATTTTTGTTTTTGTTTGTTGCCTTCTGCTTATGTCCTTGTCCACCTTTACTTGGTATACCCAATGCTCAACTCCATGAATCTGACCCTCAGCTACAGTGTATGCTTAAGTCTTGAATGGCATCTGCATCCAACATTTCACCCCCACCCATCCTTTCCTAACCATGAGTTCCCAAGCCCAGCCAATGGTAGTTGTGTTGCTGAAAATTTTATCCAGCCCTGAGCAGTGAAACACAAAGGCCAGCTAGATCAGTCACAAGAAGAAATGGTGAAACCAATTGGGAAATGGCTAAAATAACATTCCTTGGTGGAGGAAGGGTGTTGGTGACCAAGCAGAGGAGTATAGATTGGATATAGTCAGATATTAGGAACCACTGTAATCATTTATTTCCATGACTAGGGACAGATATTTCCTTTGACTAATATTGAGAAATAAGAGCCTGCTAGTTGACAAGGCAAATGAGTTGCTTCCTCTAATTAAAGGAAGTTCTGCTGACAGCCTAGTGAAGCATAGTTCTGTGTTTGTTAACCAGGCCAACAGGGAAGGCGTCCAGTCCAATTTACCCCTTCCCAACGTCTTGGTTGAACTCCACCCCACACTGGCCCAAGGCTATTTGGTTTGGAAGCTGACAGTCCATCCTCTTCATGGCTCCTGTTCACACTCTCACTGGCCTGGGGGGATTATAATGTCAAAAGAGGCAGGGATTGCAATTAGTTGGCCAAAAACAAATGGGGCTCCCCCAGACTGCACCATCCTGCACAGATGTGCAGCACCCCACATCAATATAGCTTGTTTTTCCCTGTAGGTGAACTTGGAGTTACAATCTAGGGATGGAAGTTGCCCAAGATAGAGGCAAATAATTGGGTTTGGAATGTGGCTGGAGGATGTAGTGAGCAGAAGCCAAGACTTGAGTGAAGGTTGAGATGTGAATAAACAGGAACTGTTGTATCTGAGAGAAAGTAGCTACCAACTTGATCCACAAATCCTGGGCTATTGGATCACTAGTGCACAAACTTCTTTAAGGAGGCCAATTTAAGATAAGGAAAATGTAGCACTTTGCCCAGCATATGAAATCAAAGAAGAATACAGACTGAGAACTTCCACAAAGTAAGTGTATGGCTGATTCTTAACTCATTGAGGGCTGAGATCAGTCTTTATTGCTCAGCATTATATCCCCAGGACCAAAGATAGCCTAAGTGAGATGTCAGTACATGCTTGTTGCATGACTAAAAGATGTGTACAATAGCAGTGATAATAACGGTGACTAGTAAATATTTGGTGAGCCCCACTTGTATGACATGCAGTGTTCTCGGTACTTTGCTTGGATTTCCAAGCTGACTGAATTCCCACAAATCCTCTAAAGTAGGCCTTTTATTATTCCCATATTATAAAGGAGGAAAAGAAAGCTGGGAGCATTGTGCCTTGTTCAAGGGTATGTGGCTAGGAAGTAACCAGCTTAAGTGAATGGTTAATTACAAAGGGAAGCACAATGGGCCACCTCTTGCCCATTTGTGGTCTCTTAGTGTTCATAATGATCACCCAAGTTTATAATGAGGCAGCCCCAAGGTGGTGATTCCCTATTATTTCCCCTGCCAGGATGCTATCCTCAAGCTGCTCTATCACCTTACACATATCCACACACTGCTCCTTTTCCGTTGGAACCCTGCTCATTCTTAAAGATCCAGCTCAAATCTCACCTCTTTTACCAAGCCTATAGTGACTACTTTTGCTAAAAGAGTTCTCTCCCACTTTGGTACTCCTACAGCACACATGGGCCATACCACCTATCTGATACATGAAAGCTACATTGCATGCTGGTTAAGATCCAGGCTTTGGAGTCAGACAGGGCGGGATTTAAATTCCAGTTCTGCCAATTTACTAGGTGTGTGACTGTGGGCAAGTTCCTTAACCTCTTCATCAAGTAGCATGATCTTTGAACTGGAAAGAGAATTAAAGTCCAAGATAGATGAGGAGATAACAAGGAGTACTTAGCTGCCTTCAATGAGTTCAAGTTTCCAGGTCCAGACAAATTACATCCGAGGCTACTAAGAGAATGTGCAGATGTGATCACAGTCAGTCTTAGTAAACTCTGAGAAATTTTGGATAAAGAAAGCGGTGAGAGCTGTAAGGAAGCAAGCAAAAGTTCCAATCTTTAGTGAAGGGGGGTGGTGGTGATGCTGGGTGCAAAATGTAGATCCTGGAAACTATAGGTCAGTGAGCATGGCATTGGTCTTCGGCAAAATAGAGAATGCACTCTTGAGTAGATTGTTCTTGAGGCTGTAGAAAGAAAGCAGATGGAAATCACTAGGGGAAAGCATGAACTCACTAAAAACAAGTCATGCTTAACTAAACCCATTTCCTTTTTAGAATAGGTATCTATCTAGAAGGGTAGATGGAGGAAATACTGTATCCCAATATATCTGGATCTCAGAAAATTGTCTCACAGAAGATGGGAAAATAGGTACTGGATGATAGCTAGAGTTATACACAAATTACTTCTAGTTTGGACACCCTAAAAGAAGTGATTGTTAATGGGGGGGTGCTTAAGATTACTCTACAGTACTCTGTCCTGAACCCTATCTCCTTCAATACATCTTTTAGTTTGGTTGATCAAATATGCAGATAAAAGAAACTTGGTGATAGAGAGCACACACTCTCAATGGGAGTGATATCGCACCCAAGAGGACAAGAATTAGTTCTAGAGAAGTAGAAAAATTTATTTTCTATATAGATCTCAGATATATGCACAATATAGTATATAAACATATATTCCATGAATCTATATTATTGGAAATTTAAGGGGAGGGATTAGAATAAAACTCCTCAAAAACATCATTTAAGTGTGTGATAATGAAAAAATGTTTGAGAAACATTGCTATAAGAATATGATATTCAAAATAAGAGACTCAAGGTATAAAAAAATGAGAAGAAAATAGATTAATTTAAAATTATTGTGAATGTATGTAAAGTCTGATACTTAGGTTAAAATAAAAATCAACTGAATAAATATCAAGCACTAATAGTAGTAGCTCAAGTAGTTCTTGTAGTAGTTCAAGTAAGTTCAAGTACGGAACAAAAAAGGGTTTCAACTGAGTTAGTTCTCAATTGAGCTAAGCAGATATCCATCTAACAGGCAGCCATAATGGCAAAAAGTCTGGAAACCATGTGCTATGAGGCCTGCTTTACTGGGGATGTTTAGTTTGGAGGACAGAAGACTTGGGTGACATGACAGATATTTGAAAGGTTTGTCATGTTGAAAGAGGAATTAGGAATAATTTCTGTGAGGCTAATTTTTGTTGACTTAAGGAGGAGATCTTCAACAATCAGAAACTGCCCAAATGTAGAGCAAGTTGCTTTTCAGAGGGATGAGCTCTCTAATTCAGGAAACTATATTTTTTGCACTGATAATGGCTTTTAAGTTTTTTCTAATTCTCAGGCTCCCTACTCATATGAAAAGCACGAGGTGGAAGAAACAGCTGAAGAGGCAGCAAAGCCCTTCTTTGGTTTCCTAGCCAATATGGAGGATATTTGCTTGCATAATCGGCCACTCTTACCAAGTTGGGGGCCAACATTGAAAATCCTAACCCTCCTGGGCTCTGGCATTTTGTATGGCTCGCTACATCTACTCAACTTCATCTTGGCATAGAGGGTGAGCAGGCGGAGGCTATTTGGGGAAATACCAAGGCAAAGGGCTTAGATTTGTTTCACGAAAAGATGTTGTGCAGCCAGTAGGTAAGGAGAATAGACTTAGTGCTCCATCTTACTCACTAGTTCTCTCTTCTCTCTCTCTGTCACTCCCTCGCTCCCTCTGTCCTTCCTCTCTCTTCCCCTCCCTCCTTCCACCACTATGGTAGAGGGAGCTGGGGAATGGGATGATGAGAGTGTTCACAGTTTGTGAAAACTGAAAGAAAAAACTCAAGAACAGTGTCCCTGGGAATTGCGTCCCAGTGAGTGTGTAAAATGTCTCAGGGAGCAGGACCTAGCTGCCCAGGGACACAGCCTAGCAGGCAGGGGTCTGGAGACCTTGCTGAATGAAGCCTCTTCACTGGCTTTTTTGAGCATATAGATATTTCCTCTGCTTTCGCCTCACATTGCCATGCAAAATCTCCATAGGCCTGTCTCTAAAAATTAGGCTTTTTACAACTGCCATGTTATCCAACTCCATCTTCTTCACTCTTAATACTCCTTTCTCTCTGCCTACGGCCAAGTATAACTCCCAGAGCAATTGCTTCCCGTGTCCCATTAGCTCTGCTTCTACTCACACTCATTTGCTGAAGTCCTCATCACTATCCTAGATCAGTGTGCAGGGGCCATTTCTGCAGTGCAGCCCACAAGAACTTCGCAAAGACGCGAAGATTTCATCCTCCATGTCCTCTTTTGAGTGAGGTCCTTTTTTGTGTTCTTAGCCCTGGGACAGAAAAGTCAGAATTCTATCTGCCCCCTCCCTGAAAGTCCTATTTTTCCTTGGAACAGAAAGAGCTTTCAAACGTGGCTTCCTGGGTTTTCCAATTTGCTGGTGGGTGGATCTGGAGTGGGCATCCCGTCTGCACATCTGGCAGGAGCGCCTTCCAGATTTTCCTCATGACTCAGGATCAGTTTCTGAGTGCTGGGAGGGGCAAAGACTCCTGAAGTTTCTGCGAGGCACCTCCCCCTGTGAGCAGAGCTTGGTACAGCCCAAATAGTTTTCAGGTTAAGAAAGCCAGAATCTTTGTTCAGCCACACTGACTGGACAGACTCTGTGGGGGTTACCTGCTCAAGAGCAGCAGCTGCGGCAGCGGCAGTAGCAGCAGAAGCAAAACTCCTGGGCTAACTCAGGTGAGGGGAAAAGGCATATGCAAACTTGATACTGACATTTTATTTGCTGAATAACTTGGAGTGTAAAAGAGATGAATAAACTTCTACTTTATAGTTAATCAGTCTCTGCAGTTAGAACTTCATGGTGTGCCTGGATGGAATAGAGGTGCCTGATAGCAGTTTGGAAAGTTCAAAATTAATGGAATTTTTGAAGGTGTGTGGAGGAGTGATAGTGGTTATGTAGCAATGGAATCTGCTCAATGTGGTATCTGCTCAAATTTTTTTTTTTTTTTTTGGTCCTCTGTTACCCAAAATACCTGGTAAGGGAGAACAAACCTGAGGCTGGTGTGGGGTGAACTGGAGAAGCCAGGCTGACTGTCAGGGCGTCATTCTAGCTTCTGTTGACTCACAGCTGCCAGCAAATTGTTGAAATGCAGGCAAAATCTTAGAGCCACTCGAGGAAACTTTAAGCCCTGGAAGTGGGGTGCCTGGTCTGGTTGTCTGGTTACTGTTGCACAGGAAGGAGTATCTGCAGAGAGTCTTGTCTGCACAGCTGGGCAGAGGGGGGTGGTGCTCCTTCTGCTCTGGTAGATTTCGCCTGTTTCATTTTCAGCTCTTGGCCAGCCTGGTTTTGTTCTCTGTTTCTTGCCTTAGTTTAAATTTGGATTTGCATTTGGGGATTCCACCCCCCTACACTCATGTTTTAGTGGCTTCACTGGGTCACTTGGCCTGAACAGGCTGGGTGGGTGGGCAGAAAAAGGAGCAGAACATTGCAATTAAAAAAAAAATAAGTTCTGTGAGTTTGGATCTCAAAGTTTGCTGAAAAGCACATAAAAAGTTAAGCAGTTTCTGCTGTCCTGCCCATGGCTCCTAGCTTCAGGGTAATACGTCCTGTTTTGTTTCATTGAATGTTAAGGTTTTGTTTAAATTCAGCTAATGTCTCATTTGCTCATCTTTGCTGTGATGAAGGATATTTTATAGTTGGAACATATTTTTTAAAAGATTCTTTGGGGGACTGCTAACGGACCTTTTAATTCCTCTAGCAATGCATGCATGTGCGTGCATAAACAGTCTTATGTACATGTGCACGCACGCGTGTGTAAATACTTTGGATTTGAATAGCATTCTTTATTTATCCTTCGAGTCTTTGGCAGACGAGGAAATAGTCCAAACACTTGTGTAGTCAGGAATAGGTTAAAAAACAGGCTTTCTGTATCCTTGGGAGTTTTCAGCTCCTAAATTAAAAACAGAAAAAGCCCCTTTGTGACCCCAAACAGTGTTTCTTTGATTAGCCTTGATTTGAAATCATCTCACCTTCTGACAGCATGCAATTCAAAAGCAAAATGACTCAGTGCATGTTTTTAAGAAGAAGACAGTGAGAATTTTCAAAAACAATGTCTTTGGGTTTTAGGTTTGCATGTGCCCCCCCCCCCACACACCTTTTTAAATTATGCTGAAAAGAGTTGGGAGGTCTAAGTTTTGGTGCCAATTCTGTCACTATGTAACCTTGGGCAAGTCCCTTCCTGTAAAGGCTAGGAGTTGGACGAAGCGATGTCTGAGAGCCCTTCCACTATAACATTCTATAAAAATTGCAATTAGAGTCTCTCAAGGCTGTAAAATTAGACTTATAGGATGGACTTATTTAGCCAAGAGGGAAAAAACGGGTAGCATAGTATGCCAGCCAAAAAAAAAAAAAAAAAAGGAGGTAGAGAATGGTGCATGGGCCATTTTGAGTTGGTCTTATAGATGCCAGTGTCTTATTTAAAGTTTAGAATCTAATCACCCCCAGTTTCCAGTAAGGACACACAATCCATTTAATGTGCTGCAAAAGATCATTCCTTAATACTACTGTCCCATGTTGACCTTATTTTTAACAGTCAAAACTATGCACACATACTTAATTTTATGAGCTCCAACATAATAACGTCTGAGGTGGAAGGGATGGCCACCAGACGCGGATAGCCTTTGGGGGAACGGAGGGACAGAGACAGAATCTATACCAATGGGAAGTAGTTTGGGACATGATCCTGGATCTTCTCAAGACCTAAGCTCTTTTTATGATTCTGAATTTCTTTTTATTTTTTGATAGAGTTCTTTACCACCAATGAAATTAAAGGAATTGTGTGCTCTTTTTCTTTTTTTTTTTTTTTTTTTTTTTTTTTTTTTTTTTTTTTTTTTTTTTTTTTGACTGTGCCTTCTTCCTGAGCAGAGTGGATGCATCATGTAAAATGCTGGATCAGAGTATCTAGCCAACAGTTTGAATCCAGGGAGCGTTTGCTCCTTGGCAGGGGCGTGCCAGCGATGGGGCTGGGACTCTGCCCGTGAAGACATGGAAAGCACTTTTCTCTGTAACATGTTCATGGGGAATCTTTATTGCTTCTTCCTCTCCAAGCCCCATTTCTCTCACGACACCACCCCCTGGTGTGTGTGAGGAGACTCTGTGTTGAGTGTTGCTGAAGTAGTGCCTACTTCATGCCAGGGCAGAGTTAGATCTTCCATTTTCAGTTTACATTACAAATTCTTAATTGCTTTTATGTCCAATTATGCCTCAAGTACTGTACCAAGGGGAAACTGGGTAAAAACGAAGCCAGGCAGGCCCGGCATTGCTGGGGCCATGCTCTCTCTGTGCTCTGCCTTAAACACCCTTCCTGGCCCTCCTGTTCACCCGTCAAAGGCCGTTTGTCAACTGCAGCCTAGATTTTCTTTATTAGATAAATATTCTTTTTGGTAAGCCTAGACAGATTTTAGAGCAAAACCTGGTTTCGGGATGAAGGCTGATTCACAGGTAATGAAGCAAGTGATTGTCTCCTTAAGCATTTATCAAGCTTCCCCAAGTTTCCAGTCAGTAGCAAAAGGTCCCTCTCCTTATTCTAGCCTGTAGTCCACGTGGCAGGCTCCCTTAACTCTCCCTGACAGTTCCCAGATTTCCACACTCCGGACCCCTCTCTCCCACTCACCGTGGTCCTTGAGACCTTTCTCCTATGCTATCTTTAGGTAGTAAATCCTAATTCAAACAGTTGTGCTGAAGCCCAGTTCCTCAGTGCAAACCCCTCACTCTGCTTCACCCAGCCCCCACTACAATAGTTCTCTGGACACAGGGTCCCTCTTCTTAAATGAGCACATTTTCTTTGTTAGCTAGAGAGGCTCTGAGTTTGTTTATCAACATTCCCACTATGTGGTCTATCCCTTAAAGACTCTTCTGCTCTTCACTCTCGGGTGTAGTAACAGAGGAGATTTCTGTTCTCCGCTCTCGTATGTGCTGTTATTTATGAACACTCCAACTTACACATCGTTAGATGTCCGAGTTTTCTGAAGGTTGATGGATGAATCCTCTCATATGTGAAAGGTTCAGATCCTCCTATAATCATCACGACACTAGAATAAAGAACCTTTTCAATATCTACCCTGGCAATAAATCCTAGGCAGAATGCCTCAAAGTTAGATATCATGTTTGCTTTGGAGAGTTCTCCTTATTTGAGGTAGGAAAAAAAAAAACCTTCTTTCTTTAAGGAGTAGTGACCAAGAGAAGCAGCAGTGTGAAGGAAAGTTGGCCAGTAAACCTGGCGAGAAGCAGACTGGGTTTGAGTCGGCTCTGCCAGTTTCTGGCTGTCCCTTCTCTCCTGTCCTTTTTTGCAGATACAAAACCGAGGGCACAATTATCTACTGAACATGGCCACTGTGAAAAGAACATGAACAGAAATACACACTTCAAACAACAAGTTGCATACAGACACTAATTTTCTACATAAAATAGTTGTTCGTTCATCAAATCTTTCCTGAACAGTGACTGTGCTCCTAGCTCTGTACCAAGCATGGGGAGGAATTGCAATGTACGTCTTGTACATATGGAGCCTTTTAACTTAATCAAAAATACTTTTAACTAAACATTTAGTTAGGTACAGCTTCAGTGTAAGAAGAGTAAGACAGAGAACCGTACTCTTGTGATGAGAAAATTCACACACACATACAAAACACAAGGTCACAGCAAATGGAAGCCTTCTCCTGTTACATACTCTTCTGTAAGTCTGATGAGACTGGGGGCTACAGTTGCTCTTGCATGCAGACCTGCCAAAGCATGCGCTGCCAGCTTGCTACTCCTTCCTTACTGTGGGTCACCAAAATGTAGGTGCTCTCACCCAAAATCCTTGACCTATTTACAGCAGCACCATCTTCTATCTCTGTAAGAGTTGACTGAGAGCATACTAGTTTTGATTATCAAACCTGCTTTTTATTTTTAATTGCTAATGCTTCTGTCTATAGACAGACCCTCTCTGTATAGCAGGGATTTTCTTTGCAAGCTCCTGCCTGCCTTGCCATTTGAGTAGCAAGGAAGACCGATGGGGGCAGAGACCCTTCCCCCAAAACAGGAAATACTCATTTATCCAAAATGTTCAGGGCCTAGGAATTGCAGGACTTTCTGGCAAACGAAGCATCCTAATTGCCCATACTCTCCTCCACTTACAGTTCCCAGACTCTGGCAATTCACTGAACCTTCCAGGAAAAGCAAGAGTCATTTTTGTTAAAAATTTGAACACACATGGATATTGGGGTCTATTTGTAACAGACTCCAGAAAGGGGCCGGGACAAACATTCAGACTGACTCTGATGCTGCCTAATGGACAATTTTTACTGATGCCATCCACGCCTTCAAACACAGCAAATGCAATTTTAATATTTCAAATATGTGAACAAATTTAAATTTGATAACTGGAGGATTTCAGTCTTTTGCAGTACCCCATAGTCTTCAATTTGAAGAACAATCATCAATGATAATGGTACATTCAAACGGGTTAATGTAAGATTCTTATTCCTTGGACTCAGAGAAAGGTAATTTTGTTTACATATATTACAGGTTTCAATAATGTTGGATTTAAATTTTTATGGTCTTTAATGGGGAGGAGACTTCTTTGCTATTCACTTGGGGACTGTAGATCTTATCCTATGGCAGTGCATTGTTGTTGTTGTTTTTTTTTTGTCTTAAAAAAGTAAAATAAAACCTCACATGTCTAAACAGAGAATGTAGCGGCTGTTCAGGCAATGTCTATAGAAGTGCTTCTCACTTAATAACTGGTTTTTGTAAACTAGTTTTGTAATGTAATATTGAAATGACATGAAATAAGAGGATAGAGGTCTGATTAAAATCACTTTTATAACATATTGGTTGACTATTAACTCTAAATTAACTCATTTATTTAAGCTATATTGCCTATATGTTCCTTAAAGTGTTAATGTTGCTTTTTTAAAAAAATTTCAACCACTTTTTTTTTTTTAGCAAATACCTTAGTCAGATTTTTTGTTTAAACCCTCATAAAAAGTATAGACACAGTTATCCTGAAAATATATTTTGAAATCACTGGCATCATGTCAATTTCACAACCCTCTTCTCATTTGCTATTGAATGTTATGAGAGGATCATTAAAATCATTACAAATCTATCATTGTGAATCAAGCAAAGCCTTTGAAAACTCTATTATCACCCAAAAGCTGTTTAAAATCAAATTTGCCTTTCAAATTATCCTCGTAAAGATCATTTGTTAGACATTTGAGTGAGAGCATGCCTATAGATACTGCCTGAAGAGCCTCTATATTAATTCTCTATTTAGCCATGTGAGACTTTTTTTTTTTAAGAAAATAAAGCAACAGTATATTGCCATGGGGTAAGAATCTATAGTCCCCTAACTGAGGGTAATTGAATTTCAGAGTTCGCCTTTTATCACAAGCAAATGATTGCACATTAGACTTTAAAGAAGAAAGACACAGACAATCTTTCTATCTTTCCTTGTCTTTGGAGGCCATCTGCTGAGCGCTTTCTTATACTAGCTTTCCTGACCAGCAATAAAAATGCAAAGCTCTTTTAATGCCAAAAGGGAAAGAATTGTGTAAGAGAGATTGTTAGCCTTGACAGGGGCTGCTTCTCCCACCAAGCACAAAATACATGGTCCTTCAGGGCACTAACTTATTTAAATATAGTAAAGCAACTTTTCTCCCTTTATCGTCAATTGGCTTGGATTGCTCCAGCCTACTGTAAAATGGGAGATTGCTTTTGAAATGATAATGATTCATGTTTAACTTGCAATCTTAACATTTAATATCTATTTTCTCAATAATTTTGTTAAGGTCCACGTTACCCCATTTAGCAGATAAAGAAACTGAGACCTTGAAATGGTTTAGGGATTGTCCTCAAAGCCTTAACTCATTAGTTGCAGAGCCTGGATTCTTCTGTTGCTGAAAATGGTGACTTCCTGTAAACACACGCTTGATATGCTCCTGGAATAAGTCTCTGGAGTGACGACTGTTCTTTCTGAGCTCAGGTACTCTTTAAAAGACTCAAACATTTCTTCATCCAATGACAATTTTTCTCATTCTAGACATCGTTTGACATTATGGGGCCTCCTCTGAAGCTCTTCAAAAACCAAAAATACCAGGAACTGAAGCAGGAATGCATCAAAGATGGTAGACTTTTCTGTGACCCAACCTTCCTGCCTGAGAACGATTCTCTTTTCTACAACCGACTGCTTCCAGGAAAGGTGGTGTGGAAACGGCCCCAGGTAACTTTCTGTTTTCACTTTCTGCTTCGGTCCATAATTTCACTTGCATGGCCGATTACATGTAGCCCAAAAAGGAAACAACGTTTACACTGGAAGTTCCATGAGTCTGTGTTTCTGACACTAGCTGGAAGAGTCTTACATTTTAATCAAATGTCAAATCCAGTAGTTTAAATAGCAAGACACATAAGTGTCTTGACACATAAGCAAGACACATAACTATTGTTTTCTTTTGGAAGTTCATTTGAGTAAATATGGTAACTCAAAAAGCAAGTTCTTTTTCTCTTTACTGAGTTACCTATTGTGGCAACTTCAGGATAATCTCAGGTCAGTGAGGAGGGAACTTTCTTTATATGGCAAGCAGAACTGAAATGAACTGTACAGGGACAAGAGGACATTGCATTCAGGGAGGACAACTTCTCTACTGACCTTCAGATACCATCTCTTGTGTGCCCTCACAAACAGTTGAATTCAAGCAGGACCACATATTAACATGGGTCTCTATGGAACATCTATATACTGTGTCTTTAAATCAAGGTTCAGGGCCTCCTCACTAGCCTTGTGTGATTAGCAGCCCATAATATAAACTGATGGGGTGATGGAGAATTCCAGAGAATAAAGAGCAGCCCTGCTATATCTACAAGGTACAAACATGCAGTAGCATGTTCTACCTAGGCTTCTCCCCAATATGGCTGACAAGGTAGACTGGCCACAGAGAGCTCTGGTGAAATGCAAATTCTCAGATATTTACAGAAAGGTACCTTATGGAACTACTTCTGGCAACAACACAAGGTTTTGCTTTTTTCAGTGATCCAGCTACTGCTATTTATTTAATTTATTCAGTTGCTGTTGGTTTAAAACACTGTATATGATTCAGAGGTATAGTGCTTTTTAGTTGCAATGTCCAGAACCTAAACTCCTTCATGGAGTTCTTGCAGGAGCTACTTCAATTATGCAGGTTGCCACCAGGTGGTGCCAAGATATATCAGTCCCTTCAAGGGCCTTGTTTTCTATGTGATTGGGAGGACATGGCTCAGGTGTTTTCCCCATGAAGTGTGATGGCCAGTGAGTATATGCAGCCTTAATGTTTTCTCCATGAGAAAGAGGATTGCATTTTCTTTCTTTCTTTCTTTCTTTCTTTCTTT